>NC_072737.1:26481452-26799044 GCF_026930045.1 Uloborus diversus | reverse complement strand
GGAAGAGATAAGTCTTTAGGCAGTTGAAGATGCGGATGATAGTGTATATTTGAGCGAGACACGTATTTGGAACATTAAACGCTATAGGTGAATCTGTTAAAAATTTTTACAAACTTTCAATGCCGAGAAAATTTTATTCATTCCACTCCATTACCATCGGAGCATTCTAACGGAAAATTGAGTAGTTACCTTCTTTACTAATAATAAAGCTGAAGGTCTCTCTGTCTGGATGTCCGGAGGATGTCTGGATGTCAGGAGGATGTTTGGATCTCTGTGACGCGCATAGCGTCTAGACCGTTCGGCCGATTTTCATGAAATTTGGCACAAAGTTAATTTGTAGCATGGGGATGTGCACCTCAAAGCGATTTTTCGAAAATTCGAAGTGGTTCTTTTTCTATTCCAATTTTAAGAACAAAACTATCATAAGATGGACGAGTAAATTACGTGGAAACGTAATACGGGCACAAGCCAATTGGCGAGATACGAAATTATCATAACGTGTAACCGTAACATGGATACAAGCCAATTGGCGAGAAAATTCACCATACATTATTTGTAAATATACAGGCGAACCAAAAGATCTTTTAATTTTTCTATTACAGGCAAAGCCGTGCGGGTACCACTAGTAAAATATAAAAACGTAATTAGTTTTGTGCTTGATCCATGAAAAAAAAGAAGAAAAACAGGAATTAAAGGTGATTGTGGTAAAAATTGTTACAAACTTTCAATGCCATACATAATGTCTAGGAAGTCATGGTAATATTTGAAACGTTCTTCAGCGATGAAATCATAATAATGTAATGGAATGAATACAACGAAATAATTTCACCTAAATAAATTCTTTGCCATAAATCAGGAATTGCAAGTCTGTTCTGAAACTTCTCAGAACTTGTGCAGTAAAACCTGTCTACAACGGTACTGTTGGGACCTAAAAAAAAATATCGTAATAGACTGGTTATCGTTATAGACAGTTTGATCATTCATGCTGACATTTTGCTGGGACCAAAAAAAATATCGTTATAGACAGGTTGTCGTTATAGACAGTATCGTTATACACAGTAATAAGAATGTAACTGTAATAAAATTTTATTAAACTAATTACTCTCAAACTGGTTTTGTGCGTTCGTTTTTTGTGCGGTACATGAAAATTTCAATCAGATTGGGTCTTAATTGACGAAATTATTTTTAAAACGAGTGTGAGGTAGTGTCTTCAAGTGACGACAGGGCCACCTCGATGGAAGGTCACTGCGACCTCCCAAAAATTTAATTATTCTGGAAATTTTGTCTGAGTACTCGGCAAAATTTATCACCGCTTGGTTTGTTTTGATTTCGTTTAAAGAAGCAATTCCTAGCTATTTCGTAAGTGTTTAGGTTATTTTCTACGTGAGACTTTTCTTGTGCGGTCCCTATCCCCCGCACAAAAGAAAATATTTTTTAACTGTGTTGCGAAAACTATTTCAATAGTTACTCGTGAAGTTTCGAACGATTTTTTTAATGCGATTTTTTTATGCGGTCCCCATCCACCGCATAGAAACAGGTTTATGTGTAAACTGTTATAAATCTAACTGTATTGTCTGAAGAAATCTTACTGTATTGTAAGAGAATTATGAACATTTCAGTCATCTTCATCTTAGCGTCTCACTTGGAATGTTTTACACGCGATGTCCTTTTTCCTCATCTGCAGAAAACCAATTATCCGGCTTGTCCGTAGACATTCGATGTTTGTGAATTTGAACTCTTCAATTACGGAAGATTGATTAATTTTAAAGCACGTATGAGCTGATATTTATATAGTCAATTACAGGAGGGCACTTAACTAATTTTACAAAATATTTAAAATAAAAATAAGCCAAGTATTAAGTAAATAAATTCCGAATATAAAGTAGATCTCAATTAATAAAAATGCTAAAAACAAGAACTTTATCCTTTTATATTAACAAAAATAATTTATGACTTGCTACAAAATATTACAATATGAGTATTTTTTCTGAAAATGGGTTGTTTTATCATATGCTTTGATCTTCAAGGATAACTTTTCAATTGGAATAGACTACATGTGTTACTCTACGGTCTAGTGTAGACTCTACACGGTCGAAATGTTACCAGATAGGTGGCGCTAAAAGCAGAGTAAATGTTTCACCATTTTACTTTTCCCCGCTATTTCACTTTGCCCCACATTCCCCTACTTGAATAAAAGGACTGTGAATCATTGTCCAGTATATTAATAGTTGTATTTACATTATAAAAATTAAATTGCCCATGAGTTATCAAGAAGGTAATGGTGGTTATATCTCTATGTAGTTTTGCATTGCATACATTTTGTAAGAAAGGTTTAAATCTAGAAGTAAATCTTCAAATGAAATGTTCTTTCTTATGTATGACGTGCTAAGATCTTCTTAGGGGAAGGGAACAATAAGTCGCACCTCAATTCGTAAGGTGACGATGGTTCCCACGATCCAGAGTTACGATTACTGTTTACATGCTTTCGTTCTGGTAAATATCTACTGACGAGCTATCAAACTAATTCTGGAAGGAAGTAGCTACGTTCCACTTAGTGAATTAACCGAAAAAGTTTCGGGCCTAAGGTACTCGTCTCTGACCTTTCGCAGGTGCAATTCTTTTGTAGAAAGATCTGCTTAAGATGGAGGTCAAGCCCCATTGCTGTTCTGTGAAAGAGAGTACAGTTCATCTTTTGTAAAAGGGTGAAATAAAATATGGGACAGCAAAATATAATGAGAAAGGGTTTTTTTTACAGGGTCATGAGATCTGACATCGTTATGGAAAAAATGAAGTGAGTGTGTAGGGTTTTCTTTAGAAAGTAAGCCTTTATTTTCTTTTAACGTAAGTTGTCATTATATTCCATGATGCTAGCTTTTATCTGGTCCAGTAGATACTTGATGGTTCTAAAAGAGCAATGAATATTCTGACACTTTTTTATTGCTATAATGTAACTGCATTATGTTTCTTTCTTTTGTTTATTTTTTTTAACCCGCGAATATAGTTTTACTTAAGCAAGCTGTTGAAATTTCTTCCGGATTTTTTGCGCAATGATTTTGAAAAAATGGTAAAATAGTAAATTGACAACTGACATTAAAATGAGAAAAAAATTGAACTTTAAAAAAAGTAAATAAATTTAAAAAATAATAATAATAAAGTTTGTTTTAAACACTACTTAAAATGTAGCTTGTTTATTCTTGAAAACACAACATGAATATTTTTATTTAACATGATTATTTCTATTAAATATGATTTTATTAAAGATGATTAGTTTTATTAACAATAATTATTTTTATATTTTGTGAAACAGAAACGCAGAATAATGTAACGCAGACTTATGTGAATGAAAAAAATATTAAAAAAAATATTTGACTTCTAACGAGGTAACAAGGAATAGAACTTGGAACGTTATGTCAGGATTTAAAAATCAATTTAATTTTTCATTTTGCAGCACTGATTACATTTTATTGCTCTTGGTCACCTTGTCATTTTCGATTTTTTAAATTTTTAATTATTACTACTACTAGCCGACTTCGGCAGTTACATGGTTCAACTTTTTACGTAATTCACTTTTTATACAATTCACTATTTACGCCAGGACTGCCGCCGTTGTCGGCTATTCCAATGTATTTTGCAACGGCATAAAAATTATTCTAATTAATTTCCATGTACCGGTACATGGGCTTATACTTATCTTTTGCAGCAATAAATTAATGTGATGATTAGTTCTGGCTCAATTTATCCAATTGAGCCAGTACTAATTATCGCATTAATACATGATAAACATGATAGAAAATCACATAAAACATTTCAAAACTTTTTTTCTAATTTATCAAAAACCTGCCTCCGAGGTGCTCCCCGTCGTCAAAAACTACATGTCTGCACCAAACATCACTTTTCTAAGCCTTCCTGTGAAGCGCCACACGCAAATGCACAAACATCTAACTTAACTATATGTGTAGATATTATTAATATAATTACACCTGTTCTTCTGTTGTTGTTATTTTAATATGATTTACAATTTTGCAATATAATTTCATGAATCATTTGCATTAGCTTCTTTGCTCAAAATTTGAAAACTGCACAAGTATTTAAAGCGTTGGCCCCAAAGGAAATTACGCTCGGCTATTCGGCGCTTCTTGGAAATAAATATCGTTAATGCCTTTCATTAAAATAAAATTTTGGCACATTTTTAACCGTTATAATATATATATAAATATATATATATATATATATATATATATATATATATATCTGCACTTTTTAGTGAATTAAATTCAGAGGCGTATTATGCAGCAGTAATAAGGACTCGAAAAAAATTCTTGGTAAATTTCCAAGGTGTGCAGCCGTTGTAAACTTAAGATCCTCTGCTAGCTCTCCATAAAACACGTGGAATTTGCCACTTTAGACGAGATCTTCAGACCTCTAATCATAACCAGAGTGTTTTATAAAAAGAAGAAGTGAAAAAAAAAAAACGACCTGAATAACAGCAGAAGTAAAAAGAACAACCGCAAAAAAACCATAAATAGTATTTCAAACCAAACCATATTTTCACCAAAACACTCATGAAAGAAAATATGTGCTAACATAATTCGTGTGAAAAAGAAAAAAAAAGCAAAATGAAACTCTAAAAGGGGAAGAGGCACACTTGAGGAACTTCTCGACTGAACTCGCGAACTTGACTCAGAGACCTTTTCGGGACACGGTCAATGCCTCTTATTTCACCTGAAGGCCGAATTGGTGAAAATACCGAACTGAACTGATCTGCTCGATATCTCTAGCTACCGATCACATCTGTCATTAATTGCAGCGATCAAAGATATATTTCTTGCCAAATGATCATTGTAAAGTGGCAAAAATTGAACCTGTCATGAATATAAAACGCCATTTTAATGCTCAACTTGTGGTCCTCAAGCATTACGTTGCACGAATTTTAACTCTAGTTGGTAGTCCTTTCTATTGACTAATATGGCAGAATATTCAGCAGTGTAAAGTGTAACCTCTTACGACTACAAAACGCCATTTTAGTGCTCAAGTTGTGATCCTCAAGTACTGTCCAGCGCGAATTTTTGTTCCAGTTGATGGCTTTTTCTATAGACTAAAATAGTGGAATACTCTGCAATGTAACCCCCTATGAATACAAAACGACATTTTAGTGCTCCATATCTGATCCTCGAGCATTATGCATCGCGAATTTTCACTCCACTTAGTAGTCTTTTCTAAAGACTAATAAGGTAGAATGCTCAGCAGTATAACTACTTGTGAATACAAAGCGCCATTTTAGTGCTCAACGTGTGATCTTCAAGTATTATGTAGTACAAATTTTTGCTCCACTTAGTAATTTTTCCATGACTTAAATGGAAGAGTAATACTCAGCAGTTAAGTATGGACCTGAACGGACAAAGATGCTCCGTGCAGGTAGTACTTTAAAACTACGAAACACTTTTCAAAATATTATAAATCACATGTTTAAGTTCAAGAGCAACGGTTCGGGGGAGTAATTTCGCTCCCCTCCCACAGCTTTTAAAATGAATTTTAATTAATTAAAAAATGACGAACTACAAAATATTTCATAAACTGCAAAATCCGTCGCGAACAGTATTAATCTTATGTTCATATTTGACGGTAAGAGTAGGTCTGATTTGACGGTAAGAGGGGTAGAGGTAATATGAGGTGCACGGTGTACTTTCACCCCCGGGCTTTTAACAATAAAATTAGCTTAAATTTAAAAAAAATATATTAATTAATTTGTTTTTTTCAATATTATTATTTTTCAGAATAAAATTACAGTCGGATCCCGACTTACGCGAGGGATGCGTTCCAAGACCCCTCGCGTAAGTCGGAATTTCGCGTTGTGGAACAACGTATGTTTAGAAATTTTTTATAAGCATACCCAATTATTTCAGACATGTGTTTTAACACCCCTCAAATTGTTTCAAACAATTTCTTCGCTATATATTACCTTAAGTTTTATAAAGAACTGACTTTTTACTGTATTTTAGAAAAAACGTTACTATTTAACATGATTACTCTGTTATGAAGCACAAAATCAATGATCAATAAGATACATGTACTTTAACAGTAGGGTACTTCTGAAAAAACATTACTGCACTATAATAGCACTGAACAGTAGATATCGTAATTTTAATTATAATTTTAAAATTTATGTAGTTTATGCAGTGTGCGAACACCATTATTTCTGGCCTGGCTTCTATTTTCATGATGTTTGTATTTTGCTCAAACACTACTCTGCGAGCTTCATTATTAAAACTAAGTAATGAACTTTTGCGGATTTCCTTTTCTTGAACTTTAATTGTACGTATCGAAGATTAACTCATACCTAATTGTCGTGCTACCTTCGAGGCACTTTATAATTGTTTAAGCATCGAGAATCTTTACCTTTTCTTGCATTGTCAGAAACTTTCTGTTTTTCTTTCCACTTTTGCTAACTTGAGATGAAAGTCCTTGTTTGGGAACCATTCTGTTTTATCAACGTTCATAAGAAGGAAAACAAACCGTTCAGAATCAGAGAGGTAATTTTTATTAACTAAAGCAAAGCGTTGTTTAGACTAATACAATGTGTGAACTTCCGTTGTCAGTGATGCTAAAGGGATGAAAGTCTATTCACGAAACCAATATTTAGTGTCAACGAAGCCCATTTTAATGCTCCGCTGCTCCTTTCCAAAAAATTTCATGTTGCAAGCTTGTAATTTGCGACAGCAATAAAAAAATCCATTACTCATGAAAAACTCGCGTTATAGCCATTTCGCTCAAGTCGGATCGCGTTGTAGCGGGATCCGAATGTATATTAATTTTACTCAAAAGACCACAACAAAAGATTTAAACTGCAAATTAAATCACGAAGACTATAATTGCCTTGTTTATGTCTATGAGAGAATGAAGGAAGGTGCTCTTTCACTCCCTATTTCTTTATACAAATCCATAGTTTACGTCGGATCTAATTCAAGTTTGGCAGCCTGGTTCTTTTAAGCTCAGGACTTCATATGAGCGCCTGCCAGAAAGTCCGTGATACGGAATATTTACACCTGTTAATAACAACTACAAAATCGCTCGTCAAGGTATGACGGGGGAAAATTGCTTCTACATTTAAACGAAGCAATGACCTGTTAGCTGATATTCTGATAGTTGAAATTTTAACCCTAACTCCAGTGGATTAACCCTAAACTCCAGTAGACTACTTTTTCGTTTCATTCCTTTGAAATGACGTTGCCTTACCAGTGAAACAGTTCAGCCTTGTCACAATAAAGCCTTTCCCTGCATGTTAAACATTCCCAAAACATATTACAGTAAAACCTTTGAAGTTGATCACCCTTGTAAGTTGATCCCTTGTCTAAGTTCACCGCTATTTTCAGAAACAGAATTAGATCTATATCATATAATTCAACCTCTATAAGTTGACCACTAAACACTAAAGTAGTTCACAGCAAGTTTCACAGGTTTCACTGTATCAAATTATCATGCCGTGGCGCGAGTTTTATTGTTAACGATGGCAGGATCGTTACTCGATCATTGGCTATTATATGTATGAGGATGATTGAATTTTCTGAATTAAAAAAAATCCAAAGAGGGCTACATTTAAATTTTGAGTCATAAAATTGCTGTTTTCTACGTTGACGGGAAACTTTATACTATTCTTTTTTTCTTTTGTTTAGGCCTGATTGTTCAACATGCCTCATTTGACGCAATTTTTATTTTCGAGATAGACAGTGACAGTGCAACCTGGTGCAACGCAGCTAGTTGAAGTATAATTTTCGCAGAACCCATTAATGATCCGTAAGATAGTATTTAAAGTCCCGCCTTAAATGATGGAAGCAATACATCTATAGCTGAAGCATCGTAAAATCATCACCTCGGGAGATAGGACCCTTGGGAGCAACAATTAAATCTCAATTAGCGAAGCAAAAATAAAGCGAAGGCGAATCTAACTACGAGGTACCCGTCCCATTAAGCGAAATCATGCATGGCGCTATCTTTTTTTAGTTCTTCCACAAAACTCACGGAAGATGTTTTATTCGGTATGCATAAAAACGAAATAATCTCCATGGCTGTAATAAATGTTCCATGAAGTCGATCTTTTATTGCACACGGAACCGGCGCGTAGTTATTAGACTGTCTTTAATGATAACTTTGACAGAGTCCGTGTTTGCAAAAATAATTTGCTGTTGTGGTTCTCCTGACCCACTGCACTAAATGGTTCCACCATAAAATGTTTGTGTGCATGAATGGACAAAAGCGATTCACTTTTAATGACCAATGCAAAACTCATCATGAGATCGTGATGAAGATACGAGATTTTCTTTCTGTATTTTTTTTTCTATTTTTGCCATGTTAAAGTGTCTCTAATGCTCTATTTAGCTTTAGAAGCAATGTCAAGCTTTTAAATTTAAATACCACTGATATTTTTTGCACTGACAAAGCGCATTATCTATCGTGTTTACGGCTGGCAAGGCGACGGAGTAGTTAGCCTTAGGCTTTTTACGCGCAAGGTCGTGGTTTCAAAACAGGGGTGATTGTGGACTCAAGTAAAACTTTCTAAAGACAGTGTGAAATTTTCAGAGACTATGGGAATCCCCCCCACCCCACCCCTCCTCTGACAACCCTTTAAATATGCATACAAAATTCACTGAAATTATAGAAAAAAAATTTAAATTATTTTTCAGTTTTTGAATGTGTTGTTAGCATATAATTTTCGGGAAAAGCAACCTAAAATTTTCAGAAATTTCGGACCATAAGCAACCCTGGTTCAAACCCGATACCAGAATTTCCAAAATGCAAGAAATCGACAGCACAAAATATTGTTACAAGATTATGCGGCGTCTTGGAGATCTTTTAAGAGTATATTTGGTTTAGGTACTCTCGGCTAAGTTCCTAGTACTATTTCGCATCGTGAGAGCTTATGTTCCTTCTTATTTATTTAGAAGCTAAACAGTTTCACATACAAAAAATGTTCCTCTTCCAAAAAAAAAAAAAAAATGTTTCGAATAAACTTGCAAATGCGAAGTTTGTTAATTCAGAGTTTTCTTGTATTTAGGATTTCACGCCATTTACGACAGTTAACTCACTTTTTAGAGGGAAATAATAAAGACTAACATTATTTTGAGCAGCTCGAAAATACCATTAAGGGACAAAACACTTTCTATTGCTGAAAGCAATCCAACACACATCGAATACGTTAATAAATACTCATACCAAACTGCCTATGTTTACGTCAACAGACACACATGGAACGCAATGTTTTAGTTTTTTCGGCAGTTATGTAAATCACCACAAGGTAGCGTATTCGAGCGCTGGAGTTGCGAATAGTTCCGTTCTTTCTATCATAATTTTAGAATTATTATTTTAGTGAATGTATTTTTTTTTTTTTTAATCTACACTTTTAATCCGTATAAACGAGGTTCTACTGAAAATCACACCCAAGAAATTGAGTGCAGTTTCTCTTTTCAAAATTCTTTTTTTTTCTTTTTTTTTTCGATCAGAAAAATCGTAGAAGCAGAAAAGAACTTTCGCAGATAATAGCTTAATGAAATATTTATTTAAACTGAAGTTATTATAATTATTTGATAATTTTTCTCGTCAGACTTTGCAGAATGAATTCCATATTTCCAAACATTAAATTATTTTTGTATTTTCTTCAGTCCAACCTGTGGAGGTCCTAGTTTTTGCAGGACAACTTTCTGTGAAAGAAAAATGTCAGCGAAGTTACTGCTAAATGTATTAATGATAAATAAAATGAATGTTCTTTGGAAAAAAACAAAACAAATTAAAGCAGTTTAATTATATTTATGATATGATAAAATAATTTAAACAACATTTTTTCCTACCTATAACTCATAAATACTCATTATTATACAAGTTTTTCAGAGAAGACAATACCGTTTATTTCCAGGGGGAAAAGAGAAAGTGAATGAATATTTTTAAAACTAACTTAATAAACTTTAGATTTCGATTGGAAAGGCATATAACAATTTTTTATATACTTTTTTGTGATAGTTTATTAATTGCTATGCATTCCACTGAAATTTACAAAAACCAGACATTATAGAAAAATGGATTTAATCGTATTGGTTTCTGAGAGAAATGTATTACTGTTTTTTTAAAAGAAAAATAGAAGAAACTCGTATTTAAAAACTGAGTAAGAAATTTGATCTTTTATGTTTAGGTATGATGAAGTAATTCATCACTTATAAGAACATATATAAATTCATGCAAAATACAAGATTTTCCATTTTTCTGGAAGTGGGACAAGCAACAAAGTCTTCTTTATCCATCTTTTTTCAAGTACTTATATCGTTTTAATTTAAGTTTTAATAATAGAAACAGAATTTGAGTGACTTTTAAAACCTAAGATATGTTAAATACAGAGAAATTCTTTGTGTGCAATTCTTCGCTTTGAAGAAAAATAAGATTCCAAAATGTGCCAGTCCCAAAGGCACAATTTTGGTAGTGTCTGGTGCCGTCAAGAAAAGGCCGAGGGAACTGGATCGGTAAATTTCCCCGGAAATTTTTAGAAGCGCAGGCTATTTGGGATACAGTTGCGGGAAGTTTCGAAGACGATCATCTCCCACCCTCTCTCCAAAGAAATGAAAATCAAACGTGCAATTTTAGACCAAAAGAAGGGGATGGGAACCCCTCACGATTTTTTTCCAAAATTGATTTCCAAAAATTATCGTCGGTGAAGTTAGGAGTACGTCAAGAGTTTCTAGAATTTTTCTGAAATTGAAGTTTTAAAAACGCAATTTTTTTTATTCGCTACCTTTGGTAACGTTGAGGAAATTTGGCAGGTTCTTCACATCTCTTCAGGAATAATTCGACATTGAACTCTGAAAAACGCTAATTGCAGGCTATTCTATTTTACATTAGATGAGGATGAAGGATTTGGTGCTCTTCTTTGAGAATTTTTCAAACTTGGAAGTCTTTAAGACATAATTCCAGATTATTACCATTGGTGACATTACTAGAATTCCGGCGTCTCTCCTACGAAAATATTTTGTCACAGAAGTTGCAAAAACAGGGACCTCATGTTTTTTTCAGTAACGATAAAAGAAAGCAGGGTTTCATCCTGAAATCGTTTTCGAAAATAAAGTCAATTCTAAGTTATATTCAGGAGGGAAGGGGTCGAGGTCTCTATTGCGGTAATTACTAAAAAACAAATTTTAAGTTATCTTTCGTCATTAAAGTTGGGAATTAGTGGGTACTTCTCTGAAAATTAATAAGTTTCAAAAACCAAATTTCAGGCTTTTTTTGTTTTTGGAAGCGTAAGGTGAGAGGAGTGTTTGGAGGTCGTTTTAGAAACTGAAGTCCTAAAAACACATGTTTAGACTATCTTTGATGACGTTAGGAGAAGAGTCAGAGTTCGGAGAAGTATGTTAGCATTTTATGCTCAACTGATAGAACTTGTAAATAAATGAGCTATACATACACATTTATACGTAATTTGAAACACACACACAAAAAAAAAAAAAAAAAAAAATTCTTTTTGCTTTGCGTGATTTTCTCACAACATGCAGATTACTTGTATAAATTCTTTTTGGAAAGCCCATATACATTTACTTTTGTTCCGCAGCCTACTCGACTCTTGCAAAACGAGACAACCTAGGAATCGCACAAGGGGATTATTGAGGGGTAGGATTTCGGGACATCCTCACCCCTCTCGAAATTTTGATACCTAATTGAAGCCACTTGAAAACCAAGTATGCTAAAAATTAGTTCTCAATCAATGTATCATTCCTGGAAAAAAATGCACCTCACGTTTATAAGGGGCCCCGTGCGCGATAGGCTGTTTGTTGAACTAGATCAAACTTGCTCTCTTTAGACGCACAAATGGCGAAAAGTTATTTTTTTTTTTTTTACAGGAACTAGTTTTAAATACAGATCGTCACTAGAAAGCCAACGGCGAGGTGGTGACCAGGGCGGTCTCCGGGATTGCCCGGCCCTGGAGAATCACCTAAAAACCCGTGCCTCCTTCACTAGCGCAATCAAGGTTTTCCCCTTGACGGAAAAAAAGGTTAATAGAATATAAATTACTAAACTAGGATTAGCCGTCTAACATAAAACATGGGTTCTGGCATCTACTGCGACCCTGCTCCCCAGAAGCGCAGCGAACGGGGATAGGGTGCAAAGAGCTCTTGGTCTTAACACATAGTGCCAATCCTATTTATGCGTATGTAGGAACTGTTATGACCCCGCTTTCCATTTACAATGTTACACTATACTCATGAACAGCTGCTCTCCTAACTTAAATTTTTGAGAGAGCGAAAATTCTCAATTCGCTGAATGGAACTCCAAGTTTGGCCGAATGATAATAATTTTGCCGAATAAAACTTCATTTGTTTCCGAATAATGATATTGATAATTTTGTCGAATCGGCAGTCAAAATTAGCCGAAAAAGGAAATGTTTGGAAGGTTACGGTGACCTCCCAACGGGGTGCCACTGCTCATGAAGTACTAAATTTGTATCAGGAAGTCCGTTTAGATTAGAGTTCATATGCTCATGCTCATGTAATATAATCGGAAAAACATTTTTTAAGAGAATTTTTGCGACTACGTAATCCGATTATGTTCAGAACCGACCAAACAAAATTGACACCACTCAGATTTATGAATGACAAACGTGCTTGAAAGTTTGTCACACCCGGATCTAGCAAGATAGAAATAAGAATTCTACTCGAGGAGGGGCTGCCAATGTAGGTCAGATCCCCTTGAGTTTACAAACAAGATGCGTCTGGAGAGGTCCCTCAGGTTATAACCTCCCCTACAAACAAATTTAGCATCCGGTTCTTATCTTCTTCTTTGCGGCAACCTCCAGGGAAATTTGTTTTTATTTGTGGTTGTGTTGGAGAGTATCTAGGGCAACGTAGTTAGAATTCTTTGCTTCTTGTTCAGGGGCTCGCAGACATCAATTCCAATCGTCTGGCATTAAATATACCTTGCGAACGAAGGAATGTTAAGCTTCTAATTAACTGTCATTGTCAGCCATGGGCATATATAAGGGGGCTCCCCTCTCTCTGAAATTAGCAGGTCGGTAAAATCTTTTATACGTTCACCGGTCCTTAACTAACATTATTCTCCCCGAAATATTTTTCTGAAAACGCCTATGTTGTCATCAGGATAAGTCAACAAAACCGAAAATTTATATTTCTTCTTTCCATTCATTTTCTTTGATTTTTCATAGATTGAAAATCTTTTACCCGTGAAGTGGTCTTACGAAAAAGGGGAGGGGGCGGTAACAGATTTTAAAATTAAGTTCAGGGACCAATTTAGAAGTTTGTTAGAGTAGGTTCGACACATCTACGGGGCTCATTTGAATTGTATAGTTCAGGGGTTTCAAAAATTTTGGATTCGCTGCACTCTTTGTTGCTATTTCCTCACGGTACCCAACTCTATCTATTATAAGGGAAAATAAACACCTCGCCTCATTCCATGGAGCCCCAGAATGTCGCGGCGCCAAGTTGGGAACCCGTAGTATAGTTGAAGAAAAATCTCTAGAGGTACAATCGCACATCTTTTTGTTATTAAACAATGCATATGAATGGTAATGGACTGCAGTACTGAGGTGTAGACGTGTCTTCATTAAATTCAGGCCACATATACTCATGACTCTTTCACATGGGCCGTAACCTACTGAGCGTAGCGTAAAACATAATTTTATGGCATTCTATTAGCAGGGGTGGCCACCTAGGGGGGGGGGGGTGTTATGGAGCGCCATTGAAATTTTTAGGGGGGGAAGGTTTTGAGGGTTTTTTTTTCTTTTCCTTTTTTTTGGGTGGAGGGTCTTTGCATTCTTTAGGAGGGTGCGCCTTTGCTCTTAGGGGGGTTGGGTACCCTTGCTATTAGAAATATCTTATCTAAGAGATCACTGCAACTGTTAGTTTTGTCCATAAAAAATCTCCAGTGGTTTGACCGAAGGTTCTACCTGGACCACTTCAAATATCGCTATTAGCGTGAAGCTGACACTAGATTTTGGCACGCTATTTTCGACGAAATATTGCCACGCTTTCGCCAATGTATTTGATGTCACTTCCTCTTCATTGTTGAAAATGTATCTTCATAGCACCAAAAACACTTCTTAAAAAATCCGCATTTAATTTAAAACCATTTTTGGAATGTAATGATTTATTTGGAAATTTAGGTACTGGATAAAAGTCGGAAACAACGTTTAAAAGCACAAATAAAAGATTGAAAAGTTTAAAATGCAAGCATATTTCAGAGGCAATAGCTTCCTTTCTCAGTGCAAAGCAAGCAAATGGGATGGAACACGGTCATGGGAGAGTTTAAATACAAAAGGGGACCAATCAAATCTCAGCGAGTGCTGAGGCATGATTTGACGTATCAAAATATGTACATTTGAACCCATCGATTAAGATAGGAGAGATATGCGGAACCGCCAAAGACTCAATGCAAAGATTACTTAAATTTTTGTGAACATAAAAGGCTTCCAGAAAATCTAATTCCCCTATATTTGTAGGTCTGCAAAGAATCTTGGCCTCCGAAAAAGCAAAAGGATGCCCTGTGTCCCAACAATGTTTGGCAATCGAAGATTTGTTCAGTTCCTGTTTTTTAACGTGATAACGATTTAGGTACTGTTGGCTTTAGAGATGAATTTAATAAAATGGCTCAGTATAACAAATCCAGAGTTCGGGGGTGGCTATCTCTCAAAAAAAAAAAAAAAAAAGAAAAGAAAAAGAGTCCCAAAAATTTTCAATAGCGCAGTAAGCGTCATGAAAGGGTTTTTGGGTTACATGTTTTCAAGGCTCACCTCTCGTGCGAGCACCTGCAAGAACTAAGCTAACACGACGAACAAGTTTTTTCTATGCAATTTATATATTAGTCACTGCTTCAAATTGAAATAACATATTTTTTTCGCGTTTATGTGGGCTTTGACATTTGTAGCGAGATAAGTTCCGTGTTAAAATAATTGCACTTACTTCATTGTCCAACATGTGTCCAATAGAAAAATTGCAGTTTCTCAACAGGAATTCCTCCGTTAAAACAAGATCTCTTGCTGGTTACAAGAATGTTTTTGTCATGCGATCTTTTTCTCTCCCTTTAGTCTTTAGTGGTTTTAAAATGCTTTTCCAATGATTAACACAGGTGTAAACAGAATAAGCAACATTGTAACATAATTAGAAAGAACACAGAAGACTAGATAAGAACAAATTTTGGGCAGAAATTTAATTCTTGAAATGCTGTAACCTAAGAATTGTAAACCAGAAGAAGCGTACCTATACTTTCCTTCTTTTTTAACAATTAGCATCGATTATTGGTTCTGCTGTTTTTATTGAACAGATTAACAGTTAAAGCAAGTTCTGCGGAAGCGGAAAATAGAGTATTTCAAAAGACTTGACATTTCACGCGAAAAGAAAAGCTAATTATTCTGTTCAAAAAATTTTATACGTTTGAACTAAGAAAATAAAGTTCGTGCGTAAAAAACTCATGACGCCATTTTTTAAATGAATTTTCTTTATTTCACATTTAAACATTTCGTGTTTCACTTTTTTCGATAATGTTATCTTTTCTTCTTACAGATAATTTATAAATGCACCATTTCATTTTGATTTTTAGGGATCATGCTTTTGATTTGACTCGATTTAAATATTTCTCCTTATTTCAACTTGTGTGTATAATAACTTTATGAAATTTTTTGGTATTGTTGACCTTTGAGAACTATTGTCCGTTTCTAATGTAGATCTTTTAGGGATTGCTGTCTTAGATCTGATGGAGAGATTTGCGGACTGAACTCTTTGTACTAATGGGCCTTTATTTATTTATTTTTTCCAGTTTAATTTCTTTTCCTTAGAGAAAATAATGCTCGCTCTGTGTCCCTGGAACCAATCAGCCAGAGAATGAAGCCTAACTTAAATCATTGTTGTAAAATTCAAATTTTAGGTCTCCCAAAATCAGCCCGAAAGCTGCTCACGGAGTACAGTGCCCGCCGCTTATATGAATCACGCTTGTCCAAAAAAGTTTTGATTCCATTTTGTGGCTGATTCAATAAAGCGGAAAATTCAGTAAAGCGAGATCTTGTTCTGTTTATGACTATTTGATTCATTAAAGCGGCTGATTCAATAAACCACTGATTCAATTAACCCGCATCCACTGTACCACGTTTTTTTGGCATGGGCATTGATCAATTTCATTTGCCATATTTTTTTTTTTATCAAATACGAATGTTCTTGATTCAAAATGTCAATCGGCATTTTTTTTAACTTTTTTTTTTGGTGAAGAATATTTTATACTAGTTTAACTTTTTCGCTTTTCCAGATGTCAACAATTACAAGGCTCCTAATTTTCTTTTGGAGCTCCTGTCAATTTGAATAAAACTTAGTGAGGGACAATGACACAATTCTCTGGCTATTGTTACTGGGCAGTAATTCAATTCTAATCAGAGGCACCGAGAGCAAAGGCTGGCCCCTCAGAGCCGGCCTTAACGAATGCGGGGCCCGATTGCAAAACTCTGGCGGGGCCCTTTACGGAATAATTGCATTTCATTTGAGACAAAAAAAAAAGACATTGACGAGAGGGATGGGACAGTAGATCCGAATCTTTGAGATGTGGTGCCCCACGACTAAGACTCATGGGTGCAAGTTTGGTGATGTGTTCAAGACGGAAAATATTTTCAGCCTCCCCCGCCCTCCGCCCGCATACAGGCTCAAAGAAAAATTTATGTGTATAAATGTTGTAGATTTTTACAATGCCAGTTTTGGAATTTGTGTTTGATTTAAGTTTTAAGCCTTTAAATTGTAATGTTTAAGCGTTTTGACATCATAATTCCAAAAAATGTAAAATCCGGAAGTAAGTGGCGAGAGGGGGGTCTGGGGGTTCGCCACCAGAAACATTTTCAAGTTAAAGTCCAAAAAACGCTATGGTAGGTCATTTTGGTAAAGTTCTGGGAAAGGAGGGGTTCAGGGACTCTTACATCAATTATTTTAAACTGATAGTCCCAAAATCACAATTTTGGGCAGCCTTCAAAAATATTAGAGAAAGGTAGGGAGGGGGAGGCGCTCTAGGCTCTCCCGGAAATCGAAGTTTTAAAAACGAAATTGTACTCCATCTTTCAATCTTTCATAACGTTTACTGAATGCACTGTGGAAGGGATGGAGTTCAGGACCCTCCTTCGGCAATATTTTGAAATTGAAGTTCCAAAAACGCAATTTTAGACGATGTTGGATAATGTTAGAGGTAAAAGCGTTCGCAGCGCCCCACCATTAGTTTTTGCCGATTCGTAAACATTTTTATTGTAGCAATAAAATCGCTTAGGACATAAGGTTTTCACTTTTACAACATAAATCAGTTCTGATCGGAATGTCTACATAAGATAGCGCCAACAAAACAGAAAAGAAGGAAAGGTGGGGGAAGGGTATGGTCGACTAATGATAATGAACTGGCACCATTCCCCCACGCAGTCTTCATTTGAAAAAGAATTCTTTTATAAGATAGCAGGTGGTGAAATTAGCAATTAAACATCGCTTCAGTGAAGTAGATATATTTTTTAAACAGGGTATCGTTTCCAATATTCATTAATTAAAAAAAGAAATAGGGGAAATGAATCTTAACCCCAGGCAAGGTTCCCGAATCGCATCCCTCTTAAGGCACTCAAATACAGCCTAAAGTCGCGCTTTAAATTTTCAGCATCAAAACATTTTCCGAAGAGAACTCCGGAAACCCTTCCTCTGAGTTCACCACAAATGTCCTAAATTTCAATTTTTAAGGCTTTAGTCTAAATTGTTTTGCAGGAATAGTACCCCTCTTGCCTATAAACATGACTTATGACAGCCTAAAAGTTTTAATACTTTAATTTTGGAAACTTTTTGAAAGAACCTTCCTACACCCTTCCCCTTTAAGTCATCCAAAGATAGCCCAAAACAAAGCTCTTAAAATTTCAGAATAATATTTCGGGCTGGGGTGCGGAATACCCCCCCCCCCCCCATTCATTGTGTTTACTAAACGCAGTGTAAGTTTTTGTTTAAGATTTATTTTTCTATTGAGAGAGCAACCCCCCCCCCCCCCCACATCGCCAAAGACAACAGAAAGTTTTAAGACTTCAATTTCGAAAATGTTTCAAGAAAGGCCCCTGAATTCCCTAACTCTTAACTCACTCTCCCCACTTTCACATTATTAAAGACAGCCTAAAACGCTTTGACTTTTAAATTTTTAAGAGTTTGCAGAGGAGAAATATCGAACCACTCCTAGCCTCAAAAATGGCTTTTAATTCAGTTTTTCGATATTTTATACCGGAACCCTTGAGTACCCCCCCCCCCCCCCTACATTGTCCAAGATATCAAAGTTTTAAGACCTCATCGTGGGTTAATTTGCGGACTGTACCCTCTTCGCAAGAGCAGCGTTTTTTTCGCAAACTCGTGCTGCCGTTATTTTTCTTCTTTCCTTTCTCTCTCTCCCCCTCCCATATTTCCATTCTAGCGAGTGTTAGATTCAATGACATTGGAATTTAGTGATTCCTCAAGTCTTTGTAAAAAAAATGCAGGAACGGTTGCCCTTGGTGTTTCTAACCAGTTTGAAATTGCCCCTCGATTATTTCCAAAATTCCCATTTTCATTGAAATCTTCAAAATCCCTGATAGTTTGTTTTACCTGGTATGTGGACGCCCTTTGCTGTGGCGAAAACATTTCATCTTGTCAGCAATCACTCTCATTCGGTGATTCAGATTCAATTCTTAAGACATTTTAAGAGCGTACATAATTTTCATTTATGCGTGTAAAATTTGAAAAAAAAAAAAAAACCTGCAAATGAAAAAAAACGAAAGGATGATCGAAAATAGCATGAGTAAAGGCTAAATTTTCAATTAGAGCCGATTATTTCGAAAAATCAGGGAGAACAGCGAGCAACTCCTCGGTCTGCAATGCAGTGAGTTGGAAAAAACAGAGCTATACCTAAAAAGAGTCGAAAAGCCACTCCTTCAAAAGCACGTTGCAAAGAAAACAAGCCCATGGCGGAAAATCGAGAGAATGACGATGTAAATTCGTGGTTATGGAACGGTCCTAATTAAAGCATATTTTTCAAACATTCAAATTTTCTTTTTAAGTAAAAACTGAAAGAAAGTCATCGAATTTCTTACCGTCCCGACCTCCGTCTCGGAAATTTTATCCAGGAGGGAAATCCGTCCTGAGACGGAAGGTCTTGCATCCATGCTAAGACTTCGAGTAGTCCTCACTCAGTCACTTATAAGATTAATGCTCAGCTAAAGAAATTAATTCTTACATTGGTCTCACAAAACTTTTATTCCTATCATATTGTGAAGCTTATTATTTTAAGGCTATTATCTATACTAATATTATGAAGAGAGAGAGGGCGGATTTTTGTGTGTTTGTATGTTCGAGGTAATCTCCGGAACCACTGCACCTATTTGAAAAATTCCTTCACTTCATGAAAGGTGCTTTCTTACTGAGTAACATAGGCTATAATTCGAAAAAAAAAATCCGATAAATAGTTCTTTTTTTATTCCAATTTAGGCCCGAATTTCTCGTAAATTGCCTATTATTGGCTATTAAAGGGGTGAAAAATTACTTGCACTTATTAATATTATGTATCGTCGAAAAGGGTAGAATTTTCCGCGTTCTAAACAATTTGTTTCAATGTTCTAACTTAATTACGGCGGGAGTAATTTGCATTTTTAGCTCGAACTTTTTTAGGCTTAGCTGAAATTTAGGCACTACTTTCTTCATTAAATCTATCAATAAAAAGTGAAGGAATTGTCCCACCGTTTTCTTTTTGACACCATTGGAAAAAAGCGACATTTTTTACTCCAGCTCTCGACCTTAGGTCGAAAAAATTAGCTTCTATCTTCAAAGGAAAAAAAGTTACAAGTGTTTTAAAATCAATTTCGAAATATGTCATTTTGATTCAAGTTGTTAACCATTTTATTTTCGCGTGCCACGGTTATGTTTTTTGAATCCATTGTTTATTTCCTTATTTTGCATTTAATTTCTCAAATTTATTTTATTTCATGTTTTCATGGTTACCCTTTTAAAATCCATCTTTCGCATTTTGATTTCTTAAAAGTATATTAATATATGTCGTCATTGTTTGGAAGGGTAATTTTGCATGGTGTTTTTTTTTTTCTTTTATTTAATTCTGATTGTTGAATATATGTCACTTGACACAATTTTTATTCTCAAGGTAGACTGGGCAAAGCCGGGCAACGCAGCTCTAAATACATAAGGATTTGAAAGCTACTGTTAATGTGATTTTATACCTTTTTGTTTGTTTGGCGAAACATTTATTATTGCCAAATAAAAAACAACCGCTTCACTCGCAAAAGGGATGGGTTCCGGTAGCGTGGTCGCTTGGCGCTGAGCAGTTCAGTCTAGGATTATTGTTTTAAGGCAACCGTTAATGTAATTCATTGTTTTGGTGATTTGTTTTGAAAGAAAAGAAACTTTTGATTTGTTTTTATCCGAGTGAAAAGTGTGACATTTTTTTTTTTCTGACGACGATTTTTGAATGTTCCACGGGATTTTTTTTTTTTGAGCAATCACGATTGCTTATTGTTCTCATTTGACCGTTTTTTGTGTCCGTGCCTTTTTCAACCTGGACCAGAAGCCTTTGCAGCGCCACCGCCCTCTGCTGGCGGCGCGGCGCGGCTGCTCCGGTTTTGAGCTACCCGCTTCTCCTGGTCGGAGGCGTCCATGTCCTACACACACGCACGTTCACACACATACACACACAAGACTTCACACACATACACTCGCACACGCCTACGTGCATACACACAGGTCTACGCACACATACAACTATGCACACATAACCGCCCAGGAGGAGAGGCAGGCTTGGGGGGGGGGGGGGGCCAGGAGCCGTTTCTAGAAACAATAACTCCAATGAGTAGGGTCCTGTCTCAGTTCGTGATTGCGAAAAACATAATTTGGATTTAAAATTTCAGAATTCAAATTAATTTTCTTTTTTTTTTTTTCGTTAGACGGATCGATTATGATAGCGTGGTTGCTGGGCAAGTTTTGCGATAAACAATACAGTTGCAGAATTATTTTTACATATGAAAGATAATATTTGATGTTTTTTGTATTTGGCAAAATATCTTAAATTGCAGTAAAAACCGCTTCACTCGCTAAATAGAGTTTTAAAGTAACTGTAAATCTAATTTAATAATTTGACGAAAAGTTTTAAATTCCAAAGAAACTTAAATAGTTTTTTTTTTTTTTTGAAAAGGTGTGTACGTATTTTATGCAAAGAAAAATGATCATTTCACACTGGAGGGGGAGGGGGCGTCAATTTTTTTTATTCAACGGACTTCCATTAAATTTTTAGCACGGGCATCGCGGTGCGGGTACTACTTGTTATAAAAATAAAGCAATAAACGAGCACTCAACACATAATTCTTATATGTTGCACCATTCAATGTTTAGAGCAGTAGTGCTCAAAATACGACCCGCGAAGCTGACCCATGTGGCCCGCTGTTTTCTTCAAGGTTACAAAACGAAAACTGCGATTAGTCACAATGCTACGAATTTGGAGCCAAATGTTCAGAAATTAGTATCTATAAAGCAGATTCTCTTCGCCTTAACAACTTTAGGACCGATTCTCAGTTCGTAAATTTAGTTCCTTTTATATGCTTTTATTTAATCTGGGGGGGGGGGGGATATTTTTACATTTTTGAATGTGTTCTGGCCCCGAGAACTATTAATATGAGGTTCGGTCCGCGGGACACCACTGGTATTATAGAGAATCATAAGTAATAATATTTGACTGCCATGTTGATGTAGATTTCTTTTCGTATGGAATTTTTCATTCAGAGAAGCATTTCATTCATTTTAACGAATTTAAAATTACCTAAAAGCTTCAGGAACCTCCTTTATCCCATTGATTGAACGCACATTCCTACGTTAAGCATCAGTTAAGTATTAAATTTGTACTTTTTGTTTTCATACATTTTTTCTTTTGTTCATTTGAAGGAAAAAATGATTTTTTTTCCCTTTTGGCGCCGGGCCCGATTGGATCCTTTTGCTCTAATCGGCCGAAGGCCGGCTCTGCCCCTAGTCAGTTTGATTGTCGGGCCCACCTCCCCACATAAAAGTTGTCAAATTTACATTAAATCTAATCTCAAGGGACGAGCCCCTAGTTTCCAACATGCGATAGCTTTAGGCAAAGCACCCTTTTGGTACACAATTTTAATTTCTCAAAAGGTTTCAGGAGGGGTGCATTCTTTTAGCTCCTATTTAAATTATTTTCTCAGAAACAGACAATATGTCCTATGCAATAGGGATGAGAGACAAAACAGCAGTGGCGAATATTTAAAAAGTGGTAAAGGGAGCGGGGAAGGGAGCAATATGACCAAGCGTACCATTATTTATTTCATTTTCTAAATGAATTATCGTTCAATGATTAAAGGCAGGTTTCAAGGGGTTTTTTTAAGTGCAAGGACTAAACGTAATTTCAGTTCTTTGGCGATGTTAAGCGGAGGAGAGATTCCGGGGACATCTATTGAAAATTTTTCGAAATTGAGGATTTAAAAATGGAATCTTTAAAAAATGTTAAGGGCTCCACAACCCACAATTTTTGGAAATGGAAGCTCTAAAAACGCATTTTATAATAATCTCTAATGTTTTTCGAGACTGAAGTATCCTGAAGGTCTCCTTCAGAATTTTTTAGAAATTGAAACCCTAAACACGAGAATTTAGATACTCTGCCATGATGTCAAAAGGAGGGGGCAGCGGGGAGAAGCATTTTGAAAGTTCTAAATTTACAGCAAACTACTGAGTAAAAAAGGGGAGGAATGAAAGAAAGACGGGGAACACAATTTTTTTTTACGTATAATGATGTGTTGAAAATTTTCCTTTTCAAAAGAACATAATAAAAGAAATCACACTAATACTGGGTGTGCGTGTGGGGGGGATTCCCAAAAATTGAATGAAAAAGTGGCTCTCATTTACCAGTTATATTGCTGCGAAATTTTACTCAAGTAGTTTTTTTTTTATGTTAATTATGTTAATATAGGGCACCTTTTGTTCTCAAAACATAGTACTCTAAGTCAGTGGCGTCACTACGGGGAAGGGTGGGGTGTCTGCCCCGTGTTACACCCATCTGGGGGTGACACCCAAAATGTAATCGCAAATTTTTGAAAAATATGAAGCTAAAATTAATTTTTAAGTCTACAAATTTGAAAATTGTGCAGACATGCTTTTGAAACTAACCCATTCAAATTTTCAGTTTTTAAAATGCAAATCATGAGGATCCTAGACACCTCAAAAAAGAAGAAAAAAAAAAAGTCTGCTCTAAAATGGCCTCCATTGGCAAATCAGCCTAAATATGGCAATTCGTTTACAAAGCTGATTCGCCTTTTTTGTTTATTATTATCATTATTGATTCTAGATCCTCAGGATTTGGGTCTTGGAAGCTGAATATTTGTATAGGTGAATTTCAAAGGCACGTCTCTGTGCACCTCTATAACATTTCATTCAAATCGAAAATGGTCGGATGGAGACAATGTGGTCACTTGACATGGAATAATGATGTTTAGTTTTTGACGCACCTTTTGCTACCTGTCTTGTGCCAAAGCCAGCGTGACTCAATTTAAATAATAGTAAATCTTTCTTACCTGCAGTGATGTGCTTATGTGGAAAAAATTAAAAGTCTTTACACTATGACGTAGGTCTGGAGCTCACAGACTCTAGCCAGGGTTCATACTCAATTTCAGAAATAAAATGAAGGAGTTTTGGAGGAGTTCTGAAGGAGTAAAAGGAGGTTTTGAAGGAGTACTAATGGGCTATCATTAAATGATGTTGTACTTTTTTTCAACATATTTGACCCCTTTTAAATTGAAAATATTTTGTCAATACATCCATTTAAGAGATATTTACTGTCATTTCTATCTGTATGACAGACAATTATAAAACAAAACAATTACACATGTGAAATTTATTGAAAGCCTATAAGTATATATTTTACTTTTACATAGGTGCGTTGAATAAACGTAGTACAGGTGAATAAGAACAATTTTAGTAAGTTAGTTAAAATCATAAGTTGAAAAAGAAATTGGAAACAATAAATGGCTGCATCTATTTAAAGTTGCCTAAGGGTGAACTATTATCACTTCATTCTTAACAATAATTCCAATATCATATTCATTAGCCAATAAAAAGTGTCCCTTCTATTCGTTCTTACAAATTCAGCAGTTTCTTTGCATCATCAGCTTTCAACATTAGAGCTACATAATACTACTATGGAAATATTTCTTTAAAAAATGTTGTTCAACTCTATAAAAATATTTTTCAGAAAAAAAAAGCTTTGAAATAAGTTCTATGACCTAGAAAAAGGTTCCACGAAGCCCAAATGTATCCAAAACCCAATAACTGTGTAAACCCAATAAATGTGTTCAGTGTAAAAAAAGGATAACAACCACTTGGATGGGGGGAGGGACAACTTCCCCTCACCATCCCTAATTCATTCTCTTTGAAAGAACACGTTTCAATTTAATCATTCAATCATAAAATCCTAAAAAGTTTATTATTCTGTGAAACCTGAACCGTTCGTTTTACCATAAATATTTCGTATGCATTCTTAAAAAAAAGAGTAAACATGACAACTTTTTTCAAAATCCGAGGGTATAGGTGTCAAATCTTTTTTTTTTCGTCGATTTGACATAGAATGAACCAACTAAAATAAATGCAACTAACCGGCAGCCTGTCATGCCATCCAGAGACTGCAGTTTTGTCCTTGCTACAGATAAACTGTCCAGGTCTGCCTAAGTCCTGGCTTAAAGGCGGTAACTTACTACTTAACTAAAACTAAGTTAAGAATTAAATTATTAGAATTATTAAGAATAGATTAAGCAAGGTAAGGTGGCTTGTGTCGAAAAGCCTTTCAACTATTAAAACAGCTCAAATAAGGTATGCTCTTGTCCGCGAAATCCACGTTTGATATTTTTTAAAAACATACGTGCTAGGAAGAAATCCTGATGGCTCACGATATAGCGGGAAAATAAGGAAAACATGCAAGTAGGTATTAAAAATATAGAAAAAAAAAGGGGGGGGGGGGAGTTGCAACCCTGAGAACAGAGCTGTAATAATTAAAATGTTAATTTTCTGTAATAAGATTTTATTCGCTGATGAAAGTTTATTTGAGCACAAAATACTTTATTTTAGTATACTTCATTTTATTTAAAGTTAGTTAACAAAAGGGATCATAGAGTCAAAATGAGTAATTTTTGCAAATGCAGAAGTTATAGCTAAAGAGGCATTACTACCAGACACCAACACAAGTTCTAAAACCTAAGGGGCAAGAGTCAAAATGGTAGTAGATAACTTATTTCTCAGAGTATATAGGAAAATTTAGGGCAATATGGCTTTTCTAAAATAATTAATCTTTAAGGTTTTATTTTTTCGTAAATCACCCATTTGAATTGGTAAGGTCAAGTTTATTTCCTTAAAACAATTATTTCATTCTATAATATTCTTTTTGCTGTTCATTTGATAAAATCAAAGTTATTTATTTATTTTGCAACTGAACTCATATTTTGGGAGAAAAATAACACAATGAGAATTTTTTTTCGCAAAAGCAAACACTGTTCAATGGAAGTGGTTTAGAGTAACAAATGAAAGTAGTGCAACAACTTAATTGTTTGTATTAGTACCAAAATCAGTTAACATCAGATGAAAAGAAATCATCAAATGACAGGCATCTTGTACTCTCAGATTTTTATGCTTAAAGTAAGCAAACAAAAAAAGTAAAACATAACTAAGAAGATAACATTTTTATTAATTATATACAATAGTGATAAGCAAAATGTAAAATGAAGCAAGAATCTTGATGAAGAATGGCCTTGTAATATCCACTGGTTATGTACTGATGCATAAGAAACCTTGATAAACGGAAAAAAAAAGTCAGTACATTAAAATTAAGAACATAAATTTTTAACTTGGGGTTAGGAAAACATTGCATTATATCTTGAAGCCCCCCGCCCTACCACGTTGGGTTAGTAAAACAGTAATCACTTATAAAAACATTGTCAATAGAACTCATTTAAATATGACAGTGACCAGAAAAAACCTCATTATATCAAGTTTCACTTTTTATATAAAGTCAGTTATTATTACTACTTAAAACTAACTGCTAATATTTTATGGAAAATAGACAGTAAAAAAAAAAAACCCTTGGATATTAGATTTTTAATTTCTGTTATTTTTAAAGTTTTACACTTAGTGAAATGGGAAATGGAACAGATCATTGAATTTTGCACTTCAGAGACAGTTTGCCAAATTTATTGCAAAAACTGCACAATATACAACAACCTGTCGTTGCTTGTGAATATTTAAAATTTACAAGTTTCCAAGAAGTTTCATATCAAGTTAAAACCAAACAATAAAAAAATTAGTTCCCATTTTACAAAACTTTTTAAAATACTAACGGAATGTGGGGCAAAGTGAAATAGTTAAGATAATTTACCTTTATCAAAATGAGCAAATAGGAAATTTGTTTTAAAAATTACAGTACATAAAAAAAACAATGTATTTTATAAAAAATAAATAAAAACTTTCAGTGAGGCATCTTTTTATTTCTGGCTGTCAATTGTACCTTAAAAAAAAGGAAAATATTCACCTTTTTTTTCCTTGGAGCAAAATGAAAAATAAAATGTTTTTCTAATGAAATGCTTTCTGCTTGATTATTAAAAATATTTTTGATCAGAGGAATGAGTAAATCAAAGATTTAATAAGTAAATAAATATATAATGAAAGATTATATGAATAGATAAATTAATGAATTATTTATTGATTTAAATTAATACATGAGGAAAAATAAATGAGCAAATAAAATAGTAAGTGAGTACAAAAATAGGTGAATGAATGAATAAATAAGTGAATTATTTTTTAAACACATGAATTTATCTCTACATGAATGAAGAAGTAAGTAATAATAATGTATAAGTTTAAAAAAAAAGAACTATTTCATTTTGCTCCACATGGAATTGACTAATTGTAAAAAACATTAAAAATAAAAAGAAGTTCAATATTAAAAATATAAATACAGCACCTAATATTAGTAGGCTTCAATATAAACATAAAATGTTAATAACAAGAACTTCATCATTTTATAGTAACATTTTTTTTTTTTGATTTACAACAAAATATTGGAAAATGAATATCAATTTTGGAGAATTGCTTTTATTATCATATTTTTTGATCTTCAGAGATAACTTTTTCCTGACTTAGAAAGATAATACGTTTTACTACGTTGATAAAATATTTCTAAATAACTCGCTCTAAAAATAGAGTAAATATTTCACAATTTTGCTTTGCCACACACTCCCATATATATATAATTACATGCACGTATATATAATAATGCACATATGTGTGCCGAAACAACTTACAATGAATTTATTTTCCATTAACATCAGCAGAGTCTGTTTCCATCTCTTCATCTGAATTAAGAAGAAAAAAAAAAGAATCAGTAAGTTGAGCTTCACTGTATTCATATCTAAAAATAAACTTTCAAAATCTGATGCAAATATATTTTTAAATCATGTGCCATTTCTAGAAGGCATCATTGCCAGGATAATAAATTTGTAAATGTAAATCTTAAGTATAATTTTAATTAATTTAAAAATAAAAAAGTCAACCTCGTCAGCAGCAAATTTGTATTTTCGTGTTTCTTACAAAGCCAATTTTTCAAGTATATTAGAACTAATTAATGTAAAATCTACTTTTTAGCCGAGGAGGTAATACAAAATAAATACCTTTGCGCAACAAAGTGAAACTCGTAAACGAAAATGACAAAGCAGAAATAAGCAATTCATTGCACACACTTGTTTCACGGTTTCAAGGAACCCCTTTGTCTAGAGCCAAATTTAGCTCCATGGTGCTCCGAGACGAGACGGACTTAAAATTTGCTGCCCCTCCCGCTCTTAAAATAAAAAGTCAACAACTTGGGTTTAAAATCTCTTTTAAAGCCTTTTGAAATCGGAAATAATGGTAACAAAATTAAAAGAATATATAAGCTTCTGAAAAAATGATCAGGTCTAATTGCATTTTGCCCAGAGTAACTTATAAAAAGATTTAATTAAGACCATTTTAAATAATACATACAATTGATGGCATTTTTAGTGTGTGTGCGGAAGGGGGGGAGGGTAATTTGTGGTGTCATTACTCCTTCCTGGGCCGAAATTTTTTTAAAGCGTTTTTTCCAATTTGTTATTTAAGCAAAAGTGAAGTTCTTACAATTTTCAGCAGCAATATTTTTATGTTTGCGTGCTGAAACAAAGCTTTAAATTAAAAGACAAACATAAAGTATGAATGCATTGCATTCTATGTAAAATTTGCCTTGGAGATATATGTAACCCCTCCCTTTACACAATATTGTGCTCTAATTTAGTTGCAATTTACATCAGTTAGACAGATTAAATATAACTTACGAGAAATTGGCTACAATTTTCGAAATTCAGGTACATGTATAAACTCCTTTTCATAAACCCTGAAATGGAGCGCCTTCTCGTCCCCACCCCTCTCTCCCCTTCTGCTACTGCATACAACGCATATTTATATACATCGTTTAAGAGGTTGTGAATGTTGGTTTCTCAAAACCCTGCAGTATTCTCGAAGTTAGTTTTCTTTTATTCCCTGAAGACCAAAAAATTAACCTATATGACACGGGAGAAGAATTGTAAAAAATATGCTAAAAAATAGCTTGACTTAAAATACAAAGCCTTATCTCTGAAAAATGAAGTGTTGAAGCCCTATATCATCTTCATAACCTCTTTATTTGTGTAAATAATCTGAATTCCCATCTAAGACGCAATCATCCACTGAAAATCCAAAATAAGTGCAGGAGTGTAGCTCCAATGAGTTTCAATACAAAGTAGGCCATACTGTCTATATGGGAAAAATTTATTGATATAAAATGAGAAAACAGACAAGATTTTTCCGAATGCTCAGCATGATGCAACCAAAGACAGCATCTTTACTTTCAGAATAATACAGCCAACTTCTTTCAGTTGTTTCTCATTTTTTCATATGTCTCTCCAAAAGCAGACATTTTGATTAAAAAGAAAGATACAATTGCAATCTGAAAAAAATCTCTAACTTCTTTTGAAATTATTGGTGTAATTCTGACCAAAACTGTCTTGAAATCAAATCTTTAGTTCCGTTATTTATCACCTCAACCCAGAAAGCAGGATTTTTGTTCACCACTGAACTTAAATGTTTTGTGCATTGCCAATTTTATCATAGCTGCTGTTTTTATGAGTACTTTTACACTGTCATTTATTTTCTTTCTCCATCTTTGGTTTGAATGTCTTCATTGCTTGAGTTCACATGTGTTAATTTCCATCAATTTCTCACTTTTCTGCCAATTTCATTTTTAACTTAATTATATTCCGAAGTTTTGAAAGTTTTTGCTTTTAAAAACTGTCCATTTTTGAAGTATGTATCAGGTTTCAAAGTCATTTTAAGATGAGTTCTTGTTTTTGGTTTTTATCTAACTGACTACTTGTATTTAGAACTACTTAAACCTTTTTCGCATTTCACTCATTTTCAACAGTCTTCAAAGCTTTAATTAAGAAAAGCAAAATTTTAAATGTAATAATTGTAGGAAAGAACCAACATGCAACTGTCATTCAAGAAAACAATTCAACAAAATTAAGTATACTAATGCCAATGCTACTGAAAATCCTAGGGTAACTTGAATCTTGTTGCGATTAAATTTTCTTTATTTGGAAGAAATAAATGTTTTCACAAACATGGTCATGAATATACTTAAGAAATCATTACATTAATAAGTTATGCTATAACACACAACTGAACTTATAGACGTTGTTAAAAATTTTCATCATACATAAATATCTTTGTTTTTACTTTCAATACTTGAATTAATAGGTCCCCTTTTCACTGACAAATAAAATCTCAAAATAAATAAATAAAATAATTAAAGTTCAACAAATTTTAAAAATTTCAAGTATTAAGTACTTAAAAGAGATCATTAAAAGACAAGCTTTAATATGTAAAAAATATCAAACCGTTCACAATCCCATTACTTTTCATTAAAAATATAAAAGTTTTTTTTATCAGTTTATAAAGTAAAAAGTTTAATCAATGATCTTTTAATAAATGTAATACTTATGAAGCAAACTTGTGGTATTATACATAGTCATTAAAAACTACAGTAAATGCTCTAGTAGTTCGCCACAAGGACATAAAACTGCTTATAAATAGAATATGTATTACTCAAAATCGTATATGATGCATTCCCACATTCCTTTACCTATCCCCAATCATCATTGAATAACAGTGAAGTTGTAAAAACTATTTATTAAGTAGTGATGAGTCATTTTATTTTAAATGGTGTGCTTATCATCTTAATTGCGATTCTGCTTATTTTTTTCTTAAGAAGACATTTTTATATGTTAAGTTCCTTTCCTTTTTTAGTTCTACGGTAAATTTGCTTTAATTTATGTTTTAATGGATTGTGTAACATAATGATTCAAATAAAAAATAAACTCCTTCTTGGACTCTATTATTTTTATTATTTTTAGATGGATGGCCGACCACTGGGTACTGAATTCTTATTCATTTCCAATAGTCGGCCATGGCAGATTGTCCACTGGTTTTATACTGTTAGGTTCATGTATCCAGTAGCCGACTATGTACTTAATTTGTATTTTCTAATGTTCATCAAAGAGTAATTAAGATAAAGTATTGACACAGTGGCAATTTAGCTGTTTTGAGTAAAAGTTCGCTGTCTAACATTATTTCTTCAATAGAAAATGTTTAAATTTTGTACCTTAACTTTTTTTTTTTGACAAAAAGAGTCATTTCAGCATTTTACTGCTTCTAATGTTGAATTTAGTTTGGAATTCTCAAAAACAGGGTTGAAAATAGGTTGTAAATTCAGTCGATTATTGCGTTTAGAATATAAGTTCTAATACTCAATTTGTCATTACCGAATTGTTATTTATCGCGTTTTTTAAAATCAAATCATGATACAGTAAAACATGTCGAAAACGATACTGTTGGGGCCTAAAAAATTATTGTTATAGATAGGTTATCTTTATAGACACTTTGATTATTTATGCTGACATTTTACTGGGACCAAGGAAAATATAATTATAGACAGGTTTATTGTTATAGACAGTATTGTTACACACGGGTTTTACTCTACGTTGATGAAATTGTTAACACAAAGGATCTGATTGCAATTAGTGTTTAATCAGCAATAAACAAACATTCCTATTGTAAGGAATTAAGAAGTAATACTTCAATTGTTAGCTCAAATTATTTCAATGAGTGTTAAACCTGTGATTATTCTATCTATTGCTCATTTTGCTGAACTATTTGCTTCACCAAAGGTTCAAGAAATCTATTACTAAGACTATTCTAAGACTAATTATTCCAAATGTTGGTACCACTTCTTATTACTGCTTCTAATCAAATATTTAATTCAATGGGTTTTATTCACAAGGAAATCAAAATTTACTTCTTGTTTAAAAGTATGCTGAATTTGTTTTAAAATAACATGGATTCAAATTTTCATTACGTTCTACCCACTCCATTTTAGTTTATTCATTGTTTACTAATTTTCTCATTTGCAGCTGTAAGATTATCTTCATGCTATCTTCTATATCGCAATTTCAATTTACCCATATACTGATCTGTCATTTGGACAATGAGTGTGTGGGGGGGGGGGGAGGCGGCAAAGGACCCTCTGTATTTTCAAAACATTTTTTAAGAATGCATTTTTGTATTTTCATGGGTATTTTCTATAAAATGCATTGAATTCATACTCTTGCCCCCCACCCCTCCTCAGAAAAACTCTGAAAATAAAGACCCACCAACGTAATTTATCTTACTCCAGTTTGTTCACAACAAAAGTACACTTTTTAATAAAAAATTTTGTTTTAGATGTACTTACGATTGCCAATCTTTTAAGTGCTTTTCTAACGGCTTTTTACTTGTTTTGTTTTGAGGTAAAATTGTTTCCAAAACTACAATTTTTATTCTATGTTCCGTATGTTGAAGTTTCAGTCTAATGAATATGGACCAGTCAAGAGTCGATCATATCGATAATTAATTCACTCTTTTTTCAGCATACACAGTTAATGAAGAAACTTTTTGTAAAGGGGGGGGGGGGGGAGCAACTACGTTCCCATGTTTTCAAAACTCCTTTCCCAAAAAACCCCGAGTCTTTTCCATTCTTTAATTTCTATTTTCGCACTGTGTAAGATATTACTTTAATAAGTGATGTAGAAGATAAATAATAAAAAAATATATAGCATGTGATGCAGATCCAAACTGGTTATAAATTGAAAAATATAAATATAGGTGTTACGAAGATATCGAGAATGCAGAATTCTTTCGCAATTATTGGAATAATTAATTTTGTAAGCACAATGCTGTGCTGTAAGTTTTGCATTAAATTTTTTCACTCATACCCCATAAAGGTAATGAAACTGAAACGGCCAACTACTAGGCTCATACATGGGCGAGCACTGGATTTCTATGGCCGCCTACTGGAGCATTTTCTTGTATTAATAGGTTAGTTTTTAGAATAAAAATGTTTTAATATCTGAAACAATTTAGTGAATCATTATCAGAAAGGTATAGCCTGAAGTCTTACATTGTTTTTGTATTGATTACTGAAATTTATAGGTTAACAAAAAAACAACAATTTCTCTCTTAAATGGCTGACTACTAGAGCTTTTACCCTATATCATTACCGTTTATACCAAGCATTTTATTATCTTTGGCACAATACAATGATTAGATACTAAAATAAAAATTTGTAATTGATTTTTTGTCAGAGAGCAAATATTTCTAAATAATAAAAAATCATCCGGAATTCAATCTAACCTGTCCTAGAAGAACCAGCATCTTTTTTAGGTATTTGTCCAGATTTCAACATTTGCTTCAGTCTTTCGACTTCTTCTAACGTAGTTGCATTTTTTATTGCATCCTACAAAATATAAAACAGTTTAGAAGCTATCAAAAAATAAACTCAGATAAGGTTCACTATGTACTAACTATATTATCATACATATCATATCATTTCGGTGTATGACATCAATACAGTGCATTTTGAATTGAGGTCATGAAAAGTGCCTATTTACTTAACTTTAAGAAATTATGAGCAACGATAAAAATGTTTATTATCATATTAGGAAGAGTTCTTAATACTAAGTTTTAACAAATATTAGTTTATAATTGTTTTTTTAAGATAAAGAAAAATTAATTTTATATATCTCTATTGTCTTTGAAGAAACAAGAATCTCAAGTGGCAGCTAACTGCATCCAATTCAGGTGAATGGAAAACACCAGTTTGGTTCATTTATTCAAAAAAGAAATGGCCTTTCTTTGAAAATGCAAAGATTTTATTTCAGTGGCTTCAAATTTAAACACGTTTTTAGTTACTTTTACTTTTTGGGAGACAAAGATAAAGGAAGATATATTTCAATCAAGTGATATAACGAGGCGCAATGCAATGAAGGGCTGCTGTACAAAGCTCAAGTTTTGATTCCTTAATTCTATGCCTCAAATAGGAGATTCTCTTGATTCTAAAGATTCTGCATGAATATGCAGGTTATTACTTCATGAACAATTTAGAAATGAAAGTACTTTCTTCTTAGCTACTATTTCATATTGCAAGCTTCACTGTTGAAAAAATTCGCTAAATTAAATTCAATTATAGATACTTTTTTCTTGCACACGCTTGCATCATTTTGGTGTATGACTATCATTTTGAGAATTAAAAATGTGATCAAAATGTGTTTAGTGCTTCTTATAATGTGTAAGTTATAAACATTAGAAAAATTTTATGAATATAATATTTTCAGTACAGTTTAGTTTGGATTAATATTTTTATGACTATTATCAGGCGGGTCATTCCACGTCAAATCAACCACAAAAATGGGATTTTAACACCCACCGTCTCGGAATTTGATAAAACTTGGTATACTTCATCCCTTTATGGTTACAAGCAACCCCCTAATTTTTTTTCTTTCAATATCGATTCATTTTGATTTTATAGCCTTTTGAAATCTGGCGATTTTGCATTTTTTATCATTTTTGAAACACTCAAACTGAGAAGATGTTGTTTACTAAAAAAATTGTTTCTTGGTAACTAATGCTATAATCGTTTTGAAATTTTTTGCACACAATTTAAAGCCTTTGAACATGTTGATACAAAATATCTTAATAGTTTTAGTTTACATAAGAAATTTTTAAAAAATTAGGAAAGTGAAAATTTTAAATTTTTTTTGTCAAAAAAAGGTGCTGACATAATTCTGAATTTCAACAAGAGGGTCAGCTTTAAAAATCATAATTTTTTAAAAAAATGATCATGAATATGTATTCTAACTTATCCAACGAAAAACATTAGGGGACTTTGAGGGATTCTGCCCCCCCCCCCCATTCTGAAAAAAAAAAGCAGGAAACATCATACAATCTCTTCCATATTCTTAAAAACAGAATTGTCAGCAATTACGATAAAAATTCAAATATACAGTGTGTTGAACATTGAACTCAAATGTAAAAAAAAAATCTTAGCTTCTTTTTCATTTGAAATAACTTAAAATATGGGGTAGTTCCACCTCAAATTTACCGTAAAAATGGAATTTTAACACGTACCATCTCAGATTTTGATGAAACTTGGTATACTTCCTTATTTTGTGGTAAAAAGCAACCCCTTAGTTTTTTTTCTTTCAATCTCAATGTATTTTGATATTATAGACTTATCAAATTTTTTGATTTTGCATTTTTTGTCATTTTTAAATTGAACTGTTTAATGGGAAAAAATTGTTTCTTAGCAACTAATAAATTTACCTTTTTGGAAATTTTCATAAAAAAATGCTAAGATTTTGAATATTTTTATTAAAAATATTGTAATAATCTTGGTTTATACTAAGAATTTTTAAAAAACTGAAAGAAGAAAAATTTTGATTTTTTTTTTTTTTTGGTGAAAAAAGCCATTGTCAAATTTTTAACATCAGCGTCAGTTTTAAAAATCATGTTTAACAATGAAAAATGATCATGAGTATGTGTCCTAACTTCCCTTATGAAAAAAGTTATGGGTCTTTTAGGGATTCTGCCCCCTCCCCACTTCAGAAAAAAATGAAAGCATCATAGAGAAAAGCTCTTCTATGTCTTTGAAAACAGAGTTCCCAAAAATTACTTTAAAAAAAAATTTTAATATAAAGTGTGTTTAATATTGAAGTCAGACATATAAATTTAATATTCAAGCTTTTTTTAAATTTGAAATAGTTGAAAATTGTTTAAAATACGGACATTCTGAAAATAAGATATCATGAAATTTAAAAGTTACAGACAACAATATCTGCATACAGATTACTGCATTTTAGTTAAGACAACAGAAAATAAAAATTAAGTCTTAACACCAATTCATAATCATGCAGTTTCTAGCACTTTCAGGATCCCCCCCCCTCCCACCGCCACCCTTATGTTTGAGAAAAATTGTTCCAGTGGAATTGTTTTTTATTTTAGTGTTACTGCTGTACAGCAACAAATTCATCCTTTTCATTTCTTGAAATTACAGTTAACACCCCTTAAAAGTTAATAGCCTGATTGCTTAGTAATAATATGTTCTAAATAAAGTAAATTACCTTCCCCCCTCCCTTCATAGCAAATGAGGAAATAAATTGTATCTCTCATATTCAATGGATTTTTATATATTTTTTAATGAGAATAAGAAACCAAATTAGTATTTGCAAGGAAAAAAAACAATATTTGTCCGGATCCCCCCCCCCTCCCCCCCCAACATAACTTGCATTTTTTCCTCAACTGCTTTTGGGGGTGTACACTAGTGCAATGCAATTAAGTGCAATAAATAGAATAGAGAAAAGAAATTGGTATAAAATGTGCTAATTCAAACTACAACGGAACCTCCATAACTCGACAAACCAAGGAAACATGAAAAAATTTAGACTTAAGTGGATGTCGACTTACTGGGGTTCCAAAATTTTATTTCCTACAGAGTTTCTGTGTGTGTCACTTACTTACTGATGCTTAATATTCACATTATGAAAACTAATTTTAGTAAAGGAATTTTCTATTCTTTTCGTTTTCTTTCTTTGAAAAGTATATAGTAAAATCAATAATATATTTGAATATATTGTGAAGAACAAATACATAATTGTTGAAAAGAGATAAAAGTTCTTGTTAGTCATGTCTGTTAAAGATAAAAAGTCCTGCTCACACTTGTTTAAAATACAGGTATAATGGTGCCTTCTTTCTCTACAGTTTGGTATATTTTATCCTATCCTTTTAGAATTGCACTAACAGCACAGAGTGGTTGCTTACTCCCCTGGATAAAAGATAGAATTCTCTAAAAGAGATTTCTTAAAACTCTGAGAAAAAGTTAATATGAAAGAATGTTGGTAGCTAAAATTGAAATAAAATAGCAATTGGGTGCAGACTGATAGGGGGTTCTCGCAAATGTGTCTCAAGTTAGATAGATTTTCAGCCATTGAATTTGGTACTGGGCCAACCTTAAGAAAAATAAATGTCCAGTTACAGGGGTTATCAGTGTGTCCAGTTACTGAAGTTTCACTGTATTTAAACAGGAATATTTAGAGTAGAATGTTTATAAATCATTTGTTTAAAATAAAAAGTGGCTTTAAACAACATACTGCCCTTCAGGGGCGAATACAGAAAAATCTTTTGGAGAAGGCACGGGAAATTGAACTTTTCTGGGGTAATCTGTTTGATAAACGGAAAACAAATCCATGTTTCAGTTTGATATTAGATTAATGAAACAAGTTAAAATCTCTGAGAACTAGAAGTGTCTAGCTTCGAATTTGTCTTTTAGTCCGTTCTTTGCCCAGTTGGTTAGAGAAATCATTACTGGACAGATATCAAATTTTTACTTGTATTTGGCCTAGATCTGATTACACATAACACAACAATTAGAATGACATACGTTTTTTCTAATCTTCTTAGTAGGAAAACAGACATAAGGTAGAAGGAATTCAAGAACTATGAGCTGGTATTTATAGGATTTGTAATACTTTGCATTAATTACCTAGTTATAAATTAGAATTAGATGATTTTTTTTTAAAATTTCTATGTTGTCTTAATGCATACTAGACAATAATTTTTAGTATGCATAAATTGTTGTAGGAAAATTTCGAATTTTGCGATAACCTGTTTTTATTGTCTATTATTAATTTATTTAATTAACTACTTTCAATTCAAAAAAATCTTGAGTATTAAAATGTTTAAATTTGGGTTCAAACACCAATGTATGTCATTATTCAAATTTTCTTTGATGCTATTAGTAATTAGCTAAGTTTGTAAGATTGTTATCGATTTTTTTCTTTTATCAAAATAAGGGGGGCAAGGGGGCAGAATCCCTCAAAGTCCCCTAAAGATTTTCATTTTATATGTTAGCACACATGTTACTGATCATTTAAAAAAATATATAAATTATTTTAATTTAGACATTCATGCCAAAAAATTAAAATTTTGAAAATCATTTTTTTATTGAAATTTTTTTTTAATTTTCTGTTTGTTAATTTTTTTTAATTGCTGAACATAAATTTAGGTTTTTGATATAGTTTTTTCTAAAATGCTTGAAGTCTTAATGTATAATGTGAAAATTTTCAAAAACTTTTTATCTTTAGTTGTTGAGAAATAATTTTTTTTGCAAACAGCTGCAGTTCATTCTGAGAGAACTGTGAATGACAACTAACGCAAAATCTCAAAACTTTGAAGGGTCATAAAATAAAAACTATTCTTAATAGAGAAGAAATACTTTAGGAGGTTACTTAGGCCTATGAACCATAGAAGTATACAAAGTTTCATTGAAATCTGAGATGGTGGGTGTTGGGGTGTGGTTGAACTGACATGGAATGACCCAGGCTTCATACTCAATTTGGATAAAAAATTTACATGACTTTTCCGAGACTTTTTCATGATTTTGTTACATGAAGAGAATAATACTGTTTAATGCCAAACTTGCCAATTTTCGGAAATGGGCATTAGAAAGACTTTTACATAAGTGTCACTACCTCATTGGAGCACTTACTTGTGATTGAAAAAACATCAGTGCACACTGCAGAAACTAATAAATTATTATTATTTGTCTTTATTATTTAAATTCAAGGAAAGTAAAAATATAGTGAATGCAAAATACTGATGTTTAAATGTCAAACAAACATTTAAGAAAAAAAGCAGAATAGTAATGAATGGGACAAAAATTGAATGAGTCATTACTAAGTTTCCAATAATAAATTTACTCCATAAAATCATTGCCCTTTGGTGCCATTAGTGCATCTAATTACCAATGTAACTTGACAGTATATATTTGTTCATTAAAGTAAAGCCACCTTTTTCAGTATTCATTTTTCTAAACCAGATATTTCAGCTGGCCACAAGGGATCAGTTTTACGAGCTATATGTTGGGCACCACTGTTTTAAGTGTATTAGAGTTTCCCTATTTCTATGTTCTATTGTCTGCCTTAAGTCTTCATTTTCTAAAGACTTGAACAAAAAACTGACAAATTTAATAATGAATTTTTTGCAAGTAGTTTAAACGAACTCCGGTGCGATTGAATTACACTTTTTGAGGGGGCGTGGCAAAAATAAAAAATGTGCAAGTCCGCTACTACAGAATATAAAATATAAAAAGTGCTGAAAATAATGGTGAATTCAAAATTAGTGATGCCCCAGTAGTAAAATCACATTACAAAAAAAAAAAAAAAAGGTGAGCGGCTGTTACAGAAGCGGATGAAATTGGACTCCAAAACTCTGATTTGTTTTTGAGATTGTTCAAGTTACATGCAATAATACTAAACCATTCAGTATTTCTAGCACTCTTTTAGCTAGTGTTACTTTCTTACTACCCAAAACATTTTTCCATGACTTTAAAGAACTTTCCATGACTTTTAATAAAAAATTTAATTTTCCATGACTTTTCCAGGTCTGAAACTTCATTATTTTTTTCCCCATGACTTTCCAGGATTTCCACGACCCGTACGAACCTTGTACTATAAATACATTTAATGGTGAGCTGAATACTTGAAAAATAATAATTGTACACACATTTGTAACTCACAGGCAGTACAGTGCCTTTGTAACTCATTGAGAAAAGGAAAAGTGTACTTATGTACCATTAAAGGGGGTAACTTTATACCAGCATAAGGCAAGATTGTGTGACATCTTTTGTACCAACATCAATATGTTAAATTGGGTTGAAAAGATGAAGAACAATTAATACCGTCCATCATAAAAACAGTATTTGTCTTACAGTTATGCCACATCCAACCACTGCTATCAGAAAAGTCCCCCACTTGACGTAGCCTACACGTATATTTCATACACACACAATATATAATTTTAAAAAAATTTAAATATTTCAATTTGTGCATCTTGAAGCACATAATTAAAACAGCAAAAGGCATGAAACATGATACACAAAGCTATAAAATAGGAGCACAAATAACTAAATGTACCCTACACAGTTTCATAATTTTAGCACTGAACTGCAGGTCAACAGATTTCTAACCACATGCTCTTCACTATAACCAGAGACCAGGGTTGCCAGACGTCCCGGATTTCAAGGGACAGTCCCATATTTTGAAAAATTGTCCCTTGTCGCGGGGAACTTCCATACGGGACAGATAAAATCCCATATTCTAGCTAAAAACAATATTTTACAAAACGAGACATTATTTGTGGAATAAAGAGCAATAAGAAAAGCATGTGGCAGCAAACGCAAAAATTATTTTTTTTTTAATTTGGTTTTGTTTTGGCGGCAGACTATGAGAAGCCAAATAATTACTTCCTCTTGGTGCATTGACAAATGTAAATAAAAGTATATCTTTGTGCATACGTCGTCAATCGCAATGAAAAATATTTTTATACTTTGATTGGCGACATTTTGTAAAGTTTAATGCTCAGTTACGATTGCATTTTTCTGATTTATCATGAAGAGACGTTCTACGTAGAAAAGCACATCCTAAAAATACACCATATGCAGTAACTGCCCTCAACCTCAAAAATATCACCCCCCCCCCTTTTCACTCGCCTGTCCCCTATTTACTGTTCTTAAATCTGGTAACCCTGCCAGAGACTAACAAAATCTTTTAAATCTTAGGATGGAGCCAGGAAATTTTATTTAGAGGCCAGCCATATAATTTTTAGACATAATAGGAAAATTTAATGCAACATGGCTTCTGAACTAGTCGCTCTGGATTTGGAAGGCCCTAGACATAACATTTCACAACTCACCCGAATTGCTTCTACATCTGCAGCAGTTGGACCAGTAGATTTTTCTGCAGTAGATGTGCTAGGTAGATTAGCACCAGGAACAAAAGTTTTACTTCTTTTTCCAATTTCTTTTTCTAGTTGTTTTCCTCTCTTTCCTTTAAATAATTTTGCGGATTCTTCTTTTTCCTGAAATATCATACAAAATGTTCAATAATTCTCAGAACTTAAAAATCTACAAAAATATCTTACATAATCAAACAAGGAAAGAATTTCTTCGGTATTAATAGGGAACAGTTGGTGTAACTCCCTTAATAATAACTAACAGTAGAGGAGAGTGTTGTACCTTGGGACACTTTTCATATTTTAATTTTTAACGTCAATTATTTGAACCAAATTTCAAATCTAGAAGTCACATTAAAATACTTAAAAATACGTCTATGCAATATATTTTTTTTTAATTCAGACAGTTTGAAAATAAAATGTTGCCAGCCATTTAAAGTAAAAGTTCCAAGTTGTCCCAAGGTACGACATCTTATTGTACCTTGGGTACAGGGTTAGCCGGATTGAACCCAATTGGGTTGTACCCAATGGGGTTTTTTTTTTGAAAAAAAAAAAAAAAAACCATTTAAAAAAACTCATTATTTAGCCCACTTTTGGGTTTATAAAAATTTTTGTTGAAGATTTTAAAAAATAATTAATTTAAATACTTTTAAAAATGAATTCTGAACTTTAATAGAGTTTCTTAACTCTTAACAGCATTGAAAAAAAGCTTCCAAGATTTTAAATAAATATATTTAACTTTCTTCTTTAACTGGTCAATAAATAACTCAAATTATTTTGACTAAGTCATGTCACGTCTGATTTTCTCAATATTTGTAGATTGTACAGAGGAAACTACTCTAGCTAAAAGGCTTTCATATGAATTATTTTCTGCAAACCAACACGTCACAAATCTCGAATAAACAAGGTATGAGATAAATAAATACCTTTGTGCTGAACAGTAAAGTAAGGAAAAACAACGTTCAAAAAAGCACAAATTGCCAATAACAACAGGCACGTGTTTCGGTGTTACATAAATTAACAGGTTTTACAAACGGTCGGAGAGAAAACAGAATAGGATGTACAATACTTTTATTATCTTACGAAAAAGATTAATATTTCTTACTCTGTACACAGAAATAGAAAAACAGGCAACATAAAATTCAAAGAAATATCTTGATTAAGCTGAAATTCAGTAAAAAGGGATTTAAACTACTTGAGGTTCTACAGTAGTTTTGCAAGACAAAATGAAATACAATAAAGTAAAATGCAGAAAAAAATGTAGTAATTAAAAACAAACAAACAAACAATAGATTTTATCACTCGAGAAGTAACTTTGCCTTAACTGTTGGTAATCATGGAAACTAAAAAATCTGAAACTTCACCATTCTTTGGTTCTGTCGTCTTTTTTACTTTTCTTCAGAAAACGCTGAATTTCCTGCTTTTTTTACCATAAGAGAATTCTTGTGCTTTGTCCATATACTTATGCTACAATATGCTACTTGCACCCCCCATTTTCCCTAAAAAAAGACAAAAAACCCACATTTCTTTTAAAAACCCAGATTTAGTTGGGTTTTTTCGGGTTTTATTTAAAAAAAACCCTGGGTCCATGGGCTTTATAAAAAAAACCCGGGTTTTTGCCAACCCTGCCTTGGGACACATTCTGTCGTACTATGGGAAAGTCTTCATGATTCACGAACAAATCATATACTTGAACCAATTTTGCACCAGAAAACAAAAAAAATATTGTTCATGGTAGTGAATTAAATTATGAATAATTAATAATGAATTATTTAACATCAAATGAATTTAAAAGACTACATAAGATTAGAACAGTGTTCCGTGCTACTAAACATATCTTAATTATTAAGAATCATGCATATATTGTAACTTGGAAGGTGTCCTAAGGTACAAAATGTTTGGCAGCAGCAAGGTACCACCACGTGGTTGAAAAAACAAAATAATGGTCAATCTAGATGCACTATCATTATTTTTTTCATAAGCAAATTATTTAAAGTAACTTCTCTTTTATAACAAAATTAAATTCAGATGATTGAATTTACAATTGCAGAGACAGAAAACGACATAAAAATGGAAAAAATATTTACAGTGAAATACTTTTAACACGAAAATGCGTAACATGAAAAATCAGTTAACACGAAATGATATCCCGGTCCAGACAGTGTACATAGCAGTTTAATACATTTTTTTTTAAACACGAAACAAAATTCGCTTAACACGAAATATTTTTTTTATTTTCAATCTTCAGTGGCCAGTTTGCTACAAGTCACTGAAAAGTTTTTTTATGTAACAGTTTCGTGAAACTTCTGGGAACCGGTTCCTCTTCATTCACAGCCCCTTTTTTGTCCATGCTTTTGTCTCCATTCAACAGGGATCTTCCACTCCCTCTCTAATGAATAGAATCTTTTTCCTCTACAGAGAAAGAAATGTCAAGTGTTAGGGGATAAGAAATTCCCTGTTCGTTTGTTAGGTTGGTTGTTGAAAATGTTGAATTTCGCATCAATTTTGGCAAAGATCTAAACTCTGTGGTTCTTGTTTGAACTCTTTTTTTTTTTCTCCTGTTTTGTGGGCATAATGGCTGAGAAACAGAAGCAAACGGCTTTTTCTTTAAAATTGAAGATGGACTTGATTAATGCAGTGGATGAAAAACGCAGGACTAAAACAGACATTTGAAAAAAGTTTGGCATAGCCTATTCTACTCTAACAATAATAAATAACAGGGATCAAATTTCGTCTATGTTTGAGCCGGAGAGAAAACGGATGAGGACTGCAAAACACGAAGATCTGGAAAAAGCTTTGCTGATTTGGTCCAAGCAAGCTAGGTCACAGATTTTAGATGTGCATTCAAATGGAGAGATGACTAAAGCAATGGACGATCACGAGCAATTTGTGGAGAATATGGCGTTGAAATAGACAATTCAAAAAAAGACAACTAACATGTTCCCTAAAACACAATAATTTTTGACTTGCATTTTATTCCAACGGATGTCAACTACTAGTTGTTTGAATGCAGGGGTCGATCCAGGTTTTATTTTTTGGGTCCCCATTTTGTGAAAAGGCAAAATATTTTTGTGAAATTTCGTTATTTTTGTGAAAAAGCAAAATATTTTTGTGATTTTTCTTTATTTTTGTAAAAAAGACCTTCTCGTGATTTTTTTCTTGGAAAAGATTACATTAAAGCATTTTTAGCTGTCGTATCGTTATAGAAAAGCCCTAGACAGGTTTCAGGGGTGATTGCAAGTTCTTGAAGAATACCTGAAAGCTGTCAAGAGAAAATGCGCTGGGGGAGGGGGGAAGTAAGACCCTTAACATTTTATTCGTAATTTGACACATACATTACATTTATTGCTTTTTACAAATATACATATGCAAGGCACACTTTCTTAAGGTGAAAGTCTCACAACAGATTTCCTGTTTGCCCCTCTCAAATACTTTAAGAGCAATGAAAATTGCACATGCTGCTGAACGTAATGATAACTCCTAATAAATACAAAATGAACAGACTCAAAGATATCACATATTTCTTAACACAGAAGTGAAATACTCATTAAAGATTCCATGTATGTGTTTGAAAAACTTAAAAGTAATTAAAACCCAAAATAATACTGCACCAGCATTCAGCGTTTAATTTTTTGACTTTTGACGTTCTTGCAGAGTAGGTATTTCGTTTAAAACTTTGCAATTTAATGATGTTAATAAATATATAAGAAATTTTATTTGTTTGCCTCTTAACAAGGTACAGTAAACATCAAAAATGCGAAAAATTCGTTTACTATGGCGGATGTAAGGAAATCAAGATCTTCAAAAGAAATAAAAATATAAAAACAGCATGTAAAACATTTTTATTTTAAGAAAAGTTATTTTAGAATTGGATTTTGAAACTCAACACAAATTAATACTAAATATATATTGCGTAATCAAAGTAAAATTTAGGATTTTCCTGAAAACAAGCTACCAATCACAAGTGTCCCTCTCCCGTCCCCCCTCTGACGCTCTGAAGCAAAAACACCTCACGCAGCAAGCAAAAAGATAAGATGGGGGAAGGTGGAAGAGGCTCCCGCGTAGATGCGTACACATTTGCGGTTAAAAAATATTGTGAAAAGGCTGCCTTTATATAAATTTTTGTGAAGGGGCTGCTTTTACGACGCGGAATTTTGTGAATGGGGCCGCTTTTGCGATGGGGAATTTTGTGAATGGGGCCGCTTTTGCCATGCGGAATTTTGTGAAGGGGCCGCAAAGCGGTCCCAATTTGGCGCTGGATCGACCCCTGGAATGGAATTCGAAACAAAATTTGATGGCATTGAAAATATTCGCAAGTATTGTTTTTTTTTTTAAATAAGAAATCTTTTAACACGAAAAAATATCTCGGTCCCCTCAGTTTTGTGTTAAACATATTCCACCGTACTTTTGAGTCATGAAACTTTCTTTCTTCCAAAAATCGTTAATTTTACTCACTTGATGCAAATTTTTACCAGGGCACCATTTAGTGGTGAAGGTCACTATTAGAGATTACAAAAACATGACTGCTAAAAATAGATTCTTAGAAATTAGCAGTGTCCCAAGGTTGAACACTCTCCCCTACTAACTCAAAGGGGAAAAATAGATATAACCAAAATCTTTATCATGACTAGCATTAATTTCATAAATGTGATCTAATAGGCATGTCTTTACAAAATGTTCAAAAACAAAAGTTTTTGAATATTTGTTTAACCACTAAAAAAAAGAAAAAGTTTGTAGAGATAACGAATATTACCATTTTACAGGATAATTGCACAAAAAATAAATTTGCTTCAGAGATTTTATGAAGACCAACAACAAAATGAAAAATTGTGAGAGGAAAAAAAAGGTTATTAATTCATTAATTCAAATGGTGAAGAAAAAACTTTCAGTAACGCTACAAAGAACAACATTAATAATTACGGATATGATCATAGGAACTTAAATATAAGTGCAAGGGAATTTTTCATAACAATTCTATGACTTCATAGTTCATTTGATACATCTTTACTAATAATAAAGCTGAAAGTCTCTCTGTCTAGAGGATGTCTGGATGTCTGTGACGCTCATAGCGCCTAAACCGTTCGGTCGATTTTCATGAAATTTGGCACGAAGTGAGTATGTAGCATGGGGGTGTGCACCTCGAAGCGATTTTTCGAAAATTCGATGTGGTTCTTTTTTTATTCCAATTTTAAGAAAAAAACTATCATAAATTACGAAATTATCATAGCGTGGAACCGTAACATGGGCACAAGCCAATTGGCGAGATACGAAATTATCATAACGTGGAACTGTAACGTCGGTACAAGCCAATTGGCGAGAACATTCACCATACATTATTTGTAAATATACAAACGAACCAAAAGACCTTTAATTTTTCTATTACGGGCGAAGCCGTGCAGGTGCCACTAGTTGTAAATAAAACTGTCATTTGCGAAAATCTTTAAAAAAAAACATAACTCCTATGTTTTGAGGAATTTAAAAACAAATTATCACATTTCTGGACATGGACAACCCCTGCATTTGGATAAACTACACCATTACTTTTCAATTATTAAGTCTACTAAAAATGTAGAAAAGAAAAAAAAGGGAGAGAAATTACATCTTCTACGTCTATAAACATGAACTTCAAAAATTACAACTTCTGTAGTTAAATTGTAAGATTGGTGAAGCTACATTTGAACTCAAAAATTACATTGCCTGACTGGTGCGGGGCAAGCAGAAATATAAAACGAGTACATATTTTCATTTTTGCTCGCACAGAATAATTGAATCAAGGAACTTTTTCAAAAAATAAATTGGTATATTATTTGGAAAAAAAAGTTTTTACAAATTTGCTACCAAAAAAAAAAAATGTTTGGGCAGGCAAAAATTTTGTTTGGGCATGCATTTTACAGGCCAATATGCTGATTGCCATGCCAACATTTCAACATTTTTCGAGCTTTGGCCAATGAAGCTGCTGAATTGCAAAGTTAATTCTAAATGAAGTTTTTAACTTTTTCAATTATGAATCTCCAACCATTTGTTCAAAAATTAATTAAGAGCACCCAAAAAAATAACATTTTAAAAAGCAGTTTTTAAATTCAGGGTGAAATAGCAGGACACCCGCCGAAAATTATCAGATCCTTGATTTCCCATGCTTTAAAGTAGCCAACCAGACTAGATACTTCTACTGGCAGAATATAAATCAAAGACAAGAGACTGAGTGATTACCACTGATGTGAACATGCCTCATTGATAGGGCTGATTTTATTTGAATTCAGAAACATTTGCGCACTTATTTAAAAAAGAAATAAAATGTAAGCAATTGTTACGAATTTGGATTAAGTTGTGGGGGAAAAAACATCACATCAAATATAAATTTTTAGGAGAATAAATGAAAGGTTGCAATACTATATACTTTTTCTCCTCCTCAAATATACCAATACATAAAAAAATTAACTAAATAACATAACTTCTTGGTTTAAATACTCAAAAAGAAATATATTTTTTTCTATAATTTAAAGCAAGGCACAGAAGTTTTTAAAAAGTTGTAAAAATGAGAAAATATACCGCAGTAACATAAATACAGATTGACGCAATTTAAAGGTTAACATTAATGTTTCTTTAATATGAAAAAGAATATCAGTCTTACCTTCATTCGGATTTTGCGAAAATCTAGAAGGCGAAGCTGAGGAAGTTTATGAATGACATAATACCGATAGTACCTCTTAGAAGCCACAGGATTTTTCATTAAGCTGTAAAGAAAGTTGACAAGTACTTAGGCATCTTATAAACTCACATACATACATAAAACATAATTACATACATTAATACTCACATCAATACACAGATATATTATTTATGTACAAATAAATCTCTCATAATGTATATTTTGAGATTTATCACTGTTATATCCCACTGCAGTTATGCACTAGGGACGATGTACTTTAATTTTAACTTAAAATTCTGTGGACTCTCTAAAATATGGGCAGTTAAGAAACTCATGTATGATAACAACCAACACTATTATTATTGCTTATAACAATCTTCAACTTTGCAAGCATTTTAAGATATAGTATGAAACAAAATATAAATATGCAGAAAAGATGTATGATTCAAAATGAAAGACATTCAGTTGTTTAGCCAGCCTTAAAAATGACAGACACAAAAACAGTAAGAGTTCAGGAAAACGAGTTTGAGTATTGACTTTTTTTTACTGAATATATAAGTGTGATACACAAATAAAATGACCTACATCCGATAGCAAAAAATATTCATGGTGGAAAGATAAGAATGGCTAAAAAATATTTAATAATGCTGCTTGGTAAATTTGTTTGATTATTACAATATTTTATACACTGCTTCAAAGTTATAGCAATTATAAATTACCAGTTTTTAATTAATGTTCCTAGGTTGCTCCTGAGGTGTTGATTAGAGAACCACTTTCAAATGAATAAATCTAGCTTTACCAGCTAAAAATAATTTTTAAAACAAAATTTCATTATCATTATAAACATCGCAATTAATTTTTCTTTTTTTTTTTGGGGGGGGGGGGGGGAACATTGAAGAAATTAAGAATAGACATCAATGCACAAGGTTGTTACAAATGTAGAAGTTGCAAGATAGTTTTCCAAAAAATATTTTTAAGGAAAGGAACGGTCTTCCGAAATTATGAAAATTTCATTATTATTAGTACCTAGTTAGGATTATCCACAAATCATGTCACATTTTAAGGGTGGAGAGGGACTCATGAAATTGTTTGCAAACAAGGAGAAGGACAGGAAGAAATAACATTTCCGGGCTTATTGACCGCGGTCTAAAGAAAATCCAGACGTTTCGTCAAGCTCTGCGGCTGACATCATCAGTGAATGAGTTAGGTGTGACTGATGGACTACTTCGATCACTTTGGTATTTAAGTAAACCGCTGGTGAGTGCTGATTCCTGATTGGATGGCGTTCCAAAGCTGCTGGTGGATGCCGGTTCCTGATTGGGTGGCGTTCTTCTCGTGGATGGCAGTCTCCTCTGGTCTAACAAGTGTCACATTATTTTTTTGAAATAAGAAAATGCTGATGAAAAAGTGTGACATGTGACAAAGAAAGAGGGGTAGGGTAAGCATTTGTTGGAAAAAGTGTGGCATCAATTTCTATACAACTCCTTATACATCACTTCAAAAGTTGTCTATTAAAGTTGTGCAGTTTTATTTTTACATAATTTTCAATATTGTTTAACATATAGCTCATATTCAATGTCTCAGATCTCTCAGGAAGATAAAAAAAAAAAAAAAAAGAGATAGAGTTTTCGAGTTAATGAGCACCCAATTTTTCAACTGGATACCAAATATTGTTAGCTGCTTGTGAATAAGCCAGTTTCCGATATTTTTTTTAAAATAATAATCGTCATATTCACACTCCCTCATTACATAACCCCAATTCTCTACTCTTATACTTTTCCGTTTTCACGAAATATGGAAGAAACAAGCAAATCTTTCCAGAAAACGAAAATTTACAATATTACCTTAATTAAGCCCTGTCCCCCTTCTGTGACAAACGTTTTTTACATGGTCTAGAATGTTGTCGCAGTTGACTGAAAACGGAATGCAGCAGTAGACCCTTGTTTTTGCGTAGGGGTCACATTGCACAACAAGGAAACATAAATAAAGACTTAATTAATAGTATAGTGTTAAAATTGGGTTAGGTTCCTACTTCATTGTAACGATAGATAAATATATTGTGAGTTAAATGTAATTTCAATACATATTTACAATATGTAGAAAGAACTTGACTAAACTTGCCGCTCATATAATTTTTCTCTTTAGTTACTTGTAGGGCATTAACGCATCCATGATCATTTACATCACTTCCATGACGGAATCTTGATTCACTAACAAATCAGAAAGATCATTTGCCATTGCCAAGGAATGGCTCGAAGCTTGCAATGTGAAATTTATAGTTGCATGTCATCAATGTCCGTATCCTGATTCGTTTAGTAATTCTTTGTAACTTCTAAAAGCATTTCTTCCAGTAAGTTTTGAATTGAGTGAGTTAAATAATATTACTTATAAGAAAGAGCTCCGGAACAATTTGCAAAAAATGTCTCCAGCTAATTTTGCACAGCGAAACGCAGTTAATTGCATGTTATCTGCAACCTCAAAAGTTAGAATTTTGAAAAAGGGGGAAATTTTATCTGTTTGCTGTGTCGCATCCATGCAAAACAAAATAAAGACAACAAATGCTAAACTGTAAAATCAAATCCAATAAAATGAGGGTCTACTGTATACATAAATTAGAAACAACTTACCTAAGTGTGGTTAAGGTTTCAATAGTGCTTAAAGGATCTATATCACCAAGTTCTTGAATGTGATTATTTGTTAAAACCAGAGTATCAAGCTGTGGCAAACATTCTTGTAAATTTTCACCAATTCGGCTAAAATATTTGAATAAAATCATTACTATGAATAGTTTATTGCAAAAGCTATATGAAAAATGACGGATTTTATAACAAACTGCTTATTATTCTTTAATACTTGTGCATAAGTCAAATGGTATAACATATAAGGTTTGAAGTTGGAGTATTAAAATATACATGAGAAAAGTTTATGGAATTTACCCCTAATAAAATGGGAGGGGGGGGGGGGGGGGCAGTTGCAAAAACTATCAAGATTGAAATTTTTCAAATACAAAGATGGTATGTCTCAAATTTAGCTCTTAAATAAAAGCTCTTAAATAGAAGGAAAATGTTAAACTTAAAAATAAAAATCTATTTTCAGGGTGGCGACAGTAACTGTGAAAAAAAGTTCCCTGACTAAGTTCACCAAATTTCCCTGATTTACGTTGCCAATGATAATAGTTTCCTTGCTTTGGCCTACTTGAAAACCATTGCATATTAAATAAAATGCAGTGTTTAAAACATTTTAAGCTGTTAATTAAAAATATATTTTGAAAAGATGCTCCTTTTTTACTAAAAATAGTACATTAAATTAGCTACAAGAAAATGTTATAGGAAATCTAAAACAATTATACTTTACTTTCAGTAACTAGTTAACATTAGAATTCTAAAAAAATATTACAAACACCCAGAAAGATATATCTAATTATGATAAAACTAAAAAGTTTATATAGAAATAATTTTGAAAAACATTTTTAAGCAGTATAATTATTGCTGCAAGAATAACTAAAAAAAATACTTATGTACACAAAGTAACTCAATTTCAAATGGTTTTCTTATTTGTTGGGGGAAAAAATCTTACATTACTTTTGTAACAAACAACCTTTAAATGCAAAAAGAAACAATCAATTAATTTCAAAATATATTTATATGTATATATAACTTGATTTTAAAATAAAGGAATTTTATAGTCTGGAAAAAAAAAAACCTTTGTGTAATCTGAGGCGACAGCGAATAATACGATGGCCAAAAACGAAGTTCTCATTCAACATTCAATTTTAGCAATTAAATTAAAAATGCGATAAAGTAATAATTTTTAAGCTTTTATCTGTATTAATTTAAAAAAGAAAGATTTTTTCTTGAAATCATGATTACAGTATGCTAATTACTTCAAGACAATGAGTAAAGGCAAGGGAGCTAATGAATTAATGACGGCTCCCTCTTTGCCTGCAGGTTGTTTATGTTACGTAGCTTGGAACTCGTGAAAGGTAAATTTGAGCTACATAAAATAAACAACTCTACAGACACAGAAGCAATCATGGGAAGTTCATCCTCCGTTTAATAAGTTAAGATTCAATACTTTGACGTTGAGAAAAAAAACATGCACAAGTATGTGGCAGTGTATAATCGCACCTCATTAATTTTACTTTTTCTCAACAGATAATTGGCAGAAGACTCGTAGGAAATTAGGGTACTTAATTTTGCAAAGTAAAAAAAAAATTTTTTTTTCTTCATTTAATCAATTTTCCCTGAATTTTTGGTTATTTTTTCGAAATTCCCTGATATTCCCCTGATTTCTCCCTGATTAATAAAGTTCCCTGACTTTTCCCTGATCTCCCTGATTTCCTTGATCTGTCGTCACCCTGATTTTGTTGGTTAACTGAAGATATTCTCTTTATTTAAAAATAATTTATTTTTTATCATTAGGCAATGAGTAACAGTTTTTTTTTTTTTTTAACATGGGAAACTTTCATCCCTGGAGGTGGAAGGGAAGCAAAAACTTACATATTTCCCCACAATAGAATTCCAACATGAAAAAAAAAACCTACTCACAAATTCTCAAATAATTTTATGTTGTCTGACAGTTATTAAAGGCATTTACAATAAAAATCCAACAAAGAGAAAAGTAGGAAATACATGAACTATCTATACAGATGATTACACGGAAATTTGACTCTTGGTAATGAAAGATCAGGCATTGCAAATGCAACAGCTCAAATACAATATAAAGAATTGCTCTTTACAAATTTAATTGAAATATCACTTGATCCTTTTAATTTTCAACAATACTCCAAACTTCAGAAATAAAATCAGAAATCATTGATTTAAGGAAGTAGAAACAAAGCTATGCCTAACAGCAACTGTACCAGACTCTTCTAATGCACATTTTTATAGTTTAAAAGTTACTCATAATAAAAGAGCTGAATGTCTTTTGATTCAAAAGGTGAATCATCAAGAAGCTAAGTAACACTCTCGAGAGAAGTGTCTCTGTTTTAGCTTTTATGAATGTGTTCAATAACATTTGTAAGAGCAAGACAAAAATCATAGCTTTCATTAATTGCTCTGATCAAATTTTGAGCAAGGTGCTTCCTAAAAATTTTCAAAACTAAAAAATGCACCTTAATCCAATAGCTCTAAAACTGAGATAAAATCAAGTTATACATTCAAATATCCCCCCCTCTCTCTCTTTATACATATATAGTACATATTATAGTATATATATATTATATATATATTAGTTTTGCTGCGTTGCGCATCTATGGGCTCTTGGTGTGGTCATTTCAATATTTTTCACTTTTATTATATATATATATATATATATATATATATATATATATAAAGGTGACGGTGTTTCTTTCTTTGTTTGTACCCGATGGCCAGAAGACCCCATAGCACTACAGCCCTGAAACTTGGCACAAAATTCAAACATACCCCGGGGGTCTGCACCTTGATTTTTTTTAAAATTCTACAGTTTTTTTTTCTTTTCTCAAACGACAGCTTTTCTATACATAAATTTTTCATACGGGGTGCGGGACTTCCTTTTTGTCCTAGATGTACCCAGTTTTTTTAATTGTGTTGTTTTTCTGCTGGGGAGTTGAATCCTTTTTCGTATGGGATACGGGATTTCCATTTTGTCCTAGATATACCGTGATTTTTAATCGCAATTGCTTATCGCAGTGGGCGTCAAACTTGGCGCAAAAACAGGGAGGAGGGGAGTGGATTTTTTTTATTCAACGGACTTCCTTTAAATGCTTAGCAAGGGCATCGCCGTGCGGGTACAGCTCGTACTTTATAAGGAGAATTCAGAAGATTTCCTTCTCCAACATAATAACTTTAGAAGTATTTACTGCTTTATCCTTTGGCATTCATTCAAAGAGCTTAGAATGAAGATTCAGCTTCAGTTGAATAACTTGCTACCCTTTCTTAAACCCTTTTCACTTAATTCAATAACAAAGGTCACGAATCTCGTCAGAAATTCCAACAATCCTAAATACTCTTTTCTAGAAATCCTCATATCTCTGAAAGAAACTCTGCTGCAATATATATATACATTTGCTAGTATCTAAAGTGATCTGCAAGTAGCATGAGATACAGGCATAAAAATGCCAGTTTGCAAAAAAAAAAGCCAAACTTCACAAGGATTGAAAATAACCTCTATTAGAACCAGCACAGTTAAGTTATACATAAATCAGGATTTTATTAAATGCATTGCATGTTAAAATGCATAATAAAATTCATTAATAAGAAATTAAAAACTACCCAAGATTTAATAATAGCAAAAAATATATAAAAATCAGCAGATTAAAGGCAGGAAATGCTAAAACAACTTCAAACTTACAGAAGAAATGAAATATTTGCAAAATGCAAAAGGCACAAAATCTCCAATATGGCGTGCCATTTTTGGCGATGCAAGTGCTGTCATGTTTCTAATAGAAACCTATTTTCTAACTATACATATTTGAAATAATGAAAACTTATTTATACCACGGGTGCAGAATATGTGCGAACCATCTAGAGAAATTTTGCAGATTCATTTTTTTTTTATTTTTAATGTTCCGATTATTTTGTAAGTCTTTTGAATGCATTTTCTTTTGCATCACCACTCTTTATATTTTGATTAACTATTCGTAGGAAAATAATTTACATTTAATAATAAATAATAGATAGGATATTTTAACTAAAACTTACATGTATTTACTTAATTTACTTTTTAGATACCTAGTTCTACAAGTTACCAGTTCATTCTATTAGTTTTAAAGATGCAATTATTTTTTCAAAATTATCTATACCTATAGTAAGAGGAATGAATTTTTATCTCAAACATATATATTGTAAAATTTTGGGGGAAATTTTCATATAGATTGGGGGAAATGTTGGCAATAAAAACATTTTCTGCACCCCTGATTTAAACTATAGAAACCTTTTAAGAGTGACCTCTTCTCCCTATTTTCAGTCATGATTTTCACTGGATTTAGATCAATATCAAAAATAACTCTCAGAAAGCTTATTTCCGAGAAAACACAGAAAAAGTTACATGCCTGGTGATAATATCACAGCTAAATTTTAAAACAGAGGACCTCTGAAGTCACTTAAGATCAAGATAATATGCTGTGTATCTACATACAATATATTAATTTACACTTATTATTCAAATAATATGACCAGGAAGACTTTATAATGTGATATGAATTCGATGTTTTATATTAAAACCATTAAAGTCTGAAACATGAAAAGGTTACAAAGAATAAAAAGAAAAACAAAACAAAACTTCAACAGAAACCATACCAAACTCTATTATTATTCAGCAATAAACATTTTATTCTCTTCAACTGGGGAAAACCATCCAATTTTCGAATATCATTATCTGACAGATCAATGCAGTCAAACTGATCCTGAAAAAATAAATAAATAAATAATAAATAAAAAATAACTCATCAATTTGATTATCACATTGCAGCAAAGGAAAAACATAATTTAAACCTTAATATCAAAAAGCAAGGTATTGAAAAACAAATAAAAGTAAATCCAGTAAATATTCTCATAAGCTGATAATTACCAGATGTATGAATCAATGCGGAAATTTTAGCTATTTTTTAGTCTCTTTATTGAAGACTCATCACTGAATTCTTATGCTAGTTTCTCATATTCTGAGCCATCTCAGCTAATTTTATTGTGCATGTATTTCACATCTATTATTTTTATTTATTATATTTACAGTACATCTGCTACATTTCGAGTTTTCAAATCCATGACTTCTGCTCATAAATTTCCATGGCTTAGGGGATGCAAATTTTTTAGTAAAAAAACATATTTTTCATAAAAATTGTATGAGTTAATATTTTGTGAAAATAAAATCACAATTGAGTTTTGTTCTGCGCATATGTTTTAAAAAACTTATATTGAAGCAAAAATGCAATTTGCTGACCTACTAATTTAATAACTAAAAAACAATTAATACAACTTTCCAGTGTTTCATATTCAATTCAGCAATAATTGATTTTTATTTTTAATGGAACGATCAAAAATGTTTCACCTACAATGTTATATTGCATATATTATTGCTATGACAGGAGCAACAAACAGTTTTAAATCAGAAATTCTACGAAGGCATATCTAATAAAATATATAATATTAATCAGATGTATAACAATCTTGAAAAAACATTCAAATTAGTTATGTATTACAATTTTAGAATATGATAATTAAATTTAGTAGTAATTTTACTCTTACCAATGTTGCACCCAAATTTTCAATAACTCCAATTTTGTAACCTGTCGGAGAAAAACAAGTAATCAATTAGGGAAACAATGTATAGAACTCAAGTATTTAAAACAATGTACAAACTTGAAACAACAAGGTACTGAACTTAAAACACTTTTAAAAGGTAATTTTTAGAATCAATCGACTAGTTGATATCTATCTAGGAAACCCTTGCTTTCAATAATATATGAATGAGAAAAGTAAGAATCAATAATTGAAATGTTCTAAATATATTATTTTGCACATGATTTAAAATTAAAACCACGCAAAGTTATTACATCTATATATCTTAATTATTTCCTGTCTTCTTCAAATACCATGCAAATTTCAAATTATGTAAAATTTTAATATGTACATTTCACACAAAAATATACTTCTATGTTTTTTCTGATGCAGGTAACTCAAGAGAGAGGGAAAAAAATGTGTTTTCGAGCAAGAGATTTTGAAGCTTGATTTTCAAGTTAAATTGAGGTTTAGGTTTATAGAAATGAACCAGACAAATTTACAAAAAAAGTTGTATGAAAATATATAAAAAACTTTTCGAGAAAAAAAAAGAAAAAAAAAGAAAAAAAGAAAGACTTCTGAGAAAAAGAGGTTTATGCAGTTATATATTGTTGACATTAATCTCATTGGGAATAATTTACATTTTTCTAAGATAATTCAAAATGTTTTTCGCGTATGGTAATACAAAAAGTATCAAATTATTCAGAATTAAATTATGTGTAAATATTTTTTTTAGAAAATAGAAACTTTTTAAGCTTGACATTGACAGTCCTTGTGAAAAAGGAGACGTTAATCCAAGCCTGTATACTTATTTATTTAATCCACAAAATCTTTAAAGATCCTTCCGAGATACAATCTTTACTCTTCATATTATTTGTTAAAATCAAAGAACAACATTATTATTTTTTAATTAACCTCATGTATACCTTAGTATTGTGGTTTAATGCAGTTATTATTATTTTTTTTTTTGAGAATTTCGGTCAAGATCGTTATTCTTTAAGTTTAAAAAAAAACTTTGAGATTAAGCCTTGAGGAAGGAAAATGACAGTACTTAAAAATTAATATTGGGATTATGCATGCGTTTTCAAGCAAGAGAGAGTGCTTGCTATTTTTTAAACATGAGAAAGCAGTAACTTTTACAATATTTTTTTTTCCATCACGAAATTGTACCATTTAAATCTATGTTACAGAATGTATTATTTGTGAGATTTTTAGTTTTCATTTAAAACTAAAAGTTTAAATATATCTTATATAGAAATATAATTACACTATACTCTAAATCTCGTAAACTTTGATATAAAGAAAATTATTTCTCTCCTTGGTTTTGCCTATTTATCTAATGTTACTTTGCATTTTTATGTCAAAGATTTTTTTAATCAAAACCTTGTTATGTTGAACATTTTAGTCAAATATAATTTTTCCAGAAAAACCGCAGTTTATTGTCTTGAAGCAACTCGATGAATGTTTCCAAAAATTCCTCACACCCTACATTATTTCTCTAAGAGAAATGAGAGAGGGCTTAGGAATAATTTGGAGATTCCCCCCCCCCCTTTTTCACGCCATTTCATTGGACCTTTTGCCTATTTCTAGCTCTAAAAAGGGGAAATGAACAGAAAACACGTTTAGAGACACTGAGAAGGTGCAATCCTTCAACTTCTTTAGTTTCGAGGCTCTCTAAACTCGTTTGAAAATGTTCGGCAACTTTCTGATAATCCAAATCTTTGATAAGTTTAGTCGTGGTAAATCACGACATTTTGCTACTTCACAAGAACGTTTTTTTTCCTCTATTATTTTTGGCTCATTTTGAAAATAATAATTTTTGTTATTATATTAAGACTTCTTTTGAACTTTCATTACATGCTTCCCCCAAAGCAGAATACTACTGAATTTGCGACGTACGTCGCAGAACAGATGCCTGAGCTGCAGAACATTTCTGTTCAAATGTGAAAGGAAAACATATATTTTCTGTAGAAATTCTGCAAATTTCAGTGAAATTTCTGCAGAAACCGCAGTGCCGAAAATCTGCAAAAACCGCAGTGCTGAAAATCTACAGAAACTGCAGTGCAGAAAACCTGTAGAAACTGCAAATTTTCTACAAATATTTTCTAACTCAAGATAGAATTTTGCAAAAATTTAGAAGAAAATCTAAAATTCTCGCAAATTAGGATAATTTGGCAGAAAGCTCGTGATGTTGAATTCGATAAGTCCTCTGTAGGACTTTCCTAATCCATCCTTATCAACTGCAATTTTGGCCATACACGTATGTCTTAGAAACTTGCCAACATTGAAAACACGTCCATCGCCGGAAATTGCGTGTCTTGATTGAGATTTCAATCCCTTTGCATCCAGAAAATATTTCTATTATTAAAAAGTTTTGAAGTGTTTTATTATATGCAACCCAAACTGGACTCATTTTATTTATTATTTTAATAATTTATTTATTTAGAACCTTTATTTTAGTTACTCCTTCATGACGTGTAAAATTAACCAAAAAATGTGGTTTGCCACCTGAGTTTGGATTTTTATAAAATTTTGTATCTTTGCTCTTTCTGTGCATTTTAGAAAGTAAATAAACTATTTTTGGAGAATCTCCATCAATTTTGGCTTGACACCTTGTTAAAAGTTTTTTTGATTTTATAGTTTTCATGATCAACTAATTTTTCAAATCCAGTGCTCTTCAATTAGTCATTTGGTTGAAAGCTGTGATGTTTCCGGAAATATCTCATTTCCACAGAAATAAATAGCAACAGTCCAGTTTAAAAAAAAAAACTCCCATGTGAAACAATTTTGATTTTTGGCATCCAATTTGTGGGAAATGTCATGTTTTTTTGCGTATAATGCTTGAAATACTTGCAGAACAATTTTGGTCAAATGATTTTACGTTACAGGACATCCTAAAGTATTCTGCTTTGTGGCATCTTTCCACTTATTTTTAATGATTGTGACTAATTTTTATAATATTTAACAAGATTATGACCTTGTTATCTTGAAAACTTGATATATGAGATTTTTATTTACCATTCTTTCGATTTTGTGATTTCGAAAGTATACTGGGCTTTTTTGTGTCTCATTAAAATTTTAAGAGTCCTTAGACCTCATAGCACTGCTCACAATTAACTAATAAATGTTACAAAAGATTTTTAAAAAAAATATCGTTACATTTCACCACCTAAACAATCGTTTCTAGCAAATGAAATGTATACTTCAAACATAGAATTAATGTTAATGATATGGTATTGTACATTCAATTATGTTTGATAAAACTTAAAATGTACCAGCAGTCCTATCAAGCATATTGTAAAGCATTATTTTTATCCGTGTACTGAAATGTAAATTTAGAAGTTAGTAACATCTAAACAATGAAAAAGTAACATATTTTTTTAACATATTTTTTTAACACATAAAAATAAATAAATTGGTAAACTTGTAGTCAAACTAATAGAGAGTAACAGCTCTATCAAATATATTATCAAAACTTTTTCTCAAATTTTAAATACTAGTATTATTTTAAAAACAGCTTTATTTACAGTACTTACATACATACCTGTGAATGGCAGAAACTTTTCAGGTGAGCTCTGAAGATCCTGTAGGTTTTTATTAAATTAAACTTGAGAAATTGTATTTAATTTATTTTTTATCGCTTCACGACCAATGTGTATGAAATACAATAAGCTTTTATATGTAATAATATCTGATCAGACCAGTTTAAAAACTGATAACATACAATAAATATTTTCAAAAAGAAAAAACAGAAAAGAAAGAAAACTCTTCGGTACAAACATGGCCATCTCTTAACTCCAAGAATCTACAAAGAAAACTCTTTCAGTAACAGTCAAAGAGCTAAGAGAAAAACAGCTAAATAGGAATAAAATATACTAAATTTCAAATAATTAGTCATAATCTATGATTAAGAAAAAAAAAAAAACTGCTCAAAACATTTTAATGATGAATTATTTTTTAACCTGTCTAAAGTATTTTTTTAAGATCATGAATCGTAAGGTATGACAAGTACAAGTATTAAAACAGATAAATAAATAGGCATTGTGTTCATCATTTGATAGATTAGGAAAACAATTTTTGCAGGGCTGTACACAAGAGGGGGAGGGGTCTTAAAGTGCACACACACCCCCCCCCCCCCAAAAAAAAGTTCAGTTTGACATTTAAATATTTGTTTATAATTAAAAATTTCCAAAAAATATTGTTCCAAAACTCAAATGTCATTTCATATACGTATATTAATTGCATAAAAAACTTATAGTGAGTCAAGGCTGGTTTTCAAAAATGTACTACCTTCTGGAAAGCTCCGCATGAAAGTTTTTAAACCCTCCCTGAAATCATTTTCTGGTTATGGCCCTGAATTTTGGAGCTAATATTTAAACCAAAACTCTAATTAAAGAGGGGGAAGGGAGGGGGGATATTGTGTACTTTGTTACAGGTTTAAAAATTTGCAAGACTACTTTTCTTAGTGATGAAAACTTATGCGAATAGTTATTTTAAACACATAGGGTAACACGCCTAGTAATTGGCAGGTCACCAGTACTAATTGGCATTTCCAACAAAAATGTCATAAAATAAGATTTATATCACATGTTTTAAAAGTAGAAGGCTAAGTGTATCAACTGAATGTACATTTACTTTAAAGATTATAACTTCAATTTATGTTACTTAATGGTAGCAGTGCATAGGAAAGAGAAACAATTGTGGCTTGTGTCGAATCAGCCATTTTTGTTGCAAAAGCTTCTTCTCTGGCTTAAGGGAAGCATACCCATCAATTCATTAAAATAAAACTTAAAAATTTTTTTTAAATTTTTGTTGTCAAAAGTTTTGTTTAGTTGAAAGGTGTTACTTTGAGTAGGTAGAAGTAAATTTTTGCTCTTTTTGGTTTTTGAAGAAATGATGGATGCCATTTAGTGGTGCTTCAGTTTTGAAAGTTCCCAATAATTGGCACATGTGCTTATAGTCCCTAATGTGTTTGTTCAATGTGTCACTAGTGTAGTTTTTGATACTTTTGTATCAACAATATAATATGGGTTCTACTATTCATTTGAATCCTCCGGAATCTACTGTTAAATTTAAAAAAAAAGAAAAAAAACAGTAAAAAAAAATATGTTTGGCCATCACAGTCGAATAGTGCAACTGCAGAGAACTATTTCATTTTTTTATGGTCCCTTTGAATTACCCGGTTAATGTCCCTTTTTATCTGAAAACAGCTATAATTCGTATAATCAAAACTGTATGCCAACCGATGATACAGCAATATTCCTAATACATTTTCCCATGTAACATTCCAAATTTTTATCTCTCTAAAATATGTTTTTAATGTGTCAAAATGTATGATTTACCATTAATTGATGCAAAATTACCCACTTTAAATTAACATTAATTATGTTTTGAATGATGATGAAATTTGCATGTAATCAAAAAGGGAAAAATAAAGTGATTTTCCAGTTTTATTAACATGTGCCTATTACTGGATCACCAAGCGTCATACACTGGGGTATCAGGTGCCAATTACTGGCGATTTTGGTAAATTTTTATACATAAATTTTTATAAAAATTCAGTCGGACCTCCATACATCGAAGTAGCAAATTGCCGGAAAAAAATTCGATATACAGAAACGATTTTATTTTATCCTAAAAACATCCTAACACATTAAAATTAAAGCTAATTTTCGTGTATGAAACCTAATTTCTAGTTTATATGAGCATCAGATTAAATGAAAGTTAATAATTAAAAAAATAACAGAAATTACATTTTTGCTCCTTTATGCATCTTCATTCCTCGGCAATTCAACTTGATCCGCAACATTTGGGGATCTCGTTTTCACAATGTGATCGAGAGAAAAGTAAAAAATCAATCTGCTTAACTTGAATGATTTTTTCTGCAGCTAAAGAATAGGAATGATAATCAACAGACAAAAGAGATAACTTGAAACTGATTGAAGTTGCTGGTTACAACTAAGATTTGAAATAAACTTGAGGGAATTTAAGAACTAAAGAACGAAACAACGACTAATCTACACATCCCTCAACCTCAGATTCCTTATGAGTTTCATAGCAACCTTTAGTGAACATAATTTTCTCCCCTAACCTTCATTTTTCATGAGACAAACAGTATAAAGTGGAAAAAAAAAATGTTCGGATGTTTCGAGAAAAATTTGATATGTAGAGATTTTTTCGATATATAGAAACAATATAGAAATTTGCTGGGATTTCAATATATAGAAAATTTTGATATGTGGAAGTTCGATATATGGAGGTTTGACTGTATCTATTCAAATATTTTTGCTTTTAGTGAAATGAATAGATGCACAGTTGTGCATTCTTTGATACAAAAATATTTAGAAGTAAATATTTCTTCTCTAAGAAATGAAAACAGGTAAGTTTAAGGACAAACTCTTAAAGTGCCACTGGGGTTGTTACCCTTCCTTGATGGTAAAATTTTGTAACATGCAGGGGTCCCCACAGGGGGGGGGGGGGGATTATGGCGCAAGTCGCACCATCAGAATTTTTTTTTTGGGGGGGGGGGGAGAATTTTAATTTTTTAAAAATTTATTTATTGATTTACTTTTAAATCAAATTATTTATTTGATTTTATTCTGTTCATTTTACATTTCATTTATTTATTAGTTGCTGTGTGTGTGTGCGTGCATGTTATTGGTGCAGCACAGAACTTTCTAATAAAATAATAATTAAAAATAAATAAATAAATAAAATTAAAAAATAAGTATTTTTTTGAAAATAAATTGATTGAAAATATTTTTTAAAAATTAATTAAATAAAAAAGAACTAAAATCAAAAAAGGGAAAGAGGGTTTAGAAAATTGGGGAGGGGGGAAGGGAACTATGCACCATTGGGGAGGATGGAGGGATATCATGAGGGATATCGGCACCCCTGGTAACATGCCAAGTTAATGAAAGTTACATGCAATGACTGTAATAATTAGACAACATAACATATATATCATCCTCAATGCAGAATACTACTAAATTTGCGACATAAGTAGCAGAACAGAATGTCTGAGCTGCAGAACAATTCTGTTTAAATGTGAGGAAAACTTTGGAAAACAAATTTTCTACAGAAATTCTAAAGGTTTCTGTGAAATTTCTGCAGAAAATCTGCCAACATGGATTTGTCAGTTTTTTTTTTTTTTTTTTTGAGGGGTTGGTGTTCCCATTCTTTGAAGCCCCCCACCTATGGTAGGAAAAAAACGTGTTTATGCATTTAAAAATGAATTTGAATCTTTTAGAACAATATGATTGAGTACCTAAAACAAAATGAAGAAAAATAATTCACTCTTTCAACACTTTTTAAAAATTTGAAAAAAGAATACTATATTTGAGCTCCACAAGAAAGATTAAACAGACTTTTTAACAATTTTAAATTAATTCTTCTTAAATCTCTCTACTTCTCTATTAAATTGATTGGCAGGTCTCGATTACAATAAATGCGAGTTGGAAAAGGAAAATTTTCGATTGAACAAAACTTGAGATGTCAAATTTGGTGCATAGGTTTGGAAATCTTGGCGTCAAATCAATATTTTTTGTCTCAAAATGTAACGACAGCTTATTCCTAACCCTTCTTATTGATTGCTCTCTTTGATGTCGATTGTGCTAGACATGGGAGTAGCACATATGAAACACTTTTAAAAGGGAGGACGAGATATTTAGGCAGATACTCTGCCATCCCACCGTTCATTTTAGCCTCTTCAAATGCTAACTAGAACAAAACTATTTTAAAGTAATTTTGAACAAAATGTTCCAAAAATTTAGTTAGTACAGCTGTGAAAAGCAAATTTTGTACAGAAAATAAATAAAAACTGGATATCTCGAAAAATTTAAGCAATTGAATGGGTATTAAAGAAGATTCAATTTTCCGGGCCCCTATGCAATTGTCCCTCTCAGGCCCTGTTTATGATTAGCTTGTTTGTTTAACTGTTTATGTGCACAATATCCCTCAATATTCTTGTACTGTAAGAAAAAACCTAAAGCACTAGAAGTTAGCCTAACTTTATGTTTTGATATGAAATGTCACATGAAATAGTAAGCATATTCGAAAGAAAGGAAAAATAAACATCCAATATGACACAAAAAGGTAAAGAATATCGAAAAACTGCTTGGCAACAAAACAAATACCTCTCAAATCTAACTGACGATCCCGAACTGGATTAATGAACTGTGCGCTCATTTGTATCAATTCGGCAGTAAGTTTCACCATCTTGACACACTTTTACTAGCGATTTCCGATACGAAATTACAAAAATAGTCAATTAAACAATCCAAATTTCGACGCCGTTTACATGAAACGGCGACAGCGACAGCATGGAATGGAGATAAAAAATCAAGGAGACGGAAAATTGCAGTACAGCATTTCACTTCATTTCTCTAAAATCACAGGAAGAAAAAATCTTGAAGTATACAAGTGAAATACTACTGCACCATGCAATAAAGCTTAATTTTTGAAACTTGACGAAGACAAATTTTTAATTTTTCAGATAATATTAAAAGTAATTTGTGAAAGAAGAAGTACAATTTCTTGAATTTACTTCCAGAATCTGGCAATTGCATTACGGATTTGACATTGTTTACATTTTGGCAGAAATCGGGATCCGTGAAAGTCTCGATTTACATTTTTATGCCTTCCAATCTTCTTTCCTTGGTTTGGTTTAAAAAACAAAAATTACGAAACAGAAAGCATTGTCTTGCTCATGTTTCTGTAGTCCAGTATTAATAATCTCGTAATGTAGGTTTTATTTTGCTTATTTTTATTATGAATTGCAGTATAGACCACAAAAAAAGACCTATATCATCCAGGCTCTCACTAAGACTTTCGGAAATAAAACAGAAGAGGCAAAACGTAGCTATCAATGAGTTATCTATGAAATCAAGCTGTGCTGATAATTGTGATTTGTTAATAGAATGCTCTCAGAAACCCATAGGTAATGCAACTTCTAAAGTTGATGAAAAGTTTTTCTTCCAGCCTTGTATTGTGTTAGCAAAAGCTTTGTTGGGGAAAATTTTGGTCAGAAAACTACCAACCGGTGAGATATTGAGAGGTAGAATTGTAGAAACCGAGAGTTATTTAGGCAATGACGATAAAGCAAGTCATTCATATCAAGGCAAAGAAACAAAAAGGAATGAAGCAATGTTCTTATCTCCTGGTACAGCGTATGTTTATTCGATATATGGTATGTATTATTGTTTTAATATTTCTAGTTTGGAAGATGGATCCGCCGTTTTGATCCGAGCTCTTGAACCAATTGAAGGTTTGTCTACCATGAGGGAGTTAAGATCCATCAAACGAAATAATTCGGCTCTGAAAGACAAAGACTTGTGCAATGGGCCATCAAAGTTGTGCCAGGCATTGAGCATTGAAAAAGCTCTTCTGAACAAAACTGATCTGACTCGGTCAGACGATTTATGGATTGAAAGAGATTTGATCGCCCATGAGTTTAAAATCATCTGTTGCAAAAGGATAGGTATTGACTCATGTGGTGATGAGTGGGCGAATAAGCCGTTAAGATTTTATATTAGAGACTGCAAATATGTGAGTATAAGAAACAAAACCGCTGAAAATGAACAGCAATGTTAGTCGTTTTCTTTTTAATGTATCCCGTGCATTCTTAGATTTTTGTTCTTGTAAAGTGTAAGTATTAAATCTGCAAATAATTCATCTTTGCTCATTTATTTCATTTCTATGTTTTATTTTTAACAAACTGTAGGTTTGTTCTCACTTATTCTTCATATAAGTTGTATTCCTGTTGTTGTTTTCAATAATTACATTGTTTGTGAGCAATTGATTCCATCTCTTCCAGTGCTCTAGTAATAACTTTTTGGTTAGATGTATACAGTATAACTTTGATTTAATAATACCCCACTCATTGGCTTCCTCAATCGAATGCTACTGGTCCAGATTTGACTGCATTGAATGTCTATGCTCCGTGATTTAACAATAACTTTTTCTAGTCCCTTGACAATTGTTAAATCGAGGTTATGCTGTACGTCATTTGGTTTGACAATACCTACAAATATATGGCTAGCCTAGAGATTAAGAAATTAAAATTGTTGGATATTTCCAACTGCACAATTTTTAGTTTGCAATAGCGATAATTAAATTAAAATCATCAGAAATAAAAATGTGCTGAATGAAGCAGATAACTTTAACAGAAGAGTATTTTGAAAAAAGAAATAAAAGTCTATTTTAAATTCAAACCACAAAGTAATTTAAGCTGACCAAAAATTCTTCAACCAAGACCCTAAAAAAAGAGTCTATTCTGCCAAAGGTTTTTCCTACAGCAGCTTGATCTCATCAAACAATTTTCCAAAATTCTGATTTTTATCTATTTCTTCAGAAAAGTGTTGTTCAACTTTTTAAGGTAGTTGTTAAATTGTGCATTGCATCTTTTCATGAATGAAACAATTTGCACATTTTGGTTTAACTTTTTTTATGTAAAAACATAAACTTATAAATCTTGTCATGAACTTTTTTTTCATAAGGTAGATAAATTTTTATGTAGGTAAATTTTAAAATTTATCTAAAATATATAGATAGTTAATGCATGGCCAGTTAAGCTTTAAAAGTGCATTCAAGGTCAATCTTCTATGTTAAAAGTCTCTGCGATTTTTCTAAGCATCTAAGCAATGTAATAATCAAAACCTTTTTTACCTACACAGAAGCTAAATAAAGAACAGGAACCCTTGAAAATTATTGATTGCAGTTGAAAGTTAATGATCCAAAGTGGTCGTTATGGTCACCGAGAAGCATGTGGTAACAAAATAGCTGTTTTCTTCACCAAGTTGATTTGAAACATTGGAATGAATCGATCCAAAGCTGGAAAACATTCTCTCAATCAATGCTGAAATACATGAGATTTTTCTATAACCTTTCTACCATACTCTCTCTTTCACATCCTGAACTGAGATGTAACTTCCAGGAACTTCAAAACTATTAAAAGCTTTAATGAATTTTATTATTATTTCAACAAAAAAATATTTGCTCTTTTATGAACAGAGGATTTTTTATTAGTTTACAGAAAACATTTATTACAAAAGAAAAAAAAAATAGTGTCATCAAATAATTAATCATGGTGCTCTAACTAACTTAGTTTTACTTTTAACTCAAAAGAAAAAGGAGAGATGCATGGGACCAAAAATTTTTGACCACTTATGTGAAGTGGTTACTTTTGTGGAGTAGGAAAGTAAGGAAGGGGGGGGGGAAGCTTTACAAATTATTTAATGAATAGCTGTAGAATTAAGTGAGCTTGTGAGATCAATATTGTTTAAGTTGAAACTTAAAAACGAATTTTTAAAAAAAGGGGGGGGGGGGGGAGGGCAGTGGTTTGCCCATAGGGTATACTCCATATACACCATATTCTCTCAAAATATGTTTAGACATATAGTGTATGCCCTCAAGCTTCATAAATTTTCATATTATGACATACTATGTTTATGATCACATACACAAATTGTGCATAATGGATTACTTGGAGTATACCCTCAGAAAAATTGATGGGGGGGGGGGAGTACTCATTAGGGTTACCATGTTTTCTTTTCTCTTCCTGATACATTACATAATATTATAACAGCTTATTTTAATGTACTTCTGGTACATAAAAACAATCTATCATATCAACATTGACTGGTGAAGTTATAGATTACTGAAAATAACTCTCTCTACTAACATATTTCAAGCTTTAAATTCTGCTTCTGTTGTAACTCAAATGCGGATGTTAAATACTGAATAACTTTCTCCAGGTATTAGATTCTGTCTGTCTTGCTGGGTAGAGTAGATTCATATTCTCGACACTGACACTATGGCAGAGTTGCCGCAAGAAGTATGCTTTGAATGACCAGAAGTGAGAAGCCAATTTTCAAAGGAAAGATGACTATCACACAGCATTTCACCTAAGTCTGACAGTATTTTCTAAGATCTGATAAGAAAGTTTTAGAAAACAATTTTTGAATGACTCGTTAATTAGGGTAAAATTAAATTTTGTGACCATCAAAGGAGGATTTTTTTTACATTACTGTGAATGAGACCCTGTTAGGACCAAAGGAAAACTACGACTCAAACAGAGTGACCAATATCCCGTTTACTACTTATTGAGTTTTTACTGTAATAGCTCTAGTTACAAAAAATATTCAGAACTAGTTTGAAAACTAGATTTAAATTTTAATGTTTGTTACTATTTTACCACAAACCAAATTAATTAATTTAAAAGAAAGTTTGTAAACTTATTAATATGAATTTTTATTAAGTTGATTGTTGATGATACAAACTGTAAATTGCAAATAAATAATTTTCCAGCGTAAGGAACTCTTGTGTGTTTATATTAGAGACGTACCGAGTAGCACTTTTGTCGTGTACCGAGTACTCGGCCTTTCACTACTCGGCGGAGGAGTACTTGGCCTTTTACTGAGTTACCGAGTATTCAGCCTTTCACTACTCTGCCTAGTTACCAGCACCAATTATGTTTTAAAAACCACCAGCACACATGTGATGAATTTTGAACTTATTGGAATAGTAGTATAAACCTCTTTGTCCATATAATAGTTTTTAAAACTAAATTCCTGCTGAAATTTAATTACGCATTGAATAAACAATTTTGTTTGTGTCAAAAATTTTACAAAAAAATTATTTTTAAAATTAAAAATAAATAAATAAGAATTATGATTAATCAAGTTGGAATTAAAACAAATTACAGTAAAATCCCTCTAATGTGGGCTCTAACAGGACAATTTTTTTGTCCGCAATAAAGAGGTGTCCGCAGGACAAAGGTTTAATAATGTTATTTGCATTGGAACTGTGGAATTAAAAATTGTCCACATAAGAGGGGTGTCCGCCTTTGAAGGGTGTCTGTTTGGAGGGTTTCACTGTATACCAATCAATTATAGTTCTAGTCCGCCAAACATAAATAATTTTTAAGAGCAGATAAAACAAATGTGCAGGAACACTGCAGACACGTGTTTCTTCCCCCCCCCCCCACCCCGTTACAAGGAACGTCTTTTTCAGTGCATATAACATGTGAGCTAAAGAATGTAAAGACATTCAAATTCGATAAAGAAATACGACTTTTGTCGGATGCCTTTAAATCCACGAGCTCCCAATTTGTGCATTGAAAAAGGAATTCCTCATAACGCCAAAACACGTGTCTGCAGTGTTCCTGCACTGTGCTTTTAAAGTTGTTTTATTTCCTTTTATTTTTTAAGCAAAGGTATTTTTATATTTTTTATAACTAATTTTTGTTTGTAGCAAAAATCCATTTTTAATATAAAAATTCCATATTTTCTATAGTTACCTTTTTTGCATAATTTTTAATAAATAAGTTTTATTTACTTTGGGGACATCAAAATAAAGATTTATTCCATTGAAGCATTACAAACTTCATTATTCTCAAAATTTAAATTTGACTTATAAATTTTCATTGTAAATGATTGCAGAATATAATGCTTGCTCTTTTTTTTTATAAATTTTAGTGTCTGTCTTGGACAATATTCAATTTTTTGCAACTACTCGGTATTGGCCGAGTATCTGATCAGAATTTGGCCGAGTACCGAGTACTCGGCAAATTGGCCGAGTACCAGGTAGTTACCGAGTACTCGGTACGTCTCTAGTTTATATGAAAATATCACTAATGACTGCATTTGAGAATAATGAGTGTTTGACAATTTTCGACTAGTTTTTGACATGTCGGGTTCAACTAGTTATTAAAAATACCATTAGTTTTACCATACAAACATAGTTAAAAAAATAATAATGCAAAACTTTACTTTCCGATCCAACTGCATTTGAATTTAAAGCTGGAATCATTTGCACTGTTCCAAAGTTTTACTGGTTGGTGTGGGGAAAAAATAGAAATGTATGGATAACACGGTGTCTGCAGCAGGACTTGTTGTCCCTCTATGACCTTGTGACATTTATTTATTTACTGCAATTATAATAAAAAAAGATGAAACCGACTTCAGTTAAACAAGGTTGAATTGAGCCTTGTTCAGTTGAAACGGTTTTGGATTAATGAGATTCTACTGAACTTAAAGTGTAAGCTAAAAATATTTTGAAAGAATAAAAAGACGAAATAAATTGTAGAATAATGATGTTTCAGTTTTATTGAAATTAGTATTCAGAATAAGCATGGGTGTTAACATTTTCTGTGCTCTTAAAGCAATTTACTTGGACTAGAAGGCCTGTGTTTGCTTTCACGTTTCTCAAAGTTCAGTTGAGTTGGTTTCTCCCCAATGCCCTGTAAAATAAGATTATAAGTTACACATGTAATCAGAAATACAAAACTCAAGTTTCATGTGACAGAGTTTCAGAAAAAAGTTTCAATGTGTCTTTACTGAAAAGTAAAGGAACAGTCATGGGGACTGGTGCAACAAAAAAAAAGTTGGGGGGGGGGGCAGCCTTTTGAAGCTAACTCTTTCCAAAACAATGGAGAGTTAAATTTTAACGTTATTCTCAATTAAATGACGTTCTCTACAGAGTTTGGGACAAGACCTCAAAAATCGAGACAGATGGCATTTGTAGACTCCCTCCTTCCAGTTCAAAGCTCCAATTTAATTTTCATCAAATAATAACATGAGGAAAGTTAAAACACCCACTCATTTAGTCGATTCTTCTTTTTTTTTTTTTTTTTTTTTAAACACGTGAATCCATCAGCATTACCCTTTTGTCTTTTTTGATCGACTGTTAATTTTGAACTTAGAAAAGTGGAGGGATAAAGGCCCTTTACTTTCAAAAAGAAGGGGTAGTTGACCCTCTGCCCTCCCCCCAAACGCGCCGCTTATAGAAACAATAGTTCTCATTTGCGCTCTCGACAATGTTGAAGTACAGTAAAGACTAGAGTTGGGCAAATTTTTTGTCATAGTGAGGGGGGGGGGGGGGGGTAAAAACCATCCTGTCCCAAATGTATTTTTGCCAAGGTGATAAAACTGGATGTGTTTTTTTCCCGGGGTCAGATGTAGCGAGTTTAAATTCAATTCTGGCCTAATGATGTTTTTGCTTTTAAACTTGTATAACTTAAGTATAACTTAAATCAGCATTTAAGTTATACTGTCTCAGCAAAAGGCTTTATTAATGCTACGAATGCAGAGGGTAAGAAAGCAGAGTAAATAACAAAAAAAAAAAAAAAAAAAACTTGCTGACTTGTTTTAGTTCAAAATAGTGTACAAGTCATAATTATTAAGTAACAAATTCTTATCTTATTATTATCTAGCTCTACAGTGAACCCACACGTCTGCTCGTGCTATAAAGTTTTAAAAAAAGCTCCTTTGAGCAAATGCAATTTTTTCTTCCCTCTGCGAAATAAAAAGAAAGATTCTGTTTCGCCAATTAAAAGGAGCACACATAATTTTACCTCAGCTCCAAGCATATTCCATGAAGTAATTTACAAAAAATCCTGATATAATGATGACAACTGTCCGTCAAACTCTTTCTTCCACAGAAAAAAGCATCCAAATTAAACAGGTTTAAAATAATTCAAAGACATCGTAGCGAAGCGCTTAAAGTTAAATAATTTGTAACTATCCAATCCGAAAGAAATTGATAATACAAAAAGCAAAGAAATAACAAAATTACTGAACTTAGATTTATCGACTTCAAAACAAGGGGAAAAAATCACCTTAGTCTTGAGCACCTTGATCACTTTTTCCGCTGTGCTTTGAAGGTTTGGTGGTAGGTGTTTCTTCAGGAAGTGCTCAAGTGCACAAGACACCATAAGGACACGAAATATTTTCTTGGCATAATATCTATTAAAATGAAAACAACTATCTCAGAAGGGGCACTGGTTGAATGAATATTTATAATGTACCTACTGATGGGTGATAAAAATATATTGATTGAAAACTTTTTGGTGAGTCGAAAAATAAAATCTTGATTTCGAAGATTTTTACTTTTTTTAGCTTTGTGATTTTATAATGCATCGGAATCAATCATACTCGATTTACGCCAAACTCCAGATCATGTATTGGTCATTTAGATTAAAGACTTTCCCCGCGCTTAAAAGTAACTTAATTTCCGATGCATAAAAAAAATTCTCTATGTCTACTCAATATGCGTGTAACAAGATGTACAGGGCAAGATGTACAGCTTATAAAATCTTGCTCTGATAAAGAAAATACATTAAAAACAACTTTCAGATTTAAACATATTTCTTTTCATTTTTAAATCTTTATCTCGAAAAGTTTTTTTTTTTTTTCACTATCTTAATTCAAGGGCATTTTTCATAGTTCTGAGAAGATTTAAACGATTTTAAACTTTGTATACGAGGCACTAGCGCAACCAAAACGTACTACTACGTGCAGGGCCAGATTACTCAAAAGGCATCGGAAGCTTGAGCTCCCCCTCGAAATTTTCAGGGGGCTCAAGCTGATCAAAAAAAAATGATAAAAAGTTTCAATTTCTGCTTTTAAATGAAGATATATTCGATAATGTACACATTACACAAGTTCGATAAATTTTTTTTTGGAATGGGGACATTCGACAAATGGGTACAAATTTTTATAAAATGTGGTTCACACCCTTCAAACTATCTAAAAATGAAGCATTGAAAAGCAAAGGGATGTAAGTAGCAAAATTAAAAATTTGGAGATAACCAGTACACATGGTAGGTGAACCTCTCCTCTGTCTTGGGGCTAGAGATGGTACTAGTAGCCCTGTACAGCATGAGTTGGAAAAAACATTCAATGAGAGCCTACCTAGGGTGTTATCTTTAAACGCATTTTACTCAAAACTTGAAAATGTCCACTTACATCCCTTTGCTTCTCACTGCCTCAAATGTGAAATTTGGCTTTACTTTTTTACAATGTACTTTATATCGATTCTGTGAGGCTATAAATCACATTCAACAACTAACCGTAGAATTGCAGTATAAAATTTCCATGTTAGGTAGGGGGTGGGGGGGGGTGGACTTTAATTTGAACTCTGCGCGACCGCTTTTAGTAATACCGTATGTTTTTGTAGTATTTGTTGTTTGTAGCATTTTAATTTTCTTACCCAAAAAATGAAAATAAGGAATCCAGACTTCCGAACGGTAGACAAAATTACCGCTCAAACTAGTGAAAAGAAGAGTTTTTTTTTTTTTTCTGACATAATAATTGACATCCACTCGGGGCTAAAATTGGCTGTAATGTTTAGTGAAAGTAGCGCATTGCTTCAGCTAAAAAATATTTAATTTCTCTGAATAGGAAAGATAACATATTTGGTAATATACAACGACTATTTACTTTGGAGTTTGCCATAGTAAAGCATAATACCTCCTTCCGAAAAAAAATAAATAAATATAAAACTTTTATAATACAACTAGCTTTTGGTAAAAAGTCTTACTTTGTGACAGGTGAAGGAACTAGCAGCAAAGCTGCACTAGTAAACAATATTTTTGATGCAATTGAACCCCTTTCGGTAAGTATATTGTGCGGACCTAATTCTATCACAGTCTTTTTCAGCAACTTTGCGTTGAGTTCTTTGGATCTCTTGAATGTTAATCTAGTTGAGAAGTAAAATTAGCTTAATGCAATTGATACATACTTTTGTATATACTTATAACTACTACTTACAATTTCTTAACATTATTATTCATTCTAATAAGGACTTTTTGCCTCAGGTTAATGAAAAGCTATTTATATTCAGTTCATGAGGGTCGAAAGTTGCCTCATAATTCACACGCAGAATGTCTTCAGTATGTTTTAAGTATGTAAAAAAATTTCGTTTTTGTACCATTTTTACTGTTAGAAATAAATACGTTTGAAACCACAACTTCCTTTTCGAATCACCTTGTAAAAAATTTAAAGACAAAAATCTTTTTAAATGAATGGACCCTATTCACGGTTTGGCAACGGTCCCTTCAGCTGTTGGTCTGTGGGTATTTTGACCAACTACGCAGTGTTTGTATTGCTAAAAAAAACTTGTTTTATTTAAGTATTACTGGACTTCATACTCATCATGAACATGCTTAGGGCTTACTGGCTCCTTCTGGGGTGGTCGGCTAGGTGCTAGCAAGGGGCCCCGGCCTCCTGGTACGGAGGTTCCTGGGGCCCTTTCCTGCGAAAATGTGAGAAAGTTATTGTTTCAAAAATTGCTTTTTCTTTTTGGACATGTTAAATAATAAAACTAAAGTTAAATTTATGTATAAAAAAACATGTGTTTGAAGTTTTACTTGACTTACCCTTTAGCAGAAGGAAATTTCATACCATTTTTACAAAATCTATTGAAGGTGCGTTATTTTATTTATCACTAGCCGCCTGCGGCGACCAGCTGGTCCGCCTTTTTCCGCCATTCGCCTTTTTGCGCCAGAGTTGCCGCCTTCGGCGGCTGCTTAGGCAATTTAGCGACGGTATTAATCATTGTTTTTCTCTTTTTTCTCAATATTATCATTCGCCTTTTTACACCGATGTTGCCGCCTTCGGCGGCTGCTTAAACAAATTTCGTGGCGGTATCAATCAATCTATATCTATGTATATCATTAGCAGTTTGAATAAAATATTTTCTAGATCTATCTCCAGTTCCGTCGTTTGGAATATTTTTAAAGGAAGGGGAGACACAAACGACGTACTCTTCATCCAAATTTTGTCAAAAAATAAACAAACAGCACTTCCACTTTTATGTGAAAGCATTGTTTTTTCAAAATCATGGTGTGTGTGGGGGGGGGGCACTGACACCCCGTTGAAATTCCTTAAATGACGGGCATGCATGCCTCTTTCTTGCTGTCCATCTGCTATATCGAACTCTATATTTGTCTATCTATCAATCTATACGATCTGCGCATATCTACCTCCTGACAGTACAATCTTTTTTTATTTATATAAGTATTAATTCGAAAACAAAAGAATTTTTTGTCCACTCAACCTCTATCTATCTCTGTATCTACCTAACCTAACCGCCAATTCGTAACAGAAACGAAGATCATGCAAAAAATCGCGGGATTTATTAATTAAATCAAAATAGCCCTCAAAAATAAAGGCTCTATGTTCCCCGTAGTGTTCAAGAAGTAGCGCTTGCAAAAAAAAAAAAAAAAAAAAAAAGGCAAAGAGAAGGCAAACGATTTCAGTTGGATCACGTGATGAGGTAAGCTCGGAACTCAGCTGGCAAGCGAACAGCTCGCGTTGTGTTCTGCCATTAAAAAAATTGTATAAAAAAACCTATTGCGTATTTTTCAAAACTTTTTTCTTCTGAATGGGGCGAAATGTTTTTACTATTACCAACTAAAATTTTAGAATTGAAGGTTCAATACTTGTCGCAGGATGGGTTTCGAAAAAAACTAAACCCAGAAAAAAATGTAAAATAAAGGTTTTTTCAAAAATCTATAAAAAATACAAAAATTGCTCTATCTTCAAAATTTTTTCATTCATCATATTTAAAATTAAATTTCCTACACAATAGTACAAAAAATATCCGTCTGGCGCGATTGGTTCGGGATTTGTGAGGTCAAAAGTACTAAAAAGTGCTAAAAATAACATAAAACATTAAATAACTTTTTTTAAAATTAAAATATCAAAAATCGAAGCCCGAGGTGCACATTTTCAGCAAAAACTGCACCTGTGTACCAAATTTCATCTTTCTAGGTCTTACCGTTTTCCCAGGATGCGCGCCACAAACACACACACACACACAAACATCTTGTTTTATTATATGTATAGATTATTTCTGAATTGAATGTTTTTTTTCTTTATTATTATTATTTTTTTAAAATTTTATTTACCTTGTAAGCGGAGACTATGTGGAGAAGGATTGTGATGCAGGGCCAGGGTTGGAAAGATTTTTCCCACAACCGGTATTTACCGTCCTGGGAAATACTATTGTTTTTCCCTCACGGGAAAACTGATTTGATTATTAAAAATATAAATTCAAAACAGTTTTTGAAAATCAGATGTAAAATTCTCCATTTTTAGGCCTAATGGGGGGGGGAGGGGTAGCTTAGTCTCTAAGAGGGAGCCTCTTATCCTCTCCGTGGGTGAGCCACTGTTGGAAGGGGCTGAGATTTTTTTTATCACACACTATTTTAAGCTTAAAGCAATGCCTTAATAGTAGAAAATTATCATACCTTTTTTGTTTCATCTTGTCACTATTTTGTCCCAATGTATCTATCTTTTAATTTCCATAATAAAAATTATAGTTGGCTTGCACGCAAGTAAAATACAAACCTTCAATTATCTTACTATAATGCAGATTGCAGAAGACAAAAACCCCACGTGGAATAGTTTTATAGCCAATATCCGGTCGGACCCTATCGGAAAGATTTCCATATGCATTCAATTTTCCCATTTATTTACTGGTTTAAAAGCAAAAGGAGATGGGGCACTAAAGCAATCAACATGAACCCATTGAGTCTTGAACGATTCATGAAGTTTTTATTTACTCCTATTTTTATTTCACCTGCATTTCTCTTTTGTTTGAGTTTTTTTCACACGGTCATCATCCATACCCAAATTCTAAGTTCTTGTCTTATCTCATCTTTTTGATTCTACAAGAACTTGCAGAAACGTGGAGAAACGCACCTTTAGCGGCCTGGATCACAAAAGCTGACATCACTCTCCAAGGGGTCCTAATTTACTCCTGTCACCGGAGTAACTTAACCATGCGTGGAACCAAATTGACAAAGACAGAACTCCTGTGTAGTACCGCCAACACTCCCGGAGGCCTCGGTAGTACACTTGGAGAAAGAAGGAAGGAAAGAAAAGTTGTTGGTTAAATTTTATTTGTTGGAATTTTCAAAAGATAACTTTTTTCAACTTTAGGATTACTCTGGAGATCTGCGTACTCGCAGACTCTGTAATGCGAGGAGGGGGAGGACACACCTCTTAGGGGCCCATGGCCCGAGAAACCAAAGAATCTTTTTAAAAATAAATCGAACACCTAAACACCTCCAGGATCTGATTACTGAATAGGCCAACTAGGCCGTAGCCTAGGACCCTGGATATTTAGGGGCCCTCAAATGGCTGAAACTACTTTAGTTTGCGGCTAAAATTGTTTTAGCCAATGTATAGAGTTTCACTACAGGGCTCCCCAAAACTTGAACCTAGAAATATTGAAGCATACAAACACAAACAACAACCACTCTTTTAATTTTTTTTTTTTTTTGAGCGGGGGGGGGGGCGAAGGGCAATTCAGTGGGCGGTTAGGGGCCCAGATGATTTTTTGCAGGGAGGCTGAACATTTCTGTTGGGGACCCTTAGGCGATTCCTAAGTTGCCTATTTGTTAATCCGGCCCTGTTTACGGGACAAATTCAGAGAATTTAAAGCCCTACGGGCCCCTAACCTAAAAATAATGTTTGCCCCGGGGCCCTACCTGGCTTTAATTGGGTCCAGTGTGCTATTTGTATAAAACTAGAGATCAAAAGCATCCCAGACAGGGCCTGATTAAGATATAGGAAGGTTCTAAGCAAATATTTTTTGGAGCCACTATGCAGTTAAATCTTACTTTTAGTCATTAGCTAAAATAACTTTAGCCATTGAAGGGCCCCTAAAAAGCAAGGGCCCTAGACCACAGCCTAGTTGGTACATTAAGTAATCAGGCCCTGATCCTGGCAAAACGTATAAGGAAACAGATTGAAATAGTTACTAGGAAATCAAATTGTAAAATCATTTTTTGCTACAAATTTTTTTTCGCTTCATTTGGGGGCCCTCGGCGATCGCCGACTAGCCGACCTGGCCAGTCCGGGCCTGCTTATACAGACTTAGGACTGCAAAAAAAAAAAAAAAAAAAAAATGCTGAGAAAAGGGAAAAATAAAAAGAGAATTTGAGTTTTCACCATGTTTCGATGCGGAACCAAAGAGGTTTAAAACCATGAAAATTCGGTTATAAAGAGAGTATTTCGTATTAAATGAATCATTCACCATTCTTTTACAACGCGTTTCTTAGTTAAAAACTTCCAAAAGCTCTCTTTTTCAATAGCAAGGAGGATTTATAAGCTGCATAAAAGCAAGTGTTATTATACGCTGTAGTACCGGATTTTCGTCGGCTACGATTCCCGCAATGCACTGCACTGACGTATCACACCCGCAGTGACTTCAGGTGAATAGGGTCCATTGTTCAAACAATTTATGTAATTCCTGAAAAGTCAAAAAATTGCTTGCACTGAGATCTTTAATTCTACTTTCCAAAGTAATCAAACTTCAAAAAAAGTTACAACCAACCCTGATGTAGAAAATTACAATCTATGTATCAAGAATCGGCTTGTTAAGGCCAAATGACTTTCCCACTCGTTCCCCTGTCACTCTTTGGTTATCATGGTTGCAGTACAGCACTATGAACGTTTCCCCTACGTTGCGTCTGTAACACAACATGTGCAGAAGCGGAAAAGTTCATAGTACAGTAACCATGACAACCAGAAGGGGAAAAGTGTCGGAAGGGGAAAGTTATTTGACCTTTAAACGCCGAGTTTCGTTACATAGACTGTAGTGCTACTGTGTTTCAGAAATAGTGACCAAAAACGTTCAACTTACTTTTTGCTTGTTTTTACCAGTAACAACGCTGAGTTTTCTAGCGCGAGTTTATCCATCAAGGTTTCTAGAATTTCTCCTATTAACTTCATGATATCCCGGGAAGAGTTCCCATATTTCGTTTGCAGGATGAGGAATATGAGCTCCGCTTCCTATTAAAAATTTTTTCAATGTGAAACAATATTTCAAGCCTTATCAAATCTCAATGAATTAAACACGTTCATATGTTCAATAATGTACAGATTTTGCTTGTTCATATTCAACCATTTTACCAACAGATTTTTACTTTCTTCTATATCTAATACAGTGAAACCCCTCTATTACGGACACTAACGGGACAAACTTTTTTGTCCGTAAGAGAGGGGTGTCCGCTTTACAGAGGTTTTTTTAATTTAATTAACTTTAGTTATTTGTTTATGTTTTTTGAAATCTTAAATGAAATATGTGTGAATTCTACTCTTTCATATGCATAGATTTTTTTTAATTTACTAGTTTTTACCAACATATACATAATAAACAATCATTTTATCAGGTTAAATTCAAATATTACAGTTTTGCACACTCAAAGAGATTTAAATAACAGGTTCGCATAAAAATTACATACCTAATTTGTACTTTTAAAAAATTGTTCGATTGATGTCTGTTGATATGTTTTGATCCGATGAAAGTCTTTCATTTTCGAAATGTATCTTAAGTTCTTGTACCAAGTCTAGTCCTTTAGGATCGTTGTGTTTAATTGAAAATTCCCTGAGTCCATCTAATACGCTTAAAGCTTCGTTAACATTTTTAATTGTTTTAACGTCTTCCTTTACGGACAGTTCATCGTCATCCTCAACTGTATGATCTTCGTTAATTTCGCGCACTATGCTTGCAATTTCTGTTTCGCTTTCTTCAGTGAAAACTTGGTCGTCGATGGGAGCATAGTCTTCAGCGGTCACATTTGTGAACCCTGCTTGTTGCATTAACGACTGCAAATCGGATCCATCATTGTCACAATCAACTTCGTTGTCAATTTCCTCTGTGGCAGATCCTTTTTTGAATCCAACGCGATTAAAGCAACTTACTATTGTTTCTTTTTTAACTTCCTTCCATGCGTGCTTAACCCAGCTGATTGCATCTAACACATCAATTGTTTTGGACAATTCGCTACTTGTTTTAGTTTCTTCCATTTTATTGATTAAATGCTTCATAACTAGTTGTCTGTATTGAATTTTAAATGCTTGAATTATCCCAGCATCCATAGGTTGGCATTTCGATGTTGTGTTTGCTGGCAAGAAGACTATTTCTATATTTTTCAAGTGAAAGTCTTTGGGATGGGAGGCGCGTTGTCCATAAAAATAACAATATGCCTTTTTTCTCTCCCCAACTTCTTATCAAAAGTTACAAGCCAATCAGATATGACACTGGTTGTCATCCACGCTCTTCTATTTGAATACCAGTCTACAGGTAATTTTTTTATATCCAGTCCTTTAAAACACTGGTTTTTCCGATGACAACTGGTTTTAATTTTGTACCATCCATGCTGGCACCCAACAAAACTGTTAAGCGTTCTTTGGAGATTTTGCCACCAGAGCAGTTTTCTTTCCGTAAAGTTAAGGTTTTATCTGGCAGAGCTCTATAAAACAAACCGGTCTCATCAATGTTATAAATGTCACATGGCTCGTAATTTTCAATCAAACTAGGCACTTTCTCAAACCATTTCTCGCAAACGTCAGCATCCACATCCATGGATTCACCACATATTTTTTTAAAAACGATATCATGTCTCGTTCGAAAACGATCTAACCATCCATTGGAAGCTTTGAAATTTTCTATACCCATTTCAGTAGCTGCTTCTTTCGCCTTTTCTTGTAAAATAGGGCCAGAAATCGGAATATTTTTGCTTCTTGCGGACACAAACCATTTAAACACAATTTCATCCACTGCAAGGGCATTACTTTTAGGAAAATCTTTTTTCTTCTCTTGGTTTCCATTTATGAACCATTCTTTCTTAAACTTCTCTTTTCCTTTTAATATACAGCAAATTTGTGTGCGTCCCACACCAAACTTTTCAGCAATGTTCCGTATTCCAATTTTATTTTTTTCTGCGAAATCTATAACTTCAATTTTTTCTTTAAGAGAAAGAGTACGACGCTGACGATGAGTATTCAGAGCCATTTCAATGAGAACGATGAAACAACTGAATGCTTTTACCCTTAAGTTTACTTTATGATATTGCATTGGCTTTACTTTTACTCTCTATAAAATATTTTTGTTAGATGGCGCGTCAACTCGGCTCCACTTAGACACAACACGCCTGCTTGTTAGTCATCTGAAAAGGAACAAGGCAACGGGGGAGGGTGGGGGTATACAGACAGAAACTTGCAGAATAATCATTTTCTCTTTTCTTTTCTTTTATTTTTGACGATTTGATGATGTTTTTTGGAATGAAAAATGCATTTCGGTGTCAAGCTGAAAATTTTTTGCTACGCAGTAGATGCAAAGTAAAATTGCAAAGAAATATTTTTTTTATCTCCGTATAAGCTGGTCGACTTTGCATTAAATGAAGCCTTTCAATGGAGTAGCTATTTAATTCTCAAGTTTTAAATACTGTCCGCAAAAAAGGATATATCAATGTAAATGACTTCGAAAAGGGTGTCCGTGTCCGTATTTGAGGGTGTCCGTACGAGAGAGGTTCCTTATACATTAGGTTTAATGTCTCTCTGCCGGGGAATTAAAAACTGTCCGCATAAGAGGGGTGTCCGCATTAAAGGGGTGTCCGTTAGGAGGCGTTTCACTGTATATAGAAGAAAGTATTGGATTCGTGCAAATTTTCGAACTTCGAATTTTGACGGATTCGAACGTTTTGAGGTGTGCTGAGTCCATTTCGACTATTTTTGGAAAATGTCTGTGTGTGTGTATGTGTGTCACGTCTGTGTGTGACCAGTTTTTTGTGGCCGCTCTACAGCAAAAACTACCGCATGAAATTGAACGAAATTTGGTACACATATGTGCCCCTATGTGAACTTGTGCCCATTGGTTTTTGGCGCGAATTCCTCCAAGGGGGGTGGAGCAATGGGACGTTTTTTGAGTTACGCGTTCTTGCTATTCCTCAGGAAGTAACTGGCGGAATCAAACAAAATTTAATCCATATGTTGCCCCTAACAGGAGCAGGTGCTGATTCAATTTTGGTGTCAATAGCTCAAACGGGGGTTGAGTTATAGAACGTTTTTTGTCGTCAATTGTGACTGCTGTATCTCAAGAAATAACGAACGGAATCAAACAAAAATTTTTTGACAAGTAGCCCTTAGTGGGTATAAGAGCTGATTTTATTTTGGTGTCAACAGCTAAAATGGGGGTAGCGCAATCGCCCGTTCTTTTTTTTCCATTGTGAGTGTCCTATCTCAAGAAGTAATGCTACGTTCTGGTTGAAATTTGGAATATATGTGAATCCATACGTAAACAGGCTTTGGTTCAATATTGACTCCAATCGCTCCAAGAGGTGTTGATTTTTTTTTTCTTTTGCGAATAAAAATAGTTTTATTAATGCAACAATAAGAAAGATAAATCGTAATAGATTGTCGTCTGCGTATTTCTCGTGATTTTAATTGTATGGAAATGATCGGAAATATTATCTCAATGATTTTAAATTTTTAACTGTTGCCATCTTATGTTTGTTAATAAATAAAATATTTGTAATTAATTCAAGTAAGGCTTTTAAAGTAACTTTCAATTTTCGCTCTTTGTTTTGTTTTTACAATAATTCAGACATTGGGATGGTCGTCAAGTTTTTGCATGTGTAATTTTGTTTTTGTTAGGAATATTGCTTCCTCGTCAAGCATAGGGAGGGATCAGAAAAAGGAAAAATATAGAAGAAAGTTTCGTGATGGCCACAACATACTAGTTTTTTTTGTATATGTGTGTAAACCAAAACTTCAACATCATTTCAGAAATTTTTTTTCATCACTCTCGGCAAAAAATAAACAGTTGACATTTTGGCTATTTTTTGAAAAAATTACACTCTAAATGGATTTTTGAATTCCCGTTGTCGTAGTTAAGCTGTGCTGTCATCTAGGAAGAAGCAAAAACAGTAAAACCAATATCGCCACTGCAAAGTTTATTAGTTTAAAAAAAAAAATCTACTATGTTATCAACTGTTTTATTACGAGCAGCCTCAATGGTTTCATATTCGTATACTTAGGGCTATGTTTCATATTGATATCTCTATTGGTTAATTTTTAATCGTTTAATAACTTTTATGTTAGGATTTTCTTGTTTCCCAGTTGAATACCTAAAATGGAAAAAAATAATAAGTCTTTAAATATTACAGATAACTTCTTGAAACTTCATACGCCCATTAAGTACACACAACCACGAAATATTATTAATATCAATCATTGTCTCAATCAGTACGCGAGTTGTTGAGTTTGGTACTTCCGACAGTATACCGTGCCAAAGCCCGGAATCGTTGAATGAAGTAGCGGCATGTCCGCCATCTTGGGTCTAAACGATGCTTTCTCCCTATGCCTGCTATGGTGAAGTAACGCGTTTTGCATCTTGATTGTGGTTTCTTATATCCTCTATATTAATCCACAATTAAGAAACACCACAATCAAGAAGCGAATCACACTACTTCATTATAGTATACATAGGAAGAAAGCGGCATTTAGCTCCAAGATGGCGGACGTGTCGCTACTTAAGCTACGATCTGGGGCTTTACACCGTACAAATGCTTCAGACCGGTGAACAAAGATTTAATTAACCTTAAAAATTTTAAAAAAAAATCTGCAATGTTCATTTTTTCTGATTTGAAACAAACATGTCTATTGTTAGTGCTGAAATAAAGAACGATTTTATCCAGGATCATTTTTTATTGCTCTTTGTCCAAAGAAAAAATTATATTAATCGTACAAATGAGATTTTTTTTAGAGATTTACCTGATCGGAAAAATATTTGCCAGCGAGGATAACTTCTTTCAAAGCACCAAGACATGTCCGAATTAAAAGAACGTAATTTTGAATATGATGGCAGATCGCTTGGACGACCTCAAATTGCTTCTGTTTCAAAACATCAGGATGCTGTTGAGCCAATCGTTTTATTTTAGTGATGCCTTTATTCCGTTCTTTCCTAAAAGAGACGTAATCGTTTTAAATGAGTGTTATTATAGTGATGAGCTTGAAGGCTTCTGTGTAAGAAGACACATTGGCGCTTTTTGATGAATTTCAGGAATCACAAAAAAGAAAATAAGAATAAAGAGTTTTTAAATTTATTTTTAAAGACTTTGTCTTTATTAAAGACTAGAAAGTCGCCCTTCAAGGTATGGCGGGTGAAAATTTGCTTCTACATTTGAACGAAGCCATGGCCTGTCTGGTAATATTTTCATAGTTAAAATTGTAACCCTAACTCCAGTGGATTAACCCTTAAACTCCAGTAGGTAACGTTCATTGTTGACTACTTTTTCGTTTCTTCATTCCCCTGAAATGACAGTCTTACCAGTAAGTATAACAGTTAAGTGACCGAATCGCTTTCAGCCTTGTCACGATAAAGCCTTTCCCTGCATGCTAAACATTACCAAAACATATTATCAAATTATCAAGCCGTGGCGCGAGTTTCATTGTTGAAACACACTGGTTACTCGATCATCGGCTAGTATTTATATGAGAGTATATTAGTATTTGGTCTATGAAACTAATTTCACTGGCATTTTAATAAATATAATGATAACTTTTCTACTATGTATAATCAATTGTTACGTATTGGAGTTGTTCCGCTCTTGCTAGAGCCCTATATAGACAGGCCGACGCATCAGCTTAAGTTTAGCCATTTTGGATCGGGTTTTTCATTGTTGCGCTGCTAGGGTTACCACACCAAACTTTCGGGTTTCGCCAAATTTGCTGGAAATAATACTTTATTTAATAAACAATTCACGTGCTGCTAATACCAACAATCACCAAACGCGATTACTCGGTACCATAGACTAATAATAAGAGTAGACCGAGCTATGGCAACCCTTTTGCTGCTCATAAACCAAACCATGTGACTGGTGGATATCCTAGCAACAGCGGGCGTTAATCGTAGCAGACGATCAACGCCAGCGCGAAATAAAATAAATAGAATTGATGGAACACGGAAGAATGATCTTTTATGGAGTCCGATTTGTAAATTTGTTATTTTAAGTTGTAAATATTTTGTTAATATAGTGAGTTTTTCGTTTAGATAATATTGTGCATTTTCTTTAGTCAATTTCAATAACTCTCTAAGCAATAAAAGATGCAAGCGACCAAGAGGAATCAGCAAACGGCAAAATTTTTACCTACAGTTTCAATTTAGGATACCGATTAGTACATTTTTGCGTTAATGCAAAACGTTTACGCCATTTCGTTCACGCCAACGCTGACAGCTCCAAATGAAATAAAAGTTACCGAAAACTGATAAAAAACTATTACTAATGTCAAAATAATGCATAACTAAAAGAAAAACAGTTCAATCTCTGCACCTGGAAGTTTTTTTTAATGAAAACACATTGTCTTAAAATACATGTCGAGTGCCAAACTATAGATAATGCTGCCATCTAGCAACCATGCTGCCAAAGTCTTCGCCAAGCCCTTCCACTAGTCACATGATACATCTATGAACCAATTTTCTTTATCAGCAAGAATGAGAAAGCTCGGTCTACTCTTATTATTAGTCTATGCTCGGTACTCGCCAGAAAAGACAACCACTCAAACACGCGCTTCGATGCAAAAAGGCTGATCTTAAGCTGATGCGCCTGTTCGTATATATATAGGGACCTTAGCTCTTGCAACAAATACACGTGTGGTCCAAAAGTAACGTCCCCTAGATACGAAGCACTAGAGAACTAGATACTAACCAATCGAGCCGAAATTGAGACATGGATATGCTCTCGAGATTGTGATAATTTTAAAAACCGCAGTGCTCGCGGTTACAGTGAAAGAATCTCAAAACTCGAGTTTTTTAAAATGAGGGGTGAAATATATGTAGGGACGTAGGGGTAAACAATGTGGAAGGGGCCCCGTAAAAGTCATTTGTGACGTGCCCCAAAATTTCTGTGCACGCCCAGCGTAAAACCTAAAAATTCTTTCCTCTGTAATTTTATTTTTCCTGAATTACCGTCATGACGCCGTTTGTGGTTTTTCAATGCGCTGATCAATTTGCGCAAAAAAATAAAGAAAGGCTGTTGTCATTCGAAATTTTTGAGATTCGCTCACTGCAACCTTAACCGCGAGGGGCAGTGATTCCCAACCTGGGGGCGATCGAACTCTTCTAGGGGGCGATAAATTTCTGGGGGGCGACCGGTATTCGGATACCTCCTAACGGGAAGTTCTTGACCTTTCAAAAATTATATTTATTAAAACAAATCGGTACACAATTCAGAAATATCTTTCAGAATACCTATGTTGTGTAATACCGAACCAAGCATATGGCACGTCAAATCAGTGAAAGTCGTTCCCAGAAAATAAGGCATGTATGATTTACAGCTCAATCAAATCTGTTCGGGAAAAAAAAAAACCCAAAAGCGAAAAATAATATCTTTTATTTTATTGCCGTTTTCACGAGGAAGAAAAAAAATCTTGTAAGCACTGTCTGACCGTTGGCGCCAGCATATATTTAACGACTGAAAAGTGGATGGATATGTGTAGGAATGGATTTTTGCATTTACTTATCAGTTGTCATTCAGAATCTTGCAATCAGCGCATAAATCTCCTTACGTATTTTCTATTGTTTGATTTAATTTAGTGAATTTCTGTTTAATTGTGCATGTTTCATAGTGTGGAAGTTCGATATGAATTCGAAAAAGAAGTACCGGCAGTATTCAGCAGAGTATTTAAAATTTGGCTTTATCACGTCACCGCAAAATGTGCAGTTTCCGCATTGTCTTTTGTGCGATAAAACATTTTCTAGCAATGAAGCGATGAAGCCCTCGCGAATGAAAGAGCATTTGTCAAGAGTACATGGTGACAAAGTAAATAAACCTCTTAGTTATTTTCAAGCCCTCAAAACAGAAGCGGATAAACGGACAAAGGTGGGTGAATTACTTAGAGTACAAGCAAACAGATCTTGACAAAGGGCTTCTTGCTTCTTACGAAGTGTCTTTTTTGATAGCAAAATGTGGTAAACCTCATACGATTGGCGAATCTCTTATTCTACCGGCTGCCAAAAAATAGTTGAAATTTTGCTTGGTGAGGGCTCCAGTAAAAAGATAAATCAATCTCTCCCCCTGAGTAACAACACAGTTTCCAGGAGAATAGATGAAATGGCTGCTGACGTTGAGTGCAAGCTCATAAATGTTTTGAAACAAAGTAAATTCGCACTACAGATTGATGAATCAACTGTGACAGATAACAGAGCTATTTTATTAACTTACGTGAGGTTTATTAATGAACTGAAAAAGATAACTGAGGAAATGTTGTTCGCCAGAACTTTGATTACTGATACAAAGGGATCGTCGATTTTTTAAGTGGTGAAGGATTATTTTGAAAAAAAAAAAAAAAAAAAAAGAAATTCCATTGACAAATGTAAGTGCTTGCGCAGCAGATGGTGCCCCTGCCATGGCGGGTCGTCATATTGGGTTTCTTGCACACCTTAAAAAAGAAGTGCCAGAAGTGATTACTATCCATTGTTTCATTCATCGTCAACACTCGGCTGCAAAAAAATTGAGTGGTGTTTTACATGAAACCTAACAATTAGTCATTACTGGTTTTAACAAGATCAAAGCTAATTCTCTCAATGATCGCCTGTTTCGAGAGCTTTGCCATGAAAATGATGAAAAATTCGAACGCTTGCTTTTACATACGTCTGTGAGATGGCTTTCCAAAGGAAACTGTTTGCGCCGTTTCTTTGAATTATTTGACTCTGTACCTGAGTTTCTCGACTTGCATGATCCTGCTTCAAGTGAGAATTTGAAACAGCGCAAATTGGAACTTGCGTATCTTACAGCTATTTTTGAAAAAATGAACGAAGTCAACATTAAGCTTCAAGGAAACAAGATGAACCTCATCAAGGCCAAAAGCATAATTTCTGCATTCATTGCCAAATTCGAAACCCACAAGGCAAATATTGGCCGTAAAGAATTTATCCTGTTTCCGACTCTAAAAAAAAGTTTAATCGTGGATGATGAACTTCCTGAAGAAAAATTTTTAATTTTTATTGATCACCTTGATCAGTTAAAAAAGAACATGGAACCAAAGTTCGCAGATTTGATCAACTTACCAATTCCTGACTGGATTTTAGACCCATTTAGTTTTGAAGATGTGAATGAACTGGAAAACTCTTTGCAGACAGAGTTTATGGATTTGAAATTTGATTGTGAGTCAAAAATTACTTTCAAGCAATACGGTTACGACCTTGCCTGGGTGAAGCTTATGGGTACTTACCCACAACTTTGAAAAAAGTTGAACAGCTCCTCATCTCATTCCCCTTAACATATTTAGTTGAAAGAGGATTTAGCTCTGTAGTGCAGCTTCTCACGAAGCAAAGAAATAGATTGGAGTTCTACTCAAAGGGGACCTCAGATTAAATCTCACTAATATAAAGCCAGACATCAAAGCTTTAATGGAGTTCCATCAAGCACAAGGTAGCCATTAAAAAGGTTAAAAAAAACAAATCTTAACAGTTAAAATTTTCAATTTTTTTTTCGAATTCAATTTTTAAAAAATGCATGTTACTGGAAAATGTAGTATTCTTATTTTTGCTAAGTATGTAAATGACGTTGGTTAATTAAAGCACTTCAAATTACGTTTTTCATGCTTTTCTTTTTTTTGGGGGGGGGAGGGGAAGGGGTTAAGAATAAAAAAATTCAGTTTTAGAGCTAATTATTGCTTTATCATGCACTTTTTGAAGCTTTAAACTAAAATTAGGCGTTCAGTAACATTAATCTTCACTAAAATCAGCGCCATCTAATTTTTGTTTTTAAGGGAAGAACGTGGGGGGGGGGGGCGATAAGTGTAATTTAACTTCCGTAAGGGGCGATGGACCAAAAAAGGTTGGGAACCACTGCGCTAGGGTTTCGTATGCGTTGGGAGTTACTTTTGAAGCACCTAGTACAAAGACGGTCAAGTAAATTTTGCATTTTTACTAACATTTCAAATGATATATGGCTCTAACAAATAAGTAATACTAGGCTTGTGATAAAACCCTTTAGTTTCAGAATAATATAAAACAATTGGCAAAGTTTTCCTCTGCTTTCTCCGTAGTCTGTACGCTTTCTTTCTTAAAATATTTTGTGAAATATTGGTTATTTTTCTTCATATCACTTTAAAAACACAAAACCGACAAAAATTGGTGCTGCTCCCTTTTAGCACAGAGGAACATAGCGAATTTTTAGAAAAAATTAGCCGCTTAAGTAAATTTTTTGGGAAGTCACGGTGACCTCCCCTGCGCAGCTACTTTTTTTTATGCGTGAACAGTAATTATTTAAAGAATAACTTTGATAAATATGTATGAATATTTACCAGTTTTTTCGTGAAATTTCGTTCTTTTTTAGAACTTGAAGAGCTTTCTCAAGTACCTTCTGTGGATTTTTGATTGGCTCTTGTTCATCTTCAGAAAAATAGTCCTTTGCCTCTTCCCAACATTGTAGTACCGTTTTTCGGCTAGAGAGACACCAAAAAATTATTTTTAAAAAATTGAAAAGTAAAATATTAGTATAAGCAAACTTATAAGTTTCTGGCACCTTCTTTATTTCTACTTTGGTGAAAATTAAAAAATAGTTTGTCATTGCCACTGCGTTTACTCCTCTTTTTCTGGTAATGCATTTTAATAGACTAATGTTTATTTATGACTCGATTGATTTACTTAACTGATCATACTTACAAGTTACTGGAGCATTTAAAGTTGACTTGGCGAATTATTTTAATTAGTTAGGTGCTAGGCCCCTAAGCCAGGGCTAAGGCTTAGGTGCGGTAGGTATTAAATGCTATATACCAGGCATCCCGGGGAACCTACATCCAGAGACTGCAATTTCGTTCATATTAGAACTTCGCAATCTGGAATTCACCGAGCTGGAGGCAGATGTCATCTTATTGAAGCTGAGAGTGCCAACAAACTGGTAGTAAATTTAAGTCTTGCTCGAAGGTTTCTTTTGTTTCAGTTCATCAAAAAGACAAAATAATGTAATGTATAGCCAAAAAAATCGCTTCTATGTAACTTACACCAAACTTGGTGACAGTAAATGAATGAAAAAAAAAAAGAAATCCAGAAGATTAAAAAGACGCACTGACGTAGGATAACGGAAAAGTGCTAATGTTTAAAAAAAATATATTAATCACTTTATTCAATAGAGTTGACATTTGTTGGCATTTTGTAAGAAGTTATTTGCTTAAAAATAAGAATGGTACAAACAAAACGAAACAATACTAAAGTATGACCGCGAAGAGTAGAGAAACAGCTCCACCTTGTTTTAGAATTGTCCATTTTTGTGGAGGGGCGATACGGAAAGGACAGTTGAAGATCGGAATTTGCAAGAGTGTTTTTGGTTCTAGAGCTGAATACGTCAACTTGGAATTTCAGAAATTAGAGAAAGAGGTAAAACATTTTAATTTTATGCGGCCGAGACAGATGTCTCATTGGACAGGTCACATCCTACGTAAGTGAGTGGGTCCTGGTTTTACTTCTTTCAAAAGCCATTGGTTAGAGACAACAACGCCTCCTGTAATTAACTTCCATTGAAAATTGCCGCGAGCTGGTTTGCCGTAAAGATTGCAAAGCTTGTCATTTTTACTTTCTCGCCAACTCAATGCAGTTATTACTGCAACGTAAAAATTTCAGGTCTAAATAATCACAGTACATTTTGTTTTCATGTCGCCACAATGTTGCTAAACTCGAAAATCTGGCACGCGTCCTTTCATCCTTCTCTACCTATTTTAAAGAATTGATTCGTTTTATCAAATGTTTGACAAGGGTCATTTGTTCGCAGTCGGACTAGACCAAATATTTAGTGGGTTCAGGATTTGAAATAATCCTTCAAGTTTACGTTTGAAATAAATTTACTTTTTCACTTTTGTGGATCTTTGCAGGATGTAATTTTGAAAATACATTCTAGAAGACTTTATTTGGAACGTTTCGTCAACTGGGATATGCCTACGCCAATTTTGTTATCAATGATTAACGATTTTACAAAATAATCTTTGATTCCAACGTCTAATGAGTTCGCTTATTCGTATGTTTGTCGCCATATCGTGAAATATATGTTTGGCGGGATTTCGCCACGTCTATTGAAATTATTTTCCTTTTGACGAAAATTCTTTTTTAAATCGCGCAAAGATCTACTATGTATCTAAAACTCTTCTGCAGCTCTCTGAAACTTAAGAAATCTTTGAGTAAAACAACATTATGAAATTTAATTATCACCTGGCTTCAAGATCCATTCCTAAATTTCCACTCCTTCATAAAAAATTTGGAAAAATTTAAACCATTAAACCTTCAAAATCAATTCATAATGTTTGTGTTTACAAAAGGGAATTTGATCGTAACGTGAAACATTTGACACGTTTAAACAATTTTTGCTAAATAGTCAAAACAAAATGCTTATCTGCTCGTGAAACATTGCCAAAATCAATATTTCTGAAATTTAAAATTTAATGTTAGATTTTAAAAAAAATCCATTAAACATGACTAAAAGTTATGCTAAATTTTTTGTTTAATCCACCAAGTCATTAAATTCAGCCATTCAACTACAAAATAATTCTACAAATTAAAAAAAAAAAGGCCATTAACGTACATGAAAAGTTCAGTTACTGTGTAAATTTAGAGTATGAGGAGCAAAAATGGCAGCATATATTTTGTCAATAGGATTTTTTTCGCCAATTTGGCATGTAACACGTTATGACATTCCCCTCTTATTTGATCATGGTCTCACTAGATGGAGCTGACGCTTTACGCGTAGCACTTTTTTGAAGCGTAAGCGCATCAAGTGTGGCCATGGTTTGATATTTCTTAGTCTAGTGAATAATGTATTTCACCATGGCTAGGCACGATTTCATGGAAGCGCTTATACACATAAAAAATAATTTATCGCACGAAGAAATTGAGGCATCCACTAATTGACGAATGTCCATTCGAGGAGGGTTCCAACCGCCTCAATTGATACGTAGCTCCCCCAAGAACGGAGACCCCCCAAAACGTGAACACAAATCCCTCCCAAATTCACGGATAAAAAAATTACTGATGTGTTAAAACTTCATACACATGCTCGTTATTTGGGCAATCAGGGAATGGCGGGGGGGGGGGGGGGGGGGAGAGAAAGGGGAGGGGCAATTGACATTTGGATTTTAAAAACATAATGGTAATTATACATTTTTGCATATACAGTCGAACCCGCTTAATGGAATAGCCATTTTGCCACGAAAAAAATATTCTAATAAGCGGGATATTCCATTAACCGAGATTAAAATAACACATTACATTGAATTGGCACATTGAAAATCTATTAGATTATGCGGGATATTCTTTTAACCGATATTCTAATAAGCGGGCTCGACTGTATTTTAATGTCTTTTCCTAAAACTGCATTGAGAACGTTGTACGTACCCTTCGCTCCCCCCTGGAAAAGATTGAAATGACGGGCCTGTTATTAGGAGTGCTTTCGGATTTTTGACGTTGTACTGAGCACTATAGTAAAATTTTGTTTTAAATCTTCATTTGGAAGTGGTGAATTTACCATATCGCAATTGTGAGGGCCAACGACCAAAGGGGTACAATATAGTGCACGTGTGATCAAGGTTTTACATAGTTTTGTTATGGAAAAGGGAGGGATGCCCACCCTCCTAAGAGCAAGGGCGTTCCCCTATAAATATTGCGAAGGCCCTCCCCCAGAACAAGTCCCCCCCCCCAAAAAAAAAGGAGGAAAATACCGCTAAAGACACCTCCCTCTAAAATTTTCAATGGTGCAGTTTGCGCCATGACCCCCCCCCCCTAGGTGGGCACCCCTGGGATGGAACAATCTCCCCCCCCAAAAAAAAAATAATAAAATATAATTAAACAGAAATTAATTCAACAAAAATAAAAACAAGCTATGCTCGAACAAGTAAACGGGATACTTTTGGCTCACGAGACAGATTGGATTGTCAATTCGTTAAAAAAATGAAAAAGGAAGAGAAGATGAACTTGTATGTTTTCTTTTTTTTCTGTAACTTTAAAAACTGATCAAATTCTGTATGTAGTGTTAGCAACTTGATATGTTAGTGAAGTTAGTCTGACTGCCAACGATGGAACGGATTATTATTATGAAACTTCAGTACGAACTACAGCGCATAGGTGGCAGCACTACAAATAGGAAGAAGTTTGTTCAGAACTAAAGGAGCCTACTTTTCTGTGTACGGACATGTATTTGATCAATGTCCTCTCAAAAAGCTGAGACTGATGTGATGTCAACGTCAAACACACCTTTTTCACATTTTAAGCTGATTTCTAAAAACAAAATATACCTCTCTCATCTGATGAAATCAAACACGAAACTAAAATTAAAAATTAAAAATTAAAAAAAAAAAAGATTGAGTCGCAAATGTGGCATTAAGAGGGAAAATTTAAAACCCTTTTAAAAGCTTAGAACTATAAAAAATCAATTACAAGTATTTTATTTGTTAACAAATAGAAACTGGCAACAGATAAAAATTTTAAATTTCCTTTCCTTGTCGGCCAACAAAGTATTCGTAACTCCAGAGCTCGAACACGCGATCTTGCGGAGATTAACAATACTAAAGAAAAAAGTAAAACATTCCATTCCAATTTTTTTCTTTGGGGTAAATTATAGGCTTCAGACAGTTTATGATGTAATGTATTTCGGAAGAATAAAAAAGAAAGCTTCCCACAAACACGATGAAAAATTACTGTCATTCTCTAAGCGTCAAAGCAAGTTATAAGTTACAGCATTTGTTTGTTTTACCTTTTGCATCCGCCATTAGACAGAGGCTGCAGCGCACCCTATAGTTTATTGGAGTTGCGAATTCGGTTACCAATCACGTGAATGAAGGCTTAGCCGTATTTAAAATCTGCTTTTAAAAACGTTATAGTTCGAATTATATGTAACATGGAAGTCCCTAACACATTCTATCAGACGCAGAAAAAAAAAATCTCTTTATTTTGGTACAAAGTTTTTAAATGTTTTCACTGCAAAAATCACGAGAAACCTTTTAGAGGTTTTTAACTAATATCTTCGTTAATTAATCGCATCCAAAGACATAACCTAGCTAAAAACACTCTCTATCAACTCTCTTTTCGAACAAAGAAAAAAAAAAAAGAATTTCAAAATCTGTCAATCCTATACGGATGGACAGATTTTGAAATTCTAGAGTGCCACAGACAGATACACAGACACGTCAACCTTATTAACAACCCTTCCTTTTTGTGTCGGGGGTTAAAAAAATAAGTAAATGTGAACAAATAAAGTAGCAGCACCTCTTAAACAATGCAACTAAATGCCATAAGTGAATTTCTGCGAAGCAGGAATTTCTATTGAATGTTTTCCAACTAAGCGTGTAGAAAACTTATTTACGACCCTATTAATGCGCTTTTTCGCGTAATTAGAGATCTTGCTCTCCAGATATGAAATCAGTAGACCCTCGTTTTACGTGGGGATTTATTTCCACTGAAATGCCGCGTAAATCGAAACCGTGTAAATTGAGACCTAATACTAGTGTTAAATTAGTGGTTTTGGTTCCGTAGATAACAAAATACTTCATTCTAGTGATGACTAATCGTATAATAAGTTTAATGTGTACTTATAATATTGACTTTTCTGCACAACATGCATAAAGGAAACATAAATTAATTTCGTGTCCTGTATATAAGGAGGAGCTGGCTATGATAGTCTTTTGACAGTCATTAAGAATTTTTTTTCTGTCATTCTTTGCAGAGCAGTAAACGCATCCATGATCACTTGCGTCATTTCCATGATAGAATCTTCCTTCACTAATCAGAAAGATCATTTCTAATGTCTGGGAATGGCAAAAAATTTTCAATGTGAACGTTTTTGGTTGTGCGTCACCGACGTCGGTTTCCTCGTTGGTTTTGGCTTCCTTTGTCACTCCTAAAAGCTCTTTTTCCAGTGAGTTCTGAACTGTGTGAGTTTAATAACAGTGCTTCTGGAAAGAGCCCTGGAATCAATCGCATAAAATATCTCCAGTGGCCCCAGCTCGATTATTAGCACGTCAAAATGCAGTTGATTACGCGTAATCTGCAATCTTTAGGAGCTTGGATTTTGAAAGAGGGAAAAATTTTATCTGTTCCCATTTCCGCGTAAAACTGAAACTCATCCGCGTAAAATTAAATAAAGGTGTCAAATCTGAAATCGCGTAAAACGAGGGGCTACTGTACTCTCACTTTTGCCATGCGGCAGACCAAGGGCCCAACAGAAAAACTCGCATTAGTGAGAGAGACGCGTGCGTAAAAAAGTTTTCTTTTCAAAATGCGTGATGTCACACTTCTTGTGACCTCCTCTCCCTTGTCACACACTGTCACAATTTTACGAACCCCTCTCCCCCTCAAAGCGTGAGATCATTTGTAAACAGCCCCTAAGAAGTTGTCTTTATAAGAGATGTCTCACTGTTTTCCAACAAATTTAACCTCCTACTTTTGTTGTCGCAATGTCGCACTCACCTAACCTCCCCTTGTCACATATTACGCTGCTTTTCATGAGGAAATCGTTATTAAAAAGCTGCATAATGCCACCATTTTGATAACCCCTTCCTCGCTCCTAGTCACATTCAGTCAATATTTCACGAAACAACTCCCCTCCCCAAAGCATAATATCATTAGCCCCTTAATGCTCATAACTTCTTTACTTTCGGCGTCTGTATTTAATGTTCCGCATCGATATTATTATGGTTGTAAAATCACAGAATATACTAATACTAGCTGCGTCTTTTGGCTTTGCACGGTCCACCTCGAAAATAAAAGTTACGTGAAGTGACGCGAGTTCAACACTCATGCTTGAACCAAAAAAAAAAAAAAAAGTCAGTGAAATTTTGCGGCAGATTGCGGAAAAACCCCAAAAAGTAAACATTTTAAATCTCAGGAAAAGCCTCAAAACAAAAGCAAGAATTTTACCTGTTCATATTCGAGAAAAAAAAATGGCAACAGATCTTTCATCTCAATGATTTTCTTCACGCTATATAAAAAAAGCGTTGTTGCGGAAAGTTGAGATGAAGCACTAAATAATAATTTGAATGGAGGAAAGCCTTCGAAAAAATAGGGATATTATGTCGAAATCCAAGCTTCATAATTAATAGTTTTTAATTGATATCTCCGCTAATTATTATCGGAGGATTATGTTAAATAGCCAAACATGAAGATGGGAAGATGACGAATCCATCGATACCTGGTTCGATGGTCAGTTAGTTCACTGTCGTTCGGAAGAAGAAGCTTGGACATACATAGATACGCTCAGTTTTTAATTATATAAGAGACTAGCATTCCCGTACCCGGCATTGCTCGGGTAATGGAATTAGCAGGGGTTAACAGTGCTTGGTGTACCTAGTTTCGAAAATCCCCTATAATAATTACTTATTACCTATAACTTTTTCTAATTTGGGGAGGATCACGGGGCCCCTGATGGACTCCTTACATATATGCCTTTGTCCTTAACCGATCTTTAACTGTTATCCTGATCCTTTTAAAGTATTGATTATCTTTGCAAACACAGGTCATTCACATTTTATTGTTATACCTATGTTTAAGCTAGAACTTCTTTGTATAAAACATTTTTAGTTTTTATTTTTCTGGTGCTAAAATTATTAAACTGCTTGATGAACTGGCTTTGGAGCAAGCTACATAACATTGGTCGTGTGAAAAAAAGTCTTCTCTTAAATCGATCCCTGCTACTTTTAATGTCTGTCCTTGTGACTTATTAATGGTTATTGCAAAGCAAACTTTAACAGGAAACTGCCCTCTTCTAAATTCAAAAAGATAGTCCGCCTGTGATGATGTTCTTAAAAACTTCGTTTCTAGTTTTGAAAAAATAAAAGCAAAAGACAGAAACATTATGATTTGACTTGAGAAAAGCCTCGAAGAATCACGTGAGAAACAAAAACAATATCAAATTTATAGTTCGCTATCGACCAAAAGTTGATATGAAGTACTGAATAATGATTTGAATGGAGGAAAGCCTTCGAAAATAAGGGATTTGAATTTCAATGACAGGTTTTTAATTTCGCAGAAATTAAGGGGTTTTAATTAATTTCTCCCGAACTAATTGAGATTTCGAAAAATCCTTTCTTAGTGGTTACTTTTGTAATCATGCGGACATGCCTACCAAATTTCAAGTCTGAAGCTTCAGCGGTTTCGGCTGTGCGTTGATATATATATATATATATATATATATATATATATATATATATATATATATATATATATATATATATATATATATATATATATATGTATGTTATCTCAGGACATTGATTTTTATATATTAAGATGAACAGAGCCCCCGAAAGGTGGAAAAGAAATTTAAATGTTCGACTTCCAAGTTTTTTAGTTTAGACTAGTTTCGTTATGAATTGTTTTGTTCTTCAATAAATAAACTTAGAGCCATTATTAAAGGGGGGGGGGTCAATGGCTTCCCCTGGCTATGAAAAATTAATTTTTTTACAAATAAGCGGGCGTGTTTTTTTTCGATAAAATTGGCAATGAGTATACGCTTTTTACCCCCCCCCCTCCTTTCTGGAAAACTTCAAAAAGACGGGCCATAATAAACATTTCAGTTGGACTCTGTTCGAACTAATACCTATGTTACAAGCTAACTAAAACACGTTTGTTTAAAAAAAAATCTAGATTTTCTAAATGGGTGTTTAAGAGAATTTTTTCGTTTTATTTGTCACCTTGGGATGTATCCATCAGATACTCTGTCCCCATATTAGCGAATATAAATGGAACCGAACTCGGCCGGGTGTCAAGGCTAAACCCTCGTTATTGATGTTGCAGCTTTATCGTCAGATAGCTTTATCTAACTGATGTGGCCTAATGTTTCCTCTCTTTTTCCAGTCCAGATGTCAACTTTTTTATACACTTAATGAAGCAGCGAACTGAGTTGCAAAAAGTGAAAAAAAAAGTGGGAAATAGTAATAATAAAAAAGTGAGGGAAAACAGTGAGGGAGGAAGAGACCGAAAATAAGCTAGATATTTTGATACTTTAACATATATTTTTCTTCGAGTTTCTTCATGACTGGGGAAAATCCAAATGTCTCATTTTTCTAAGACTCGGCTTTTTGCTTAAATTTTTTTTTCAAAATTTGAAAAAGATTGCATGTTATCTTACTTCTGCAGATGATGATTTTTCTTAAACGTAATCCTTTAGAAGCCTCTGCAACACGAAGAAGAATTTTCGTCGGATGAAGAAAATGAAGTACTAGAATTCTTTAGTATTTTTACTACTTATATATATTTTTTAAAAAGATTTTTATTGGAGAAGTCATTTCTCACAAAAGTATAGAAAGAGTTAAATCTTTAACTAAAGGTAAAACTAATTCCAGGAAATGTAACCTGATGTTGCTTAAAAGTAACTTGATATGAATTGCAGGTTTCTTAATACAGTTATAGACCCTCGTTTTACGCTGGGGTTACGTTTCACGGAAATGCCTCGTAAATCAAAACCGCGTAAATTGAGCCCTAATACTAGTGTTAAAACAGGGGTTTGGTTCCCTAGATAACAAAATACTTTATTCTAGTGATGACTAATTGAATAATAAGTTTAATGTGCACTTATATCGACTTTTATGCACAACATGCATAAAGAAAACATAAATTAATTTCATGTCCTGTTTATAAGGAGGAGCTGGCTATGATAGTCTTTTGGTAGTCATTAAGAATTTTTTTTATGTCATTCTTTGCAGAGCAGTAAGCGCATCCATGATCACTTGCGTCATTTCCATGATAGAGTCTTCCTTCACTAACAAATCAGAAAGGTCATTTCTATTGTCTAGGAATGGCTCCAAAATTTCAATGTGAACGTTTTTGGTTTTGCGTCACCGACTTCGGTATCCTCGTTGGTTTTGGCCTCCTTTGTCACTCCTAAAAGCTGTTCTTCCAGTGAGTTCTGAACTGTGTGAGATTAATAACTTTACTTCTGGAAAGAGCTCTGTAACCAATCGCATAAAATGTCTCCAGTGGCCCAAGCTCGATTATTATCACGCCAAAATGCAGTTGATTACGAGTAATCTGCAATCTTTAGGAGTTAGGATTTGAAAGAGGGGAAAATTTATCTGTTTGCATTGCTTTATCCACGTAAAACCGAAACTGATCTACTTGAAAAAAAATAAAGGTGTCAAATCTTAAACAGCGTATAATCGAAACCACGTAAAACAAAATAAATCGCGTAAAACGAGGGTCTACTGTACATGGAACGAAGGGCGGACTGGCCAGCTGGCCCATCGGCATGGTCGGCATTAGCCGGTACGCCTTCGTTTTTTATTCTGCGCCCTCGAACAAGTGCGCCTTCGTTTTCTTTTTATTTTCTTTTTTCCCCCGCCTACGAACTTGTGCGACTTTGTTTTCCCTTTTACTTTCTGAAACTTGTGAGCATTCGCCCCCTCCCTCTTTTTTTACGCTTATGATCCTGTGCGACTTTTTTTTTTTTTTTTTTTTTTTTGCGCCATCGAACGTGTGCGCCTTTGTTTTTTTGTTGTTCGTCTGTGTTTTTTTTTTTTGAGCAATCACGATTGCTTATTGTTCTCATTTGACCGTTTTTGATGTTCCGTGCCTTTTTCAGCTTGGACGAGAAGCCTCTGCAGCACCACCGCCCACCGTACTCTGCAGGCGGCGCGGCGCGGCTGCACCGGTCCTGAGCTATCCGCTTCTCCTGATCGGAGGCGTCCATGTCCTACACACACGCACGCTCACACACTGACACACATACACACACACACCTACGTGCATATACACAGGTCTACGCACACACACAAGCCTACACACTTACACACACAACTATGCACACGTAACCGCCCAGGAGGAGAGGCAGGCTTGGGGGGGGGGGGGACAGGAGCTGTTTCTAGAAACAATAACTCCAATGAGTAGGGTCCTGTCTCAGTTCGTGATTGCGAAAAACATAATTTGAATTCAAAATTTCAGAATTCAAATTTATTTATTTATTTTTTTTTTAACCCTAGAACCTGTGTGCGCCATCTGGGGGGACCCAATCCACTTCTGCATGGAATGAAATTGTTAATATGATTGCCATAGAGCTGTAGGGATGTTTCTTGGAACAAAAGAGTTGAAACATTAATTAATACTTAAAATATACAAATAGATAAAATAAATAAATAAATAAATAAATAGTTAAAACAAATTTAAGGCAATTATTTCTCGCCAAATTAAGCAAATAATTGCCGAAATTCTCCACCCCTTTCGTAGAGAATAAGGGAAAGATGCCTCCCTGCATGTCTTGCATTTACGAACTGAACAAGATGAAGCTTGGAAAACTCCTATCAGACAGCTGTGTGACGGATTAGACAATGTATCAGGAAAGCTACCTTACATTCTAGTTCAGGGTTTACTATTTAAAGGTTTGACCGCAATTATTAGGTGGATAACAATCGTTTAAGCAGAAGTGAAATTGATTTATTGATTTGTAACAAAAATTCCATCGTCAAAACTTTGTCAGAAAAATATATCAACTAAAACAAAAGACATATGTAATACAAAACAGCCTGTAACATAAATATAGTAACTTTACAGTAGTGTTGCCTTTAATTTTCAAAAGTGTTTTTCCCCTGTACCTTTCGTTTTTATATGTTTCTAAAAGAAGTTCTTTTTTTTTCTCTTATTTATTCTTCAAAATTACTTGAAATACTTTGTACATTTGTGTGTGAGAATTTTATTTTTTTTTAATGTTACTGCATATTTTCATGTACGTCTTATCTTCTAAACATGCTCTAATTTCTACAAAGTATAAAACATGCTATTTAGATGAATAATGCAAGGTGACTGATTATGTTTTGTTTTACATTTCGTTTTAATAATTTATTATTTGGTTTTCATTTAAAATTTGATAATAGGGAAGTTGCAACCTATTAAATGTTCATATTTTGGCTATTGGATATTGTTAATTGACCCTCAAAACTAAAAAATTCACCATCGCCGAATTTTAAAACACCGTGATTGATTTTTAATGAATTTTTAAAAATGCACGCGCAAAAGTGCGCTCTTCTGAAACGTCACGAGCCTACGTCACAGGGTACTAATGGGCAGCCTTCCGCCGAAGATCCCTTGTTTTCGCTAAGGACATTTTGAGCGCGCTGATATTTTTATTTTTTAGAAATTCAATAATCCTTTTGAACACACTATGGAGGCCGGATTCGTTAAAGCACAATCTGAATAATCTTCCTCAAGTAACATCAATGATGATATTCGAATATTTCCGAGAGGATGAGAGGTTTAATGTTCCAGAAACGCGAGGAGTTAAATGCGAGGAGATAAGCCTTTTACGTTTCGTCTTCGAAGTCGAATGCACGTCCTTCTGTTTCTCCCCTATCGGAAGAGCGCATGACGTCACTTCCTATGCCATTTGACGTCACAAGCGCTTGAACTTAAAAAAAAAATTAAAAAAACTACTTATCGTATCGCAAAAATTTTTTCACCTATGATGTTCATACATGTTACTCTATCATATAAAAATAAAATTGAAAAATCGAAAACTTCCCTATTATCTAAGTGGCCAAAACTGGATAAAACTGATTTTATCCCGGCCGGTTTTAACCGGTTTTATACATGGTTAAAACCACCACTGGCCGAAACTCTAACAACCCTGCATAAAAATATCTTTACAGAGAGGGACAAATAACAACTTCGTTATCATTGCTGTTAATGAAACCACTGTTCTTGAAAGGCAGTTTTAACTCTAATGCTTCTTTAAGCAAAATTTCTTTTCTCTTGAATTCAGTTCGAATTCCCTTAAAACGTCTTTTCTACTAAAAGCACGATTGTTTGAGTTATCCAGAAGATAGTGGCTACCTTTTTCAATTTTTTTTTTTAAATTAAGTCTTTCAAAGATTAGCCAGTTGTTCCTGTTTTATCTCCTTGCTGAAAAAAAAAAAAAAAAGAGAAACCTGTATGCTGTTTGTTTACTGTTAACATTTCTTTGAAATTGAGCTACATCTGTACAATAATGCACCAGTAGCTCTTTAAAAAAGTTAGGTCTCTCAGAAAAACTAAAATGTTTTCACGAATTTTAATTCGTAAAATAAAATTAAAATAAAAAACCTTCGAAAAAACCGTTTGAAAAAAATAAATGACCTGATATTAAGTTACATGTATAAAATACCCACAACCCGGTTATGACAATCCAGGGACTGCAGTTTCGTCCTTGTTATGGACTCATCACTCTGGAATTGTAACCGGGCTGTCGATATCAGCCGCGGCTTTAAGGGTCGGTTCCTTTCTGCTCATTGCTTAGTGAAAAAAAATTATTCTAAAAAAGAGTGCTTCTCTAAGGGTGGTTTGCATGGTCGGATTCACTATATTTAACTTGTAACTTCGTTTGAGAAGTTCTGATATAGTAAATTATTCTAATTAAGCTTTTTGGATCTATTTAAATTTCAAAATGAGAGCGTAAAAATTTCGTCAATTTTTAGTTTCAATTTTCGAGAGTCAAATTTCGTTTTTATTTAAAAAAAATTCCATTTCTAAGAAATGATGTGTTAACTCGCATCTTCACTAAGGATTATCCCACAGGAATAAGATGTAATAAAATGGGTTTCTTGGAAAAATTTGAATGTTTTAGTACCTAACTTACCTCCTAACCTCCGTCCCCCTGAAGATGATAACATGACATTCAAATGAACCTGTCATATTTTTGTTTAAAGGATAATTTTGGGGAAAAAATAAAAAGAAAACGGTGTTACGTTACCTGCGATGCAAAGAAAACATTAAACCATTCTTGACTTCTCAACAAAGAAATAATATGAACAAATCAAAGGCACGAAGAGCATTATGGACAAAATTTACTTATAACGTAACTATCAACAAAAATTGCATATAATATGTACTAGCTACTTTGCCCAGCGTTACACGGCCTGCCTCGAAATATAAAGACATGTCAAGTCACGCATGTTCACCAATCAAGCTTAGGGTTTGGAAAAAAGAAAGATAGTAAAATTTCCCGTCAATGTGTAGAAAAAACAATTCAATGACAAAAAATTCAAATTTAGACCTCTTTGGATTCTTTTAAATTTAAAAAATTCGTTCATTGCTATTAAACATTCTGTTTCACGGATTAGCTGGCAAAACACTCCTTTGCCAGCTAATTTCCCCCCATAGGGATATAGGGTTATTCCCCCCATAGGGATACATATTTCATACAGTAAGATTAAAAAATAAATAAATAAAATAAAATAAAATAAATATATTTAAAAAAAGCAGCAAAGAATTAGAAAAATCCAACAATCACAAAGCAATCTAATTTATCAAATTGCAATTTGATAAAAATTTTAGCCCTTAATGTTTAAATTGTTCCTCTTCCTTGAAGAATGTACATTTCACGTATCTTTTAAAATCTCGAATAGAAGGTTGATATTTTGTAAAAGAATATCATATCCTTTCTCAAAATATGTCAATTCTTTGCTAAACTTTCTCAGCAACTATTGTCTTAGAACTGGAGTTTGTTGACATTCTAAATGATCAAAAAATTTCTGTGACAGAGAAGAAAGGATTTTCTCTTCCGCTATATTGGCAGAATCCCAATTTCTGCTTTTATCTCAGCGTACAGAGACTTCAAACTGAGATAAAAAGTCTCTTTTAAACTCTTTTGCCGTCGAGCTCTGTTTTCAAAAAAGAAGTTTAAATGTTCAAAAGGATTTCCAACATCAAGAAGAGATTTTTGTCTTCGTTGGAATGTCTTCGCAAAGCAGAAAAGTCACTGAACAATCAACTGTTTTAATTCTCCCTGAATCATATTATGTCCCTATCTGCCAAGAGTTAAGACGTGTGAAGAATGCTGGACTGTGTACTGAATTTATACAGCACTGTAAGCGAGAATTTTTTTTTTTGTACTGGGGTAGATTTCAGAAAAACCCACTAACACTTGCTCATATATACTCACGTATTATTTTGATTGTAATTCAGAAATTTCTGAAACAAATTCTGCAAATGCAGTGAGCAGATGAGTCAATAATTTAGGTTTTCATTCTGATCTTTTTAGCGGGGCGTCGGAGTCAGAGCCGGAGGTTTAAAATTCCAAAAGTTGGAAAGAGACTCAGACAGTTACCGACTCTTCGAGAGGTGGTCGTTTTCCATAAGAGTCCGCAACTGTGCCAGTACTTGTGGAGTCGGCGTTGGACAGATTTTGGATAAAGAAGTCTGAGTCGAAGGTTTAAAACTCGGGTTGGCCATTTTTCCTCAAAGTCTGCAAATATGCCAGTATTTGTGCAAGGTGAAGTGATTTTTGGGTAAAGGAGTCGAGTTTGGAGTCGCAGATTCTAAAATTATCAGTGTCGGCCATTTTCCCTCCAACTCCGTATACTACTCCCAATACTACTTCTTATTAATGCCTCTTGTTGAGTATATTTGATTCATTGGGTTCTTAAGTGTAAAAATAAAATTTACAACTTACCAGTTTAAGATTTCAAAAATGCATATTTATTTTTGTTAAACACTACAACAATTAATTTTGTAAGTTTTATGATGTGTAAAAGTTACGGATTAAATTTTGTTAAAATGTATTCGATCGTATCCCAGAAGTGAAATTAAAATGAAATAGCTTACCACTGAATTCGTACATGGTCGAGCACTGAATTTTTACCGCCGATTACTGGAGAATTTTCTCGTAATAAATAACACTTGAATTTTTGATTAAAAATGATATTTCAGAAAGGCTGGTGCTATTTGAAGTCAATGCGTCAAAATTCAAATTAATGCCGTTTCTATCTGAAAAGGATTGCGTTAAGTCGAGAGGGTCGAGTATAAACAAAGTCGATTTTGGGGACATGGACGCTACTGGAGAAGGGACATGCCGGCGGAGGTTCGTGAACCACAGGAGTTTGCATTATAAGCATAGAAAGATAAAATCAAAGGAACATCAAATACGTTCAAGAGAAACAATGAGCAATCGTGATTGCTCAAAAAAAAAAAAAAAAAAAAAAGCGATCATTTCTTGTTTTTAGGATTTATGACTCATCAACAACTTTCAAAGCTGAATTAAAAAGAAATACAGTCGACTCCCGCTACACCGCGATCCGACTTGCGAAATGGGTATAACGCGAGTTTTTCAGGAGCAACGAATTTTAGAGCTAAAGCGAATTTCTCGCTCTCAACACTCAACACAAAAATATTTGGAAAGGAATCGTGATGCTAAGTATCGGCTTTGTTATTGACTACTAAACATTGACTTCGTGAATGTACTATCATCCTTTCAGTATCACTGACTGCGCAAGTTGCAACACACCGCGAAACATAGCTTTATTAGTGTATCACCATTCCTCATTTTTCATGTATTTATTCTAAATATGAAAGCTGATGAAATATTGTGGCACCTAGACACGCCGTTTCATCTAAAGTTTGAAGATGGAAACAAAAAGCGAAAGTTTGTGACAATTTAAGGAAAGGTAAATATTCTTGATATGCTTGAACAACTAGAAAATAAGTCGAAGGTATCACGACAATTAGCAATGAGTGAATCCGTGGGTCTCGGTGAATCCCTCATACGGATAAATAAAAATCAAGAGATGGCAATCCGTATCAGTCTAGACCTTAAGTTTTAATATGAAGCTCGCAGAGTAGTGTTTAAGCAAAATGCAAACAATATGAAATTGGAATGTGCTTTTATATTGTAGATTATAGAGACCCTGAAAGAGGGGTGTTACCATAGATGTAAATGTTATAAAAGTGAATGCGAGGCTACTGTATTAAAAAATATATTAGAATGAAGATCAGACTGCGCAGCATAAATCATCATCTTTAATTTTTAAGTTATAAATGTAACTTATTGTTTCTACTGAAAAAGTACTCTACAGTGCAGTGCTTTATTATTATTACATACTTTACGTATCGTACTGTTTTATTTTTATGTTTCTCTTTCCCATTGATCACTGATTTTGTGCATCTTAACAGTATTTTCGTTGAATACTGCAGCTTTTTTTAAAAATACGGTAAAAATTCAGCTCTTTATGTAAAAAAGGAAATATATAGTTACAAAATGGTCTATAAAACAGTTTAAAAGGTATTTAAAAATGTCTAAAATGATTGGGTATGTTAAAAAAAAAAAATTATATACACAACACTTTTCCACAGCGCGAAATTTCAACTTACGCGAGGAGTCTAGGAATGCATCCCTCGCGTAGGTCGGGATCCCCGACTTAAAAAGATTATGAATCGAAAAATATTGCTCGCTTTAAGCAGGGTTTGCAGCTAAAAACGAACTTTACTCTGATGGATTTAACATTGCACCAACCAAACCAAGTAGTTCTGGTTTCCTCGTGAAATCAGTGTTTGTTATAAGCGAGTTCGACTGCACTCTCAGTCTCATATCATACTTTTTTGTATTTAAATTCTAATAGTACCAGTCTATAATTAACTAAAAAAATACCTACGATTTACGAAAATTCATTTTATTGAAACATGAAATATAAAGCTATTTTAAAAACTTCCTTAAGAAATGGAATACACATTATATATTTTTTTAGCCAATTTTTTTCGTTAGGAATAAAGCTACCTTTAAAATTCTTCAAAAAAGCTTCAGCTTTGTTGCTCTGTAGCTGACAACTACGAAACAAATTGAACAAAAGAGCTCGGCATTCGGTATAATGGTACAGGGTACAGGGGAGGGCACAGAAATTTTGAGGCCCCTAACAAATAACTTATGCACCCCCCGCCCTTCATATTGTTTACCCTAAATATATTCACCCCTCATTTCAAAAATCTCGGACCCCCTTTGGCTCGGGCCTGTGCGAACTTTTGCCATAGCAATTTAATTTACTGTTTGATTAGCACATTGTTTTATTTTGAGTTTATGTGTTGATTGGTCTAACTCAAAATAAAATTTTGTGCTAATAAAACTGTAAATTAAATAGTTAGGGCAAAAAAACTGTTATGTTGCGAAATGTACGTTTGGTTTGGACAAAATACTGTGAAATGGCCTTGTCCCTTTTCCCTTCTTCCATGTGCACGCCCCTGTAGTGGTGTTGGAGTATGGATACTGTGATCACGACTTAAAAGTGACAACATTGGCCCCAGGGGCGCCCCGAACTTGAATTTTTGGGAGGGCGGAAATTCTTAATTTGCCGAATGAAACTCAAAATTTTGCCGAAAGATTATAATTTTATCGAATGGAACTCTAAATTTTGCCGAATGATGATAATTCTGCAGAATGGAGCTCCCAATTTTTCCGAAAGGTGATAATTTTGCCGAATCATCAGACAAAATTTGCTAAATACGGAATTTTTTAGAAGGTCACAGTGTCTTCCCATTCCCTCACATTAGCACGAACACATATATTTTTTTCAAATGCAGTTTTTGTTTTATCCTTTTTAAATTTATTTTTTGAGGTCTTGTGGACATTCTGGCCCACGTAGAAAGAAATGAGAATTCAAGAAACATTACTAAACGTCATAAATTAATGCAAATTACGTAGTTCGTAGTTCTAAGCAGCCATTTCCACGATGTTAAATTCGATATTTATCAATTCTTGATGGAACTACATTTTCAGTGTGGCCATAAGACTGAAAAGAATAACAATTAATGCTAGATAATTTAATTACATGACATTAAGAATTATTATCAAAAGAAGATGACATTTCTTTGCCTTGCTTGGCTAGCGCTAATTGTTTTGCATTTGTAGCAGAGTTACTTTTCTCAAATTGCCGAATTGGTTTCTCCCCTAAGAGCAAGGGCGCAACCCCCCGAAATATCGCGAAGAGCCCCCCAAAAAGTGAAAATTACCCCTCAAAACAACCCCTCTAAAAATTTCATTGGCACAGTCTATGCCATGCCCCCCCCCCCCCCGTAGGTGGGCACCCCTGTCAAATTGTTCTTTACTTCAGAAATTGCAAAAAAATATATCGGTTTTGCTAAAGGGGAAAAAATATCTGTGGAATTAGTTCTTTTTTTTAAAGACAACGGCGCGTGTTTCATCAAGAGCAGCAGTTGCCATTTTCTCCGCGAAAAAAAAAAAAAAAAAAAAAATCAAAGCTAGTTTACTACAATGTAATTAAATTTCGCATAAATCGAACGGAAACTCTTTCTCTCAAGCCGCCTCCTTTGGAAACCCATCATCCATCCTTGACAGCTTCTAATTCTTTTCTTTGGGCGGGAAACGAAGCTGCAGCGCTCCTGACGGCCACTTGTAGAATCCACGAGTCGTGCGACTCGGTGCCGAACAGACATGATGCTTGTGGAACGATTCTCCCGGAGAAACTTCGCGCTTGTCGGTAAGTTCTATTTTCGTTTGATTAAAAATTTGTTTTTGAAATACGGGGAACGGCGCTCACATTTCCAGTAGTGTAAACAAACTTGGGAAACCGATTTTTAATTAAGTTTTGATTAATTGCTCTTGTATCTTTTAAATCGATGCTGCGAGATTTATATTTTCATGAAATCCACGTGTTACCCCTTAATCTGCCCCCGAATGCTGAATCTAAAAACCATTTTATTGCTTGAACTTCCAAAAAACATAATGCTCTCTCTCTCTCTATTGAAGATTATTTTCTTACATTTGGTGAAAATTTTAAAAAATGTGTCAATTGTAAATAGAAAATGTGTTGTAATTTAACAACACTAGATTTTTTTTATGTTTGTGAGTTAGGCCCGTCATTTGGGGGATCAGGGGGAGGGAGGCGGTCAAATGAACCTTCCTGAATTTGAAAAACAGAATGTAATTATTCATTTCACAAGTGCTTTTTTAAATAAAATGCATCAATTATATACCCTTTTCCCCCCTCCCCCTGTAACACTTTTAAATGACGGACCTGGTGTGGTGGAGTGAATGCTCATCAGTAACTAGCTATGACTCATGCCAAAATATTTGATATTGACTCAAAGTAAACCTGGGCTAATTAATTCTATTAAGGATGTGTGACTAATACTGTTTTTACAGCTATTCATATAGCGTATTTTGAAGACACATGTGCTTCAGGGGATGCGTAACAATTTAAGTGTTTTATTTCAGTACGCCCTGTATTTTTGCGGTAAAATAATTTTAGTTGTTTTGCGATGGGGAGGGGGGGGGGGTGGTACACACACTATACATAATTACTCCAGTCGAATAGTATTTCTTTTTAAAGAACTTTTTGTATTTTAATGTAAGGAAAGGTAATTTTGAAGTTTTTGTAGAAACAGTCAGAAAAGAATTACTTACTTCATGGATGAAATACAAAGTTGAACTTTGTTTCGGTTCAAAAGTTGATTATGCTAGGGGGGGAGGAGGGGCACGATTAGCTTTATTAGGTTAACCACGAGAAGGAGGGGGGGGGGGGGCTCATTGCGCAGACCGCGCCATGGGATTTATTTAAGGAAAGCGCTATCGCCTGTAGGGTATCGTCACCCCTGGCAAAAAAAAAAAAGAAAGCATTGAATTTTAAATTAAGTTTCTTAGTTTTGTTTTACATGAAAAATAACGCTTAAAAAAAGTGGTAACCGATTCACTTTTTGGGACATTTGTCCTTAGATTTTAAGGTATTTGTTTTGTTTTTTGCCTCCAATTGTTTTCGCTTGCTGCGAGTTTCACATGGCTTCCCGAATAAAATAAATAATTAGTATAAAATGAAATACACATGTACACTGCAGTACCAAATAATGAATCGTCTGACGCTTTTACGTGACATTTTTTAAGCACTTTTATTATACTTGACCTGTTTGTCACGGAGTAATCTGAGCCTTGCTTTTGCTTATATTTCAGCAACTAGATCACTTATAGACTTCTGGACTTCACTAAATGATTTGCTTAATCTTAAGGTACAACTTAACGCTGAAAAATTAATATTCTGAATAAAATTATTATATTTCGGTTAGGATGGAAAATAGCAAATTTCATTTAATTTACCCATTAAATGTTTAAATATAAAACCCATTGTTGCAAATTTTGTTGGCTTGCAACAGTAATGTTAATAGCAATCAATGAAAATTTTGAATCAAGGCTTCTCTGGAGAAAGCATGAAATTTATTCAATATCATTGCTTTCTTAGGATTTTTATCCTCATCCAAGAGACATAATAAGATGTTTATCGCTAGTAACTTGCACGCTTTGAAACATAAAATAGTTTGGCGAAATATTTTAATATTTAAATGGTTCTAATTAATTTAGCACACAAATAAATCTTAGAGAGGAACAAGGATAAATTTTTAAGGCCAATTGTTTAAAGTTTTAGACACGTATATAAGATTCGTTTTCTTTTAGTATGGAGCATTTATGTGAAAAAAATACGGTGAAATTTCGTGATGGTAACATTATTCTATTTCTGAAATACATTTACACTAAAAAAAATTAAATAACAGAATTTTTAAAAAAATAATAAGCACTTTTCATTATACACTCAAAAGGAAAAAATAACTTTTCTGGGTCAGAAAGGACAGTTTCAGTACTTCTGTAGTTTTCAATTATTCCAAAAAAATGACACCTCATACGAAGAAAAGTGCGGCTTTTGAAACCAAACTTTCCCGTTAAGAAAAAATGCATAATTCAACACCCAAATTTATAATTGAAAGCTAGATAATTATAAAAAATTCTGTACGTGACTTGAACCGCATTTTTCTTTTTTTGAGAATATAAAATAGGGGTGGTCGTCAATTTTCCAGTACCGGAACACCAGTAAGAAATAGTTAAGACCCTGTCTCAATGACGAGCTTGGTTCAGGTTCAAGGGTTTAGGTTGATAAATGAGCCGTTCATAAATCATATTGATTTGAATGGCTCGTTTATCAGGCTAAAATAATATAACATTTATTAAAAACAAAATCTTGTTTAGTTCCATAAGTGCTTTATTATTGTGTAGTAATGTGAATCTGCAATAAAGTTTGTGATTAGCGCAATTCGAATCTTATTGATTGTAGAAAATGTAACAGGAGTGCTCAGTTAGCGCCATAGACGGAATCAACTTCTTAATTTTTTTTTTTTTGTGGAAATTCATCATTTTGGCATCCGAATGATTCGGTTATTAATAACACGTTAATCTCATTTGGCTTCTGTAGGTTGCAAAGTCGTGGTATGAAGCATAGAACTTTCATAGTGGAAAGTAGGTGCGACAACTGAAGATTATGTGTTTCCATTACAGAAGAATGAGCTTAGTGATCTGTTTCTTAGGACATATCTAAGTTGTAGTTGGGGGGAGGGAGAATGTATTACCTAAAATATTTTGTTCATTTTCGAAAAAAAATAACGCAAATTAATGTAAATTCTTTCCAAAGCACATTTGAATCATTTATTAATGTGTTATTATTATTATCAGAAGCAGGCATAGGTAATCAAAACTGAATTTTTTTGGCCTCCACATTCCAGGGACTCCTATTCCTGCCACACGTTGTTTAACCGGTTGGATGGGGCCTGCTTTGTTTTTTGATCCAGATCATCCAAATTTAACTACAATTTACAATTGTCTTTATCTTTACTAATAATAAAGCTGAATGTCCCTCTGTCTGTCAGGATCTCTGTGACGCGCACTGCTCCTAGACCGTTCGGCCGATTTTCATGAAATTTGGCACAAAGTTAGTTTGTAGCATGGGGGTGTGCACCTCGAAGCGATTTTTCGAAAATTCGATGTGGTTCTTTTTCTATTCCAATTTTAAGAACAAAACTATCATAAGATGGACGAGTAAATTACGAAATTATCATAACGTGGAATCGTAACATGGGCAAAAGCCAATTGGCGAGATACGAAATTATCATAACGTGGAACCGTAACATGGGCACAAGCCAGTTGACGAGAAAATTGACCATTATTCGTAAATATACAGGCGAACTAAAAGACCTTTTAATTTTTCTATTACGGGCAAAGCCGTGCGGGTACCACTAGTGAAAATAATAAAGGCTTATTTTCACTAGCGGTTCACGGACTACTTGAAAATTATTCGCGGACCACTAGTAGGCTAAGAACTAAAAGTTGAGAATCAATGATTTAGAACAAGTAATTTTTTTTTTTTTAATTTATCGTGTTCCTTTCGTGGTTTGTGATAACAAAGTTGTCTGTTGGGCTCCTCAAAAATCGAAAACGTCCCAAAAATTCAGATTATGAGGAGATCTTACCTAGCAAAACCTCAAAAAAGTTATTTACATATCGGTTCACTCCCATGCATATGATTCTGCCGGCGCCCATGTCCAGACCGACAATTTACTTAGAGTGTTCCCTACCTATAAAAGAATGAAGGAGTTGTTAACAGGATTTATGTTCGTAATTATACTTACCCACGGCTGTTAAAAATCTTTTTTGAACATTGTAACGACGCGTTTATGACATTCAAAAGACATAATATTGCAAATGTCTTTTGCATAAATGCAAACCATATGTGGGTCACAATCGGCAAACTAATGCTTCAGCACACAAAATTTAGAAACTTAAATATTGTATTCTTGGTAGGGGGAAAGAAAACTTTAAGAGCTGGAGTTAAATGTCTTGCGCACAGATTCTTTGTAAGAATGTCAATAAAATGACTTCGCTGACCTTGAAATACGAAAGCCATCCTTTCGTACTGCAATCGTAAAGTAAGTTTTTTTTTTCCAACAGCAAATTTTATTTTTGTTTTGAGTGTAGTGAAAAAAAAAAGTGTATCCAGTTTTGCTTTTTTCTAATTTATTAACAATTTTAAAATGAACATTTTTTTTTTGAGTTTTTCATTATAATTTTAAACTACGAGCTTACTTTTAGCAGTTTTCAAATTTTTCCATAGTTTTGTAAAATTGAGAAACAAATATATGAGATTTATTCAAAGTAATGTAAAAATGTTCTACTGTAAGAATTTGACTACTCGAAGGAACATTGGATCGTAAAAATAAGATACATTTGTTTTTGAAATTATTGGGAAGGAGGGATATGAATTTTATAAAAATAATTTTTATAAGGAAATTAAGTTTTATCGTTCACCAGGATATGTTTCAAGTAACAAAGTTAAGACTTAACATTTGTCATGTTACAGCCGAAATAAGTATCAAAAAATATAAACGAGCATAATTAAAACTAAATGCATTAAACCAAATACTACTCCAGTTATACTTTCACTAAATGTACCAAAATTTTGCATCTTAACTTTTAACACTGTGAAATTACTTTCGCATATTCCACTGCTGGCTTATGAAAATTAATATGCGTCTCGAAGCTGCTGCCATTCCAAGTTAATGAAATTTAATGAAATAAATGTCCCGAGCATATCAACGTAGGTGTTCTGAGTTGCAGGAATGCTGCTCGTGTTCTTCGAACAAATAGTTAACATTTTTAGTGCATAACATTATACATTTTGGGTGTTATTTTTCAATATAGCAGTGGATAAACTATATTGCACGTATGAGTTTCATGTCGAAGGGAAGAGGGGAAAAGTCGTTTATTTTAATGATCCGTTCATTCAGAGGATCGCTCGTGTTTTTGACTCGTACACTGAACTCGTTCATTAAAAAAAAAGTGATTTATCTACGAGACGTACTTATGTATATTGAAAATGTTTCGTTGGGTTAGTTTCATTCTTTTAAAGAAAAGCAACTACAACTACTTAACACTTGGAAAATATGCCAATAAAGATTTAAACAAGAAATATTTTATTTAGATTTAGATGTACTATAAAAAAGCAATTGCAGCTCATTTTGTAAGCTGTTTCTCGGTAACCAAGTAGTAATTCGCAATTGCAATAAACTATAGGGGCACGGCAGCTACTGCCTAATGGCGGATGAAAAAGGTAAAGCAAACAAGTGACGTAATTTATAACTTGCTTTGACGCTTAGTGAATGGGAGTAATTTTTTATCGTGTTTGTGGGAAGCTTTCTTTTCTATACTTCTGAAATTATATTACACCATAAACTGTCTGGAGCCTGCAATTTACCACAAAGAAAATACATAGAATGAAATGTTTTACCCTTTTCGGTAGTAGTGTTAATCACCGCATGGTAGCTTACTCGAGCTCTGGAGTTGCGCATACATGTTACTCCAAAGTCACAGGTTCGATTCCTGCATGCTAAAAAATTAAATAGTTAAATTTTTTTAACAAATAAAAAATAAAATTGACACTGTCAAAAAATTGTAAAATTAATCTTTAAAAATAAATAAATCAATAAATCGTCGAATACCGTCATATAAAACATTTTGAAAGGGAATATAAAGCAGAAGATGATTTTGAATGTGTAAAATGAAAGTAATATCAAGGGATATATAATAAAATAAATTAAGAAATCAAATGAGACCGAGAATAATCATCGTTCATAAGGACGACAGTTCATTTTTTAGGAGATCGTTATGCATCGTTGATTTTACGTAGTCTGTCGCTTTGACCCTTTCGTTCATGAACGACACATCCCTAGTAGAAGAAACATTATCGAAGTTTTCATTAAAAAAGATCGACAATGCGTACACCATATTTAAACTCCTTTAATAGGCATGAACATAATATCACGTTCTTCAGAAACTTGTTAAAGAGTTTTAAACGTGTGCAAGTGTGATATCACGTTTTCCGAAAGTTTTCAAACATGTATACAAAATATGCGATTAGGTATTTGAAAACGTGACTGTATGAATGACCGTTATATCACGCACCAAGTCATTGACATGCATTTTTGAGAACATGATTTTAGGTGTATGTGCTGGCAGGGGAGTTACCTTATTATAAAATATTTCTTCTTTAAGAAAAAAATACTGATTTTAACTTTTGTTTAAAACTTTATTACTTTATTACTTTAGTTAAAAAAAACTAAAAGAACACGCTTTTGTAGCAATATGAGCTAAAATGTTAAAAAAAAAAAAAAAAAAAAAACTTTATGTTTAGTATGATAAAATGATTAACCAAACAATTAACTTAAAAAAAACCATGGGGTGCTTTCTATTTTCATTTTTGCAAGGACAGCAAATGTAAGAAATTTAAGACAACTGGTATGAAGCCACTCACGCTTTTTTTACAAATAAGTTAATTGATCAATTACTTTATCGTAATTAACATCCGAAGATTATTTTTTACTTTTTAGCTCATATTGCTACAAAAGCGTATTTTTTTAGTTTTTAAAACTATTAATCCATTTTCTTCTTTTTTTTTAAATTTTACTTTTTTTCGAAAACATATTTATTTTAACACATTAAAATTTTCTTTTTTCGTGATATCCCCCCCCACACAAAGATACATTTAATTGAATTTTGAGAAATTTTTTAAGATACATTTAATAAAATCATTGTCAGTATAATAAAATCGTCAACAATGTCCGTGATCAACAATGAATTTTTATTTGAAGACTTACCTACATTTTGGCATGAAATTAGTTTGAAAAAATTTGTTTCGTTGCTCTCAGGAAATTAGAACTGGAATGTTCTAATTTCCTGAGAACAATGAAACAAATTTTGTCTGATACAGAAAAATCAGGGACTTCTACCCATATTTAATTCTAATTTGTGCCAGCATATTTCGTCCTTATGCTAATTGATTATGCAAAAATGTAGATTAAAATTAGGCTAGACTTTTAATTAACATTTAACTAGTTAATTTGATTAAAGAATATTGCATTGTCATCGAGTCTCGAGGTCGCATGGCAAATTTCAAAAGAATCCAATCACATGAAGTGGGTGAAAATTGAGCAATAAGATGCCGTTACATTATACATACAGGTGAAGCTAATAAACGTGTGCTAAAAAATAAAGTTTAATGCAAAAAAAAAAAGAATAAAAATTAATTTGAACTTAGACATCTTGAATTCAAATTATGTTTTTCGCAATCACGAGCGTGTGTGTGTATGTAGGCGTGCGTGTTTGTGTGTGTGGGGGGTATGTGTATGTGGGTAGTTGTGTGTTGGTGTGTGTACGTGTTAGTATGCGTGTATGTGTGTGTAGGTGTGTGCGTATAGGTGTGTGTATGTATGCGTGCGTGTGTGTGTGTGTGTGTGTAGGCAAGTGACGCAACCCGGAGACTGTTTTCGCTAGAGGAGCAGCATCGTGAGGCGGCCGGTCGACGGTGTTGCTGCAGAGGGAGGCGGGGGGAAAATAAAGTCATAGGACATCAAAACAGTCAAGTGAGAACAATAAGTAATCATGATTGCTCAAAAAAAAGTAACATTTTGTACGGTATAATTTTAGGATTTACAATCCCTTATTTCGTTACTGAAAATCATTAGCACTACAATACGGAGCTTCGAAGTCGGTCTGTTTTTGGGGTAAAGGAGTCGTAGTTGGGAGTCGGAAGAATTAAAATTTCAAAAGTCGGATTCGGTCATTTTCCCTTTAAGTCCGAAACTATACCAATGTTTTGCGGAGTCGGAGTCGCACTGATTTTGGGATAAAGGAATCGGAGTCACAGGCTCAAAAATTCTCGGAGTCGGAGTCTGTCATTTTACCTCCTACTCCATAGTCCTGCTAAAATGGGATTTCATTTGTTGCTTGTTGCGTCTCGCATTTTTTAAAGCTGGACTGCATTTTGTGATTTTTTTATACAGGTTTTCAGGAATAATTTCCATTTAAAAATAATTTCAAGCAAATGAAGTTAAAAATTGCAATTAACTTGCGTAGAGGTTCCTTATACCAAATAAAATTTTTTTAAAAACCTTCTGACCAGTCAAGTTTTTTTCTTCTTTTTTTTACACATTTTCTCATTCTGTAGGCAGGCAAAAAAAAAGTTTGAAAATGCTTCTATAGATGAAACTAAGTAAAACAAGTTTTTAAGAAAACTAGAACTTAAATCAAATTGTCCTAAAAATATAGTTTTGATGTAAATTTGGCCTTTCTTATGTTTATGTTGTTCTTTCATTTAATCTATTTTCGTTAAATAATTTGTTTTCCAATTTTTGAAATGATAGTATTGTAACAGAATCGTTATGTGTGCAGTTACTGTTGTGAAAAACACAGTTACAATTGCGATTAAAAGACTTTTTCGAAATCTCTGTTTCCAAAATACTCATATAGCTGTTTGTGTCGCAAAGTATAGTATTTCAGGAACTAATATATATATATATATATATATATATATATATATATATATATATATATATATATATATATATATATATATATATATATATATATATATATATATATATAAAGTAGTGATCTATCTACTATTTTCTGAATATAATATACTGTTACATATAAAACGAAACTTTCCTAAAATGTCTAGACTGTAAATAAAAGTAGTTCAATAGAAGTGTGGAAGTATCGAATAGGAACATTTTCAGAACTAAAGTATCTCGTTTTATTGTACAAAGAGATGAAAAATTTGATAGAAATAAAACATAATTTGAGTTATGGACGTAAGTTGGTTCAATTTCTCGAAACCTGAAAATTTGAAAAATTCAAAGAGCATTTTTTAAACACTATGCTAGTGAAAAGAAACCGAGCAAACAGTTGATAAGTTATTTTCAAATAAAAAAAGAACCGACTTTAAAAAACAAAGAGGAACTAAAAAGTAAAAAATAATTGGTCATACTTACACGATATACCCAAACGTAGAAATCAAATTTATTTTAAAATTCCAGCACAAAGTCAACTAAACTAAACACCCACTTATAAAATAAACACTGATTTCAATTACTATACGATGAATTATTTTAATACCCAAATAATTGTACACGATCTCTTAATTTTTAATAACCATTTGAAGTCGGGGCCTCCTATAAACTACTACCTAACGTAACTAAGTAGGTTTAGTTTTAAAGACTTTCGCGTTTTGTTAAATTAGTGTTTAACTCAGGATTTGGTGGGTTGTCAGTTACGTTAGGTAGTAATTTATAGAAGGTCCCGACATCAAATGATTATTAAAAATTAAGAGACGGTATATAATTATTTAGGTATTAAACTAATTCATCGTACAGTAATCAAATTCAGTGTTTATTTTATAATTGGGTGTTTAGTTGATTTTTGTACTGGAATTGCAAAATAAATTTTATTTATACGTTTGGGTAGGAAATCGTATGTAAATATGACCAATTAATTTTTACTTTTTAGTTCCTCTTCGTTTTTTGAAGTCGGTTCTTTTTTATTTGAAAATAATTTTTTTTTTTGCTTTTTAATGGTGTTAATATAAAATAAGTACATAGGGTAGAGTATGTGGTACACCCTTACGTACATCTCGAGTGAGAAAGAGTCTGCACAGAAGTCTGAAAATAGCTAAGATGAGCAAAATAGAGAAAGAAATAGAGCACAGCGTCTCGGAGACTTCCGAAGACTGAAAAAAGGCTTTTTCAAATGCGCAATAATTTACCAAGAAAATTGTCTTCATCATCAGTTTGACTTTATCAAAGTATGCTTTTCAAAATAAATTCACTAGTCACTAAAAAACAACAGAAATCGCTTTAACTTTGTCCATATAATTTGAAGAGTTTTCTTGATTTTTCAAGGATCCTATCTTCAGATACTGACTACGAGATCACTTCGAAAGTATTCACCTTTTCAAACGAGAAAAAAAAAAAAAAAAGAATTTTACATATTGGTCTATGCGTGTTTGAGTTTACTGGGGACCAGTGGCGGCTCGTGGCAGGGGCCAGAGGGGGCCCGGGCCTCCTCACTTTTTTGAGAAAATAATTTATAACTTTTTATTTATTTATTTTCCTTTTGTGTGTGTGTGTGTACCTGCTTTGAAATTAAAAAAAAAATGGATTGTACTATAATGTCTTGGGGATTATCTGCTAAACAAGTTTTTAAAAAAATATGAGGTGCGGATTATCTATGGTTTCCTCCCCCCCCCTCTACACCAACGCATTGAGCCTTAATATTCGCTTTAGACCATTGATCTAAGATATTTGCAACAGGTTTCGCAGAGACAGTTATCCTGCCTGTATGTTGTTTATTTTACATACTTGTATGTTCTTCCTATGCGATTCAGGCTATGTAAAATAAAGAGCATACAGTAAAAAAAGCTTTCATTTGCACAAGATTTGACCGTTTGTTCCTTTCTTGACTCTTTGTCTATAATGACAATTTGGAGCAGAAATCATAATTTTTTTAGATTTTTTTTAATAGTTTTGACGTAAAAATTATTACTTCTTCACAGTTTTAATTTAGTTGCTAAACTTGTATGTTAAATTAAAACTTATCTGAGAAATACAATGGGGCAGAAGAGATTTTAATTCGAAAAAAATAATGATGTTAGGGTAAATCTGTTTAAAAAAAATCTTTAAATTAAAAATGTTCAATAGTTACAGCTAATTGGTCAGCTAGATGCCCCCCGCCCACTCCCCGCATTCTTCCAAAAACGTTACGGAACATCTCAACTTTCATTTGAAGATCTTCAATTTCACAAAATTTCCAGGTAAAGTCTCCGAATACCTTACAACATCGCTTAAAATTGCGTTCGAAAATCGCTTAAAATTGCTTTTTGAAGCTTCAATTTCGAAAGATTGCTGTCCCTTATGATACCAAATATGGTCTTACAATCGTGTTTTCAAGATTTCATTATCAGAAAATGTTCGGGCAAGGGCCCTCGAACCGCCTTCCGTTAATATCATCAAAAAATAGGTTTTTTAAACAATCACTTATGAAAAATTCAAGTGGAATAGTATCTGAACCCCTTATTATAATATCATAAAATATTGTGCTTGAGCTTTTAGGACTTCAATTTTGAGAAAAAAATCCAGAAGAGTGGTCCAAAAGCCCTTCCCGTAAAAATCTTCAAAGTTTGTCTACAATTACGTTTTTGGAACTGCAATTTCAAAAAATTGGAAGGGGGAGGAGGAATTTATTTTTATTTATTTTTCAAAAAAAGAAAAAAAAAAAAACGATCGAGGAGAGTCCCGGAGCACCATCCCTTGCCCTAACGTCAATAAATATGGCCTATAACGGTGTTTTAAGGCTTCAACCTCTAAAACTTTCCGCGGAGTCTCCTGTACCTTTCTTTCCACATACATCACCAAAGACCATCTAAAATTGCGTTATTAAATCTACAATTTTCAAAATTGAGAGATTTGATTATGAGCAAATCAAATCAGTCAAATTGAAGATATTTTTCCCTACTGTTCCCCCCTCCTCATGAATTATTTTCTATTTGTGCCACTGGTGTGTAATAAAAATTCTGAATCTCGCCCATGTAGAAGGGTACACACCCGCATGTAAATCACTAAGAATTTTTTCTACTATGTTTTTAAATTAATTTATTTTTAGTTTTTTTTTTTTTAAATTTAGCTTATCTATTTTTATTTTATTTATTTCAAAGTGAATACTGAGATGTATTTTCTCATCTTTGTTAAAGTTAGTTAATTTATAATTTTTACATATTCCTGTGATCACTATACTTTTGCACTTTTGTAATTTGGTCTTGTTTAAAATAAAATAAATTTTACTCATTCAAAATAATTTCTTCCGTTGAAAAAAAAATGCACCGTTCACGCCAAAACCACGTGATCTGTTATGTGATGAAAGCTAGTCTATGTAGCCACAACGTATGAAATTTAAAATTTCTTAGATTTCTCCGAGACCCCTCATCGGATCCAGACAAAATTAACATGGGACCATCTGGAAAGTATACCTTTCCAAACAGAAAAGAATTTTTCAAATCGGTCCAGTATTCTTGGAGAAATACGAAAACATACATAAAAAGCCGCAAGACGAAATCATAACCTCCTTCTTTGAAGTCGGTTAAAAACGTCAACTTTATGATCTCGCTTCGACCAAAGCTTTGACTTCAGCAACCACTTGTTCCGTCTGGCGATATTTTTTGAGAAATTCAAGAAAAAAATTTCTTGAGCAGATTTGTTTTCATATCATCGGGAATTCAGTCCTATTTTTTAATACAAATAGTTTAAAATTCTGTCAAGAACTTCACGGGCCCCAAAGCAGAATACTTAACGATGTTCTGCAGCGTAAAATCATTTGATCAAATTTTTTCTGCCAGTACTTCAAGCATTGTATACACAAACAACCAACGTGATCTGTATATGAGAGGTTAACTTTCGCCTTCCGTAATACCTTTCCACCATAAAACCACCTAAAAATACATATTAACTCAAAAAATTTGTGAAATTTGTATCACTCATCCAAGTTTTTAAAAAGTATTTCAATTTGTACTGCAGTTACTTAAAAAATTTGGATTCTTCAAAGTTGCGATACTTTGAATGCATGAATTAATTATGGACGAGGCTGGGTGGCTGGGATTTTACTGCAACGGGATTTCCTGTAGATATTGGCGATAAATAATGGAGTTGGCGGATTATTTTATATTTTAATGCAGCTGTTAATGTAATTTTTAATGGGGTCTTACTTTTTGGTTTTTATTGAAATTTGCTTGCGTATTATTTGCATTAATATGACAAAATTTTATTGCCAGCCGTCCTCCTACATATTTGTTTTTTTTCTTACAAAAATAATGTGAAAGTAATGTAAATTATTTTTAAACTCCCTTTCCCAAAACCCAAGGTGGTTCCCTCAAGCTTTTTTTTGCTAACTACAGCGCTAACAACAACAAGTGGTCAAAAATTATGACCTTTTACAGATGCAGAAAAAACTCGAAGCCAAATTGCTGCTTGTGTTAAATTGTTCTCAAGGAGTGGTAAAAAACGTACAGAATTTGCGTTTTGCTAGCAATTTAACATTTTTTTCCCATCAGCTGTAGAAGGCCATAATTTTGACCACTAGCTCTTAAGAGTTGAAACTCTAAGAGCTTCAAAATCCTTTGACATTCAGTGCAAGAATAATGGTATTTAAAACCGCAGTAAAATAGAAAACATGCATTTAACAATCTCAAATCATTTAGAGCATGCTGCCGTGGACAGGTAAACGGCTGTATCAGCAGAAATAAGTTTTCAAGATATTTTAAGAAACGGGTTTTAGATTCAATACTAACATAGGGAAATGTTGAAAATGTTTCAATTTTCAACCAAAAATTTAAAACTTCATAGCTGAATAATTTTCATTTTTATTTCCTATTTTTATTGTTTGTTTGTAAATTTGAAAGGTAAAGAAACTAAGGTTCACTAACAGCAACATTGATTCATGTTACAGCTTTTAATGGTCTGGTTGGAACAAAATCTTACTGTAATCAATTAATTCATATCATTGAGTTTATACTTTAGTTCAGACTAGCTGCGTTGCCCGGCTTTGCCTGGTCTACTTTGAAAAAAAAAATTGTGTCAAGTGACGTATATTCAACAATCAGGCATAAATAAAAAAGCATAAAAAAACCATCATGCAAAATTTCCCGTCGAGTTAGATCTGGAGTAAAAAAAGCAGCTCTTTCGAATGGTGTCAAAAAGAAAACTGTGGGACAGTTCCTTCGCTTTTTATTGATAGATTCAATGAAGAAAGCAGTGCCTAAATTTCAGCTAAGCCTAAAAAAATTCGAGCTGAAAAAGCAAATAACTCCCGCCGTAAGTTAGTTATAGCATTGAGACAAATTGCGTAGAACGCAGGAAATTTTACTTTTTCCAACGATATGTAATATTAATATATGCAAGTAATTTTTCACCCCCATATTCGGGAATTTACATAAAAATTGGGCCTTAATTGGAATAAAAAAAGAACTATTCATCGAATTTTTTTCGAACTGACTTGCAAACCTTCTCAGAGCTTAAAGGAAGAAATTGTGAAAATTTCAGCGAAATCGGCCGGGTAATTCTCTAGTTTTGCGAGTTCAAACACACAGACGCTTTTTGGAGACTTCATTTTACACTATGTAGAGATTTCACGTAATGATAAAATATTAATATTGCACATATTTTAATTACGTTACCTTTTTTTAAAATTTGAGTTATTTTGAATTTAGTACTATATTTCAATTATTCATCTTAATTTTAATGAAGCAAAATCAAAATAAGTTTGATCATATGCAAAACAAAATAAAAAAGGATGGAATCTATATAATTTTGTCCAGAAGTGGGCACACAAAGTGCGAGTTTTAATTCATTCATTTTTCTCTTGAGTATGATTGATACACATACTCTAAAGCTTTTCTTGTTGAACACTTTTGGGTTACGAAAACCCACTCTTTGAGACTGTAGGACGTTCTAGCCTTGTTCTAATTAATTTGAAAATTGAGGCAACAGAACGAAAAGAAAAACTTATAGCGTTTTTCTTATTGTTTTGGTTTCACCTTTCGATTTTTTAAAAAAGTTATTTTCAATATCTGGATTTGGTTTAATTAGACGAAAGAGGGGGATACTGAGTGACAGAAATAATAAGATGCATCGAATCATAAAAAGAAATTTTGTTTTGAGCCTTTTTTAGGTGGAGATCACGTTCTCCCGATTTCTTGGCTTTTCATTAATTTATTAATTTCTATATTGGCAACGCTAAATAAGCTTTTCCGAAACTTATTCCGAATGTTGTAAATAAAACCAGTTTACACTTCTTTTTATCCTAATTTGCAAAGACTTTCATAGTTTTTGTTTCAAATGCAGGGAAGTCATATTTTTCCACACTTTGTATGTATTTGAATTGATATTGATGTATTTAAAAAAAAGCTTTAATGTTTTAAGATTAATTTTATTTCAGTCTCTCATTTCCCTCATATACAATTACAATTGGGTAATAATACATAGGGGCTATCCACAAATGATGCCACTCTTTGAGGGGGGTAGGGTTCGTGAGGTTGAAAGAGTTTGTGAAAAGGGAGAGGAAAGTGCAACACTTAGTGTGACATCATGCATTTTTGGAAAAAAGAATGTTTTGAAGCGGGAATGTGACAAGGGGAGGGGGGGGGGGATCAGATGAAGTGTGACAATTTGTGACAATGAGGGGCTCAAAATGCTAAAAAAGTGTTTAAGTGTGAAATACTATATGGATAGCATCAAAAAGCATTTTAGCCACGGGAAATAAGAGAACACGGTCCTTAGAAATATAAATGATGCAAATATCTATATTAATGAAAATTTAAGGACTAGAGCTAATCATTTCAATTATTTTTTAAAATTTATTATCACAACCATTAAAGTTTAAAGTTTGTTACAGAGCTTTATAGGGGGGAAAAAACTAAGCAAATAGTTTTTCATAAGAGAGATTAGCTCGAACCCTGCCATACGTGGCGCTCGTCTCACGAACTCCTCGTGAGATAAAACCTTAGAAAGATTAGCCAAAAACAGAAGTATCTTTAATATTCCGTTAAAATTGTTCGGTGAAGTTGTATTGGATATCATGAAAAACACTTTTACTATTCCTAATAGGAATTAAAAAAACACTGAAAATTAAAATAAAATTAAAAATTAATTTGAATTTTAACATCTTGAATACAAATTATGTTTTTCGCAATCACGAGTGTGTGTATGTAGGCGTGTGTGTTTGTGTGTGGGGGGTATGTGTGTTTGTGTGTAGGGGGATGTGTATGTGTGTGTAGGCATGTGTTTTGTGTCTGTGTGCTGGCATGAGTGTCTGGGTAGTTGTGTGTATGAATGTGTCGGGGGGAGGGTATGTGTATGTGTGTGTGTAGGCATATGTGTTTGTGTCTGTGTGCAGGCATGAATGTGTGGGTAGTTGCCTGTATGTGTGTGTGTGTATGTTTTTGTGTGTGTAGGTGTGTGTGTGTATGTGTTTGTGTGTGTATGTGTGCGTGCGTGTGTGTGTGTATTTGTGTATGTATGCACGTGTGTGTAGGACATGGATGCAACCCGGAGACGGCTTTCGCGTATAGGAGCAGCATCGTGAGGAGCCGGTCGACGGGTGATGGTGCGGAGGGTGGCGGTGGGAAAATAAAATGATAGGATGCCAAAAACAGTCAAATGAAAGCAATAAGCAATCGTGATTGCTCAAAAATAAATTTAAAAAAAACAATAAAATAAGGAAACCTTATACAAAAAAAAAAAAAAAAAGCAGTCACGGGACTGACTGGCAGAAGCTATGCTTTTATTGAATAGCATAAGCTTATAATGTTGAATAGATAAATTTAACTGGATCAACTGAATCTCTCTTGTTCGATTTGTTGTTTCGGTATACCTTCAATTTTTTAAGCTTATTTTATTCAATAAAAGTTTAGCTTATGTCGGCCAGTTCCGGAACTTCCCTTTCTTTAATAAAAAAGCATATCCCTTTTCCGTGTGGGGATGAACCCCCTTAACAGCAGTTTACGCCACAGAGGGTTGGCTCTAGGTGAATTGTAAAACGAGTTAATGTAAGTAAAGCTCCGCGCATGCTCTTATTAGTTGGTGAAACTCCTCTTTTTTTTTTTTTTTTCCAGTTTACTACCGCAGCCAACGTGTGATAAGTAGCACTGCTTCAGTAATTAAGTCAAGGAATGAAAACTGAATTGAAAATGTAATTTCAAAGATCTATATTATTTCGTTCAAATTGAATATTTCGTCGTTGGCGTGCAACAAATATTGTCCCAACCTTAATTTCTTTAAGAGGTTTTTCCAGTTGAGACGACTTCAATAAAATCATTAGTTTTAGATATAATAAGTATTTTTTTTTATCAATCGACTTGAATGAATGAGAATCATTACACGTTAAATGTTTAACATAAGAACTATGCTCTTTAAAAGACATCCGATATTTTTATTACTTCAACAACATATTATTTACATTGCATCACAAGCTTAAGTCGATTCAGTTTTTGTCAAAAACGTTTAGAAATGTGTACTTAGTATGCGTAATGGAACAAACATAACTCGCCATTAGAAGGAAACTTCTCCATTTACGAGCAAAATATAAAACATCAAGGACGATTTTATTGCCCATTGTCCTTCGCTCTAACATTGTGTAACAAGATCGTTGAGACAGTGGTTCTTGCATCGTAATTAACTTAAACATTTCGGGTAGTTAAAAAATTTGGGTAGTTAAATATATGTTGCTGTTAAGTTGTTTGAAATATACCATTTTGCTTGTCCTCAAAGAGTTAGAAGCTCAGGAAAGAAATAAAAGTCTCTAAACCAATTCAAGAACCACTACCCTCTCCCCCCGCCCCTAGTGCCTACTACACCAGTAATTACGGTTGCGGTTTTGTTATGACTAAAACACGGAAATTGACTTTTTAGCCTCATACCTTATAAGGATTCCTAAAAACTGTCATTTCGAGAAAGTAGTTACACTTAACTGAAAAAATTTAAATAAGGTCATGCAATAAGTGAGTGTTTAGTTTTTTAGTTACAGACCATCCGGTCTATAGTTAGAGGCTTGAAGAATTTTTAAAGCAAGAGAAGAGGGGGGGGGGGGGGACGCAAAGTACGCTATCTTTTTAAAAAGCCGAACAAGTTTTCAAAATACAATAGAAGCTCGTTTATCCGGTTCCCATTTATTCGGATACGGATAATAGTTGTAGATTTTTTTTTAAAGTTTCATATTCATCTAAATAACGTACTAAAAATACATCAAACAGAATTACAGTAATCTAACATACATGGCGTACTTAGTGCGTCAGTCTAACACCACTGCAACTGAACTGTAAATGATTAAGTGCTTGCAGTGAAGGATCCTATGTAATTTTGCTACAAAGGATTGTTTTTTGCCGTAATAAAAGAAAGGTGCTTGTTTAGGAATTTATTTTTCTTACTATCCATATTTACCGGATTTTTCGAATCTTCGTTAATCCGGATTGCCTTCGGCCGTCCGTCCCGAGTTTTTCCACCCGAAACAGGTTTTTGTTTTGCTGGTTGCCATGACAGCAAGCCATCTTGGACGGGACCGGTTTCGATCAGAAGAACCTTGATATATGACGGCCGTCAAAAGTAGGACAGCATTTCATTGGTTCCCGCCAAGCAGCGCGCTCTTCTCCCTGGTGAGTGATTTCAGCCACGTGGTTGATGTGCGGCGACCGTATGTGAATGCTACTCTGTTTTCGTTCGCAGTCCGTCATGTCAAAAAACGTAATGGACGGAACGGACGGTCGTAGTGTGAACAGCCCTTAATAAGTCCGGACACATGAAGTTGTACTGTACTTTCGAAATTCTGTTGATGATTTCAAAAATAAATCAAAAAAGGAATGTTTAAGATATGGAACATACTTACGTGTAATAGAGTATGCTATTTGAGAAATGACGACCTGTTAATCTAAATACTTTAGAAGAAATTTTTGGAGAAAAGATACTTTTTGAAGCTATTGCTCTAATTCGGCTGGGGTTAAAAAAAGGAATAATCGTATAATTTTGAACATTTTCTCACTGGCACTTTCCTTATCCAGATAGATATTTTTAGAGAAGCTGTTGATGTTATTTGAAAATGGTAACCCTTATTCTTACAAGGATTTTTAAAAACTTATATACCCTTATCCTAATAGGGAATTTTGGGGAATGTTTTTCTTATTGAGAGTTTGGGGAACTGTTGGTCTTACTCTGATGGGAATTTCACAGACTGTTGTGCTTACTCAAGTAAGGATTTTCTAGGGACTAATGCCGAGGTTCTACTGGGGATTTTAGAGGACTGTTCTCCTAATTCAAATGAGGATTTGTAGGATCTGCTGACACTATTGTGAGACTGTTGCCTCAATTTTTATAACTCTTTTAGAAAAATTTCGTCTTATTCATTCGGGTGTTGGAATATTTAGTGGATGGTGAACTTTATTTACGAAGTTTTCTCATTCAAAAGGGCATTTTTAGAGACTAATATCTAAATTTAAAGTGTCACTTTTAGGGACTGTTGTCATTTCTCTGACGGGAAATGTTGCACCTTCTTCCTTTCATTTAAACCGGAATATTGAACATGTGTTATGAATTGTAAGTGTATTGAACATTATTTTCGAGGTAGACCGGGCAAGGCCGGGTGACGTAGCTAGTATTAGTTTTTGTATAGAAGAAAGTAAAAATCACTGATTTTCGGCGGAGAGAGGTTTAAAATTCTAAATAGGAGTGCGTTTGGATTTTTGACATTCTACTGTGTAATGCTATTTAACGTCTTGTACCAACTTTTTAATTAGTGTAATAGTTTATGAAAACATGAATTTTTCTTTAACTTCAATCTTTTTTTTTTTTTAGTGAATCCCGTATATAACTTGTTTGGAATTAAGTGTATGGTGGATTGTTAATGTGTCAAATTTTATTAACCATCCTGAGGCATATCTTTAAGAGTTGATGCTTCGGAGAGTGATGTTTTGAAACAAAGAGCTAATGTGTGCATCACATGACTTCCTTTTACTCAAATGTAATGTCATTTCCCCATTATTGGCAATTTTAATGTGATGCAATTGTTTGCTCTCTAAATATCACCAACAGTGGCCTAATTGAAACCAAATTTAAAAAAAAAAATAAATAAATAAATAAATCGCCAAGTTTGTTGAAAAGTTGGCGACAAAACTTGGCGACCAAAAGACTGGCGATATATCGCCAAGTGTCCGACAAATTATAATACAACTTGAGTTTACATGGAGATTAACAATAATTTCCCCCCCAAAAAGGGGCAAAAGACCCCCTTAAGAACATCCGAATGCAACCAAAAGGGAAGTTGCACAACTAGATCCCACTAGGAGTCTACGTACTAAATTTCAACTTTTTAGGACATACCGTTTTATGTTATGCGAGATACATACGTACATACACACATACGCAAATACATAAGTACATACTACGTAACGAGAACACTCGTTGTAATTATTTCAGGGACAGACAAAATGGATATTTTGGGTGTCTGTACGTTCCTAGGCATATATACACGTGTGATCGGGTCGGAAAAAAAATAAAAAAAACTCAACATTCATTCGGGCGTGAGCAAAATGGAAATTAAGGTTGGTTTTTGAGTGAAAATTTTTTCGCGAATGCAATACTTCCTTTTTTGTAAAAGGAAGTAAAAATAAACATTACTCTCTGAAGAGGGAAAAAAAAGAGCGAAAAAACTTTCCATCTAAGAAAAAGCACTCTATTTATTACGGTCTTATTTTTTTCCCGCGTTTGTTCAAAAAAGATTGCGTCACGTATACAAAAGCATTAATGCATGTTAATGAACTTATCCTCCTCTCGCGAAGAATCGCAAATCCAGGTACATAAAGAGATCACGGCGGCGAAAGTTAATCGAATGCTAGGAGGGGTTGGATGGCGGTTTCTGCAAACAAGTCTGTTTTTGATGGTTTTGCCTGTGTGCAGGTGCAGCTTGAAAGATGCTCTTGCTGCTTGAAAGGTGGAATAAATAAGATGGCGTTTCTGATATGAGCGTCTGCTTGTCGACGCTTTGTCGGTTTGCTTTGGAAATGTCTCTACAATTGTTCAGCAGATCTATTATCAAAAGTGAAGAATGTTCTGCTCGCATCCAAAAGAGGATCAAGATGCGCTTCTTCCCACGATGTTTTTCTTCTACAAAATTTTGAAAACATGGAAAAAACACTGGGAAAAATGGCAACTTTTTGTTTGGAATTTTGTTTATAAAATCTAGTTAATAACTAACATATTTGATAACTTTCTTGAGTTTTTATATTAAAATACAACATTCTAAAATGAAAAAGTAACTAATGTAAGCGAAACTTGTCCATTTTCACTTCCTTTTACAAAAAAGGAAGTATTGTTTTCGCGAAAAAATTTTCTCTCAAAAATCGGCCTTAATTTCCAATTTGCTCACCCCCGAATGAATGTTGAGTTTTTTTTTCAACCTTACAACACGTGGATCGCCTAAGAACGTACAGACACCCGAAATATCCATTTTGACGATCCCCGAGTTAATTAGAACGAGTTTTCTCGTGACGTCTGTATGTACGTATGTATGTGCGTATGTATGTCGCATAACTCAAGAACGGAATGTCCTAGAAAGTTGAAATTAGGTACTTAGACTCCTAGTGGGGTCAGTTGTGCACCTCCCGTTTTGGTTGCATTCGGATGCTCCAAAGGGGATCTTTTGCCCTTTTTTTGGGGAAAATCATTGTTAATTTCGATGTAAACTCAAGTGGTGTTATAATTTGGCGGACACTTGGCGATGTATCGCCAGTCCTTTGGTCGCCAAGTTTTGTCGCCAACTTGGCAGCAAATTTGGTGATTTTTATTATTTATTTTATTTTATTTTATTATTATTTTTTAAAAATATGGTTTCAATTTGGCCACTGTTGGTGATATATAGAAACTATTGAATCACATTAAGACTGCTAATAATGAGAAAATGACATTAATTTGGAGTAAAAGGAAGTCATGTGATGCACACATCAGCTCGTTTAGATTACTTTCCCGTATAAATAAAAGAAAGAAGAAAAAAACATGAAGGAGGGCTTAGGTATCTTAAAAATATCGTTAAAGTAAAAAGTCAAAAATTTGTGAAGTAAATAAATAAATATTTAAAATTGGAAAGTTATGTATTCAAATGGAGAAAATGTGGGTCTGTTTGCCTGTCTGATTCTCCACTAATGACTTATGATGGAATAAAGTTCGATTCGAATAAACTTTTTTTTTCTTCGAAAGAGTTCGGCGAGGACACCTCATTCCCATACTTAACTTTTTGATTTGAACAATTTTTCGTTCAGTATTGAACGGTTAATTTTTTTTAAACAAAAGTGCCTACAAGGAAATTAAAGGCAAATATAAAGCCCGAACTTGTGTGTGTGTGAAGACGAATTTGCTTCAAAAAAACTTTGTTGGAAAGTGTCACACATGCTGGACTGCAACATGACGAGCTAGTGCAACAACAGTGGCCACATTGAAACCAGATTTAAAAAAAAAAAAAAAAAAACCGCCAAATTGGCGACAAAACTTGGTGACCAAAAGACTGACGATATGTCGCCAAGTATCCGCCAAATTTTAACACCACTTGAGTATACATCTAAATTAACAATGATTTCCCCACAAAAAGGGGCAAAAGACCCCTTTAGAAACACCCGAATGCAACCAAAAGGGGAGGTGCACAACTAGATCTTACTAGGAGTCTATGTACAAAATTTCAACTTTACAGGACATACCGTTCTTGAGTTATGCGACATACATCTGCACATACGCACATACATACGTAGATACGGACGTCACGAGAAAAGTCGTTGTAATTAACTCGGAGAATGTCAAAATGGATATTTCGGGCGTTTATACGTTCTTAGGCACTTATCCGCGTGTTGTCGGGTTGAGAAAAAACTCAACATTAATTCGGGAGTGAGCAAAATGGAAATTAAGGCCGAATTTTGAGTGAAACTTTTTACGCGAATACAATACTTCCTTTTTTTGTAAAAGGAAGTAAAAAGAAAGAAGGAAAGAAAAAAATCCCCATCTAACTAGTAAAGGTTTCCTCTATTCTTTTTTTTTTAATTTTATTTGCGAAAAAGTAAATAAATTTCATATGCGAGAAAATTTTTGAACTTTAACTTTTTGAAACCGTAAATAACTTAAATAAAAAAATAAAGATGTAAAACATTTATATTTGTTGTTTTTGACGACTGAAACTTTGCTGTTATCACTGCAATGCTTTAAAAAAAGATAGCTAATGGTAAGAAGAAATATTTACTGAGTTTCACTGTTTAAAATAACTCAAATTATCTTTTGTAAAATAGCTTGTATGTAGTTCAACATAAACATTTGTTGAAAATAATCGAAAATTTTAGTTTTCCTAGTTGTAAATATGTTTGCACATTAAATACGGATGTAGTTTTAATTAACATATAATTTTAAGTTGTTCAAGCAAGAAGTTATTTAGAACTAACTTATTTCAATAAATATATTATTTCAGAAATTAGTTTATTTACTTGTATTTGGTTTGCCTTTGAAATGTTTTGAACTGTTCAATTGGCATTTTAGCTCAAAGCAAAGGAAAGGACAAAAAATATTTTTATCAGGGTCATAGTTAAATGTGAGGTTGAAATTATCTTTCAATACTTTTAAGAAAAATATTAGAAAAGAAAAACAATTAAATAGTTACTATTACTTTACGTTATTAGAATTGTAATAGGGTAAGAGCTCCAGTAGTCGGCCATTTAAGAGATCGATTGCTGATTTTTATCAACCTATAAATTTCAGCAAATTAATACAACAACAAAAACATTGCAAAACTTTAGGCAATGCCTTTCTGATGATGGTTCACTTAATTGATTCAGAAATAAATACATTTTTATTTTATAAACTAACCTACTGTTCATACGAGAAAATGCTTCAGAAGTCGGCCATATAGAAATCCGGTGCTCGGCCATGTATGAGCCCATAGAAATCCGGTGCTCGGCCATGTATGAGCCCACAGAAATCCGGTGCTCGACCATGTATGATCTAGTAGTGGGTCGTTTCATTTTCATTACTCTTATAGGGTATGAGTGAAAAAATTTAAAGAAAATTTAATGCAAAACTTACAGCACAGTATTGTACTTACAAAATTAATTATTCCAGTAATTACGAAAGAATGGGGTCGTTTCCAAAATTTTAAAAGTATTTTTTTCCGAAAGAGCATACTTAAAAACATAGGATCTGACCGTTTTTTAAATAATTTATTTAAGTTTAATATTTAAAAAAAAATACTTAAATTGTTGCGCTTTCATTGTTTACACTTCTGTCGTGTGACATCACAAATGATGAAATGCCATTCAATGTTGCCATTCACAGAACAAAATATTTAATTCGCATCTTTACTCACGTGTATTGGCAACGATATGGTGGATAGCAAGCGTAGAGCGCAATTTTAATTCGCTGCTTGATTATCATAACGTGGAAACGTAGTAGAAAAATGCGCCAAATTGCATCATTTGTGACGTCGTAAAGACCACGCCTTGTTTGAAAAATCGGGCATTCAAAAAAATTAATTAAAAAAAAAACCGTTGGGAAAATGAAAGTATTTTCTGGGTCCATGTAATTTTTTTGGCTCATTCTACCCATTTCAATGACTAAAAGTTGTACTTTTGACTGAAGGAAACCACCCCATTCTGCATTCTTAATGTCTTCGTAAGATTTATGTTATTATTTTTCCATCTGCAATCAGTTTGGATATGCATCACATGCAATTTGTTATTATTCATCTTCATCACTTACTTTTTCGTGTTTCCACACTGCCTTTGGTCCCAGTTAGTCCGAATAATCAAGGTTGTACTGCACCATTATAGTTGTTGAATCGCACAAAATGTCAAACAATGAAAGGTTATTAAAAATTACTCGACCAATTCTTTGCCGACACCTTTACACTCACTTATAAGTTTTTTCAGTCTCCCACACGTACGTGGGGGTGGGGGGGGGCATTAGAAAATATTCCGCTTTTACTTATGAAATTTTTTTTATTTTCATGTATTTTATTCAGGCCAGGCTTTTTTTTTTAAACCAATTTTGCCGTTTCTTTGAGTTTTCTCAGTGACGGAGAGAGAGGAGGGAGGTTAAAAGGGTTTGGAAAAAAGAAGATTAAATTTCTGATATGTGTGTCTGCCTGTCGTTCGCCTCGTCGGTTTCCATTTGAAATGTCTCACCAATTGTTCCCCTGATCTATTTAGGAGACGCCCGAGTGTTGCCAAAACGGCTGAAGAAAAGCATTTTATGGTGCTGAGAGAAAAGTGGTTTATTTGTTCTGTTGCGGGAATTTTCGCTGCTTTTTAAATTTTTTTCCCGAACTTCTTTATCAATTTTAAGACGCTTAAGATGCCAAAAGTTATTGCTAGAAGTCTTTATTTTTTTATTACGACCGAGAGTCATTTGATAAATCTTTTCTTAAAGTAACCGTCTTGTTATTATATTCGAAATAAGTACAATTACATTTACTGCTTGAATATTTAAATGAACTTCAAGTGACTGCAAATTTTGTTCGTTGCAGCGAGAGTATCATTGTAGTGAAATTCAAGCAATGTAATGGTAATTAAAAAGGGACTGAACATTTATTTTGTTGTTAAAGTTCGTTGCATTGGTATTGAAATTTCTACTTTACTCCTTGAATATTTAAATGAACTTCAAGGGTCTGTAAAGTTTGTTCGTTGTAACGGAATTCAAGCAATGTAATGGCAGTTAAAACAGTACTGCCCATTTATTTCGTTGAAACTGATAGTTCTTTTGTACTGGTACTGAAATTTCCAATATACTCCTTGAATATTGAAATAAATTTCAACGGACTGCTAATTTTATTTCTTGTAACGGGAAGATCGTTGTATCGGAATTCAAGCAATGTAATGGTAATTAGAACAGAGCTCAGTATTTATTTCGTTGAAAAGGATATTTTATTTCATTGGTTGTTGCTGTAGTGAGATTTTACTCAATTTTTTGTGCTTTTGAAGTTTTTCTCTATTAAATCGCTTTTTAATCAAATGTATTCCTCTAAACTATTCTGATTTTTGGCTGTATTTTATCATACATAAATGAATTCATAACTCGAAGTTTGAAATGTGTGCAGACAAAATATATTGAAAAAGCAAGTATTTCTCAAATATGTATGATCATGTTTCTATTGAAGCATTAGTTCAAACTTACAAAAAGAGAAGCCTGCTGGTACCAAATTTCTTGTACAGTAAAACCTGTAAAGTTGACCACATTTATAAGTTGACCGCCTAAGTTGACCGCTATTTTCAGGCATAGAATTAGATCTTATCATATAATTCAACCTCTATAAGTTGACCACATGCTTAAGTTGACCACTAAAGTAGTGCACCGCAAGTGGTCAACTTACACAGGTTTCACTGCACTTTAAATATGTCATCAATAATAAGATTTCTTTTTGTTGCCGAATATTTATTCAAATTTTAATCACGACCAATCAATTACAAAATTTTTCAATTAATTTGTAAATTTTCTTTAGTTGAAAAGTAGTAGGTTCTTAAGTCGTACGCCCGTCATTTCAAATTTGTTTCTGGAGGGGGGGGGGGGTAAAGGGATGGAAATTGTCTCTGAAAACAACAGAACCACACTTACATATAAGATATATGTAAATAAATGAATTTCTCAAAGCCAGTGTGAAATGTAATTTAATATAAGGGCACCTAAGCACCACTTCATCTAAAGCTAGTGAACATGTAAAGGAGACGAGAAAAGCAGTATTAATGTTGGATAACACAGCTTTTTTCAAATACTCTATCAATTTAGCGTTTTATGTAGGAAAGGGTAATAAATAGTTCACAGTAGTGATTTAAAACAATTTAACGGATGTTTACAAGTGTCTAAAACAGTGGTTCCCACCCTAGGGGTGATCGCCCTGAAGGGGGCAATTTGGCTTCTAAAGAAAGCGATAAATTCGTAAAGGGGCAATAATGGGCGATGAGTAATTAAGACAAAATAATTGCTATAAAAAGGCGGTGAATATTGAAACTGATAAGAGTTCAGACAAGAAATCACAAATTAAGAATTAAAGTTTAAAACAAAATTAATAAAGTTAGGAGTTTCCTTCTCACAGCTTTGCTGAACCTTAAGGAATTATTTCATCATTCATCCCCAAGTTTATGAATTTTAAAATGTTAATTTTTACTTCTTTTTACAAAAAAGGAAGTATTGTATTTGCAAAAAAAATTTCACTCAAAAATCGACCTTAATTTCCATTTTACCCACCCCCGAATGATTGATGAGTTACTCGACCACACGTGGATAAGTGCCTAAAAAAAGTATAGACACGCGAAATATCCATTTTAACGATTTCCGAGATAATTACAACGAGTTTTCTCGTGACGTCTGTATATACGTATGTGCGTATGTCGCATAATTCAATAACTGTATGTCCCAGAAAGTTGAAATTCGGTACGTAGACTCCTAGTGCGGTCTAGTTGTGCGCCTCCCCTTTTGGTTGCATTCGGGTGTTTCGAAAGGGGTCTTTTGCCCCTTTTTGGAAAGAAATCATTGTTAATTTCGATGTAAACTCAAGTGACGTTATAATTTGGCGGACACTTGGCGATATATGACAAGTATTTTGGTCGCCAAGATTTGTCGCCTACTTGGCGACAAATTTGCCGATTTTTTAATTTTTTTTAAAAAATCTAGTTTAAATTTGGCTATTGTTGGTGATATTTAGAGAGTAAACTATTGAATCACATTAAAATTGCCAGTAATAAGGAAATGACATTAAATTGGGGTAAAAGGAAGTCATGTGATGCACACATCAGCTCGTTTTATTTTAAAGTGTCTGTGCTTTTAGTTCCCCTAAATTCAAATTAAAAAAAATTTCATTAAAATGTATTTTTGTTTTTGTAAAGTATAAGTACGCCAATGACCTTGGTTAAGTATTTACATCAGTTCATGTTGGAAAAAAAAAAAAAAAAAAAATTGGAAAAAACGTAGAAGAAAGTACTTTTAATTAATTATTATTGTTATTTTTTTTTTTTTTGCTAAAGAGTAATTGAATAAAATTACTTTTTTAATACATTTTACTAAAAATTTCAATTAATCTTTTATATTTTTGCTCACTCGCGCCAACTTATGGTGTTCTCAAGGAAGAAGAAGGGCTGGCAACATGTATCAGTTAACATCTAGAGGGGGATAATGGACCCAAAAAGTTTGGGAACCACTGGTCTAAAAGAATAGTGTAGTTGGATCAAAAAGCCGTTTACGCTCTCTTTTTCAGAGTGAAATTTTGAATCCCTCGTGTAAGTCAAAACTCCACTGTATTTGCTTTTTTTTTTCTTTTCTTTTTGTAAAACATGCAAACTTAGGAAACTACTACAATTGAAAAGTAAAAATAAATAAAGAAACATCTCGGGATGAAATCAGATCAAGAAAGTCATGAGCACAAAATTTTTTATCTGCACGTGTCATCATACATTTTCTGTGAATTTCCGAAGAAATGTCACCATTTCATATACTAAGATCTAAATCTGAACATTTAGCTAAGACCTACTTCATCAACTAGATTTTGATTTACTGCTCACTTCCGTGTTACACCCCGTTTGCACTGGCGGAATTAAGCCGCTTAGTTTTCAGCTAACCTACTGCGCATTCACTTAGCGCATCTCAAAGCCGCTTCAGTTGAGCGACACTGGGAAGCCGCTCAACAAGACCAGGTTTGCAGTTAAACTTTAAGTGCGTTCTCTAGTGCAAACGACTTTTAAAGTAAGTGCGCTTCGCTCGTAAGTGCATTGATGGGTTGAGCGCGCTTAGCTCGCAGTGCAAACGGGGTGTAAGGATGACAAACTACATCACTGTTTTCTTTAGTTACGGAAAATAAATTTTTCTAGGAGAGTTTTCATATTTACTCTGCAATAAGTAACAATAAGATGGCTTGTGAAGGAAGATGATGTAAATGTTTGCTGGTGATATAATTAGTTTTACTTCGTTTATGGGTCTTAGATTCAGTTGTGGATTTAGTCAAGTTGTTTTGACTGAATTTCCAAACATCTCAATATACGCATTTAAATAGAAATTTCGATAATTTTTGTTTATGCGTTGGCATTGTTTTGAGTTGGTTTTTGAAAAGATATATTCGATAATTGGTTAGATTGGTAGAATTAGAATATACTCTAAATTTTTCGTCCCGTTATGAAATTAGAAAAGCAGTTCTAAAATCTTCAAATAAATTTTTTGCGGGAAATTGCGTTTTTACATCGTCGACATTTTTTGGAGGCCGGCAAGGATGGTATACTATTAAGGACCGCTTACGCCCATGGAACCACAGGGAGTCACTAAGGCCGTTTCCATGGACACTTTCGACCCCCTGAAAAAACCTGCTTTTCACCGCATTCTGGTTATTTGCGGGTTATAGGTGGAATTTTTTTCCTCCTGCTTCCTTCTGGAGTGAAAGTGGATTTTTACCCAGAATGCATTACGCGAAACTAGTTCTTCTACTTGCTGGATGTAGCCGCTAAGGATGCTGGATAAAAACCGCTTTCTCTGGTACAATGGGAAACCTCTTTTTACATGGAAACGGGGAATTGTTCAATCGGTTTTTTGTGGAGCCAGCGCGGGGATTTACGGGCTCGAAAAGTGTGTTGTGAACGCAGCCATGGTGACTTTTTCAAAAATGTTCCGTATTCGGCAAATTTACTCTGAGGATTTGGACATTTTGGAAATAGTATTGTAATATGATTGATTCGTTCTTAAAATAAAAAAAAAAAAAAAAAAAAAAAATTGAATTTTGTCATCTTGAATTCAAATTATGTTTTTCGCAATCACGAGTGTGTGTATATGTAAGCGTGTGTGTTTGTGTGTGGAGGGTATGTGTGTGTGTGTAGGCATGTGTGTTTGTGTGCAGGCATGAGTGTGTGGGTAGTTGTGTGTATGTGTGTGTGGGGTGATGTGTATGTGTGTGTAGGCATATGTGTTTGTGTCTGTGTGCAGGCATGAGTGTGTGGGTAGTTGTGTGTATGTGAGTGTGTGTGTGTTTGTGTATGTGTGTAGGTGTATATATGTATATGTGTGTAGGTGCGTGTATGTATTAGTGTAAGTGTAGGATATTGACGAAACCTGGAGATGGTTTTCGCTAGAGGTGCAACATCGTGAGGACCTGGTCGACGGTGATGCTGTGGAGGGTGGCGGTGGGAAAAATGATATGACATCAAAAACAGTCAAATGAAAGCAATAAGCAATCGTGATTGCTCAATAAATAAATAAATAAATAAATAAATAATAGTAATAATCTTGAAAGTTTTTTGTTGATGTGAAACAAGGATTATACCCCGTCACGTATGATATCAAAAAATATACTGGACATTTAATATAACTAAATAAATTAATATGCAGCTACTAAATCGTTTGAAAAACTCCCAATAATATGATTTGAAACAATTCATCAGGATTTCCTTACAAGACATTCACACTGTATCGGAACAAGTGGCCCCGAATTAAAATTTTTGGAGTGGGATAATTTTCAATTGCTAAATGAAATTCTGAATTTTACCGATGGATAAATGGATAAAGTACGAGCATACATAGTGCACTCATATCACACGTAATAAAAGTACGGCGAATTTTACTTACAAGAAGTAAAAATGGCCGTAATTAAAGACTATATAATTTTTATAAAATAAAAGGAAAAATCTCAATGTTGCAATTTTGTTTCCAAATTTGCCGTATCATCAATAAAAGTTGCTGAATAAGGAATTTTCGGGAGGTCACCGGGACCACCCATCGGAGCGCCCTTGTATTTAATGAGAAGTATAAAACTTTAGATTATTTCAACTGTGTGTGGGCTTTAAACTCACACTAAATTTGTTTGCCGACGTTATTATAAGGAATCACAGATTCATTAATTTCAAGCAACCGTTAATTCTGCGGTAATCTGAACTGCAGAGTTAACTGGGTAAACTACTAGTCTGAGTTATTTCATTTTTGTACACTTAAAGCTGCCGTTTCTTATTTTATCATTAGATACATCTGTTTATAAAACATTTTTCTCCTTAAATCACAGACTGACTCATCAATTAAAGTGAAGGAGCAAAGCAAGAAAAAAGCCTCGCGTTTTTATTTGCGATCACAAGACATCAAAAGCGCTAGCTACATGAAATTTACCTTCATTCAATTTGATTTAAGAGCGCTTAACTGTTTACTTTGCCATGGCCATGAAGTTCCCCAGCGAAGACGCTTCGTCATCATCTCGGCTGTTTTGAATTGCTCAAGATCTGGTTAATAATGGTACGAAGGTTTTCCCTGAGTCTCTGCTCGTGCCTTGCCCTCAATTACCACCCACGAGTTTAGTTTCTGAAATGTCGACAATGGGGAGCCATGCCTACGTGATAAAAAATAGAATTAGGACTCATCAAGGCAGCATTACGATTGACAATATCATTATCGTTCTTGCATTAGTTTTTAAGAATACGAAAAAGGTAATACAGGGTGCTTATAAGGTCTTGCATTGATAAAGAAGATTTATTTGAAGAAAATATTTCAAGATTTATTCATAATTCTTTTTTTATTTTTATCCGTATGTCATCAAGTTTTTTCCCTATTGGTACAGTATTAGCTGAGGGCGTGTAGGTGGCGCTAACATCAAATTGAGGTTAATACAGGGTGCTTATTAAGTCTTACACTGATAGAGAATATTTATTTAATTAAACTTAGTCGGTACATCAACGTATTTTTTAATTATTATTTTGATCCTTACCCCATCAAGTTTTTTCCCTATTGGTACAGTATTTCCTAAGACCATGTAGGTGGCGCTAACGTCAAATACAGGGTAATACAGGATGCTTACAAAGTCTTGCACTGATAAAGAAAATTTATTTGAAGAAAACTATTCAAGATTTATACATAATTCTTTTTTTAATCCTTATCTGCTCAAGTTTCCCCCTATTGATACAGTATTAGCTAAGGCTATGTGGATGGAGCTAACATCTAATACAGGGTGCTTATAAAGTATTGCATTGAAAATTTATTTAAAGGGAACTATTTAAGATTTATACATAATTATTTTTCATTTTGATCCTTTCATCAATTTTCCCCCCTATTGGTACAGTATTAGCTAAGGCTATGTGGATGGAGCTAACATCAAATACAGGGTGCTTATAAAGTATTGCATTCAAAATTTATTTAAAGGGAACTATTTAAGATTTATACATAATTCTTCTTTTTTAATCTTTATCTGCTCAAGTTTCCCCCTATTGGTACAGTATTAGCTAAGGCCATGTGGATAGAGCTAACATCAAATACAGGGTGTTTATAAAGTATTGCATTGAAAATTTATTTAAAGGGAACTATTTAAGATTTATACATAATTATTTTTCATTTTGATCCTTTCATCAATTTCCCCCCCTATTGGTACAGTATTAGCTAAGGCTATGTGGATGGAGCTAACATCAAATACAGGGTGCTTATAAAGTATTGCAATGAAAATATATTTGAAGGGAACTATTTAAGATTTATACATATTTATTTTTCATTTTGATCCTTTCATCAATTTTCCGCCCTATTGGTACAGTATTAGTTAAGGCCATGTGGAAGGAGCTAACATCAAATACAGGATGCTTATAAAGTATTGCAATGAAAATTTATTTGGAGGGAACTATTTAAGATTTATACGTAATTATTTTTCATTTTGATCCTTACATCAATTTTCCCCCCTATTAGTACAATATTGGCGAAGGTGGAGCTAACATCAAATACAGTGTAATGTAATACAAGGTGTTTATAAAGTCTAGCGCTGATAAATAAAATTATTCACGATTTATGCACAATTCTTTTTTATTTTGATCCTTATCTCATCAAGTTTTTCCCTTATTGGTACAGTATAACTTAAGGGCATGTAAGTGATGCTAACATCAAATACAGGGTAATACAAAAGGCTTATAAAATCTTGCACAGATATTTTTTTAAAGAGAACTATTCAAGATTTATACATAATTCTTTTTCATTTTGATCCTTGTATCATCAAATTTTTCCCCTATTAGTATGGTATTAGCTAAGGTCATATAGGTGGAGCTAACATTTAATATAAGGAAAAACAGGGGGGGGGGGGGGGGGAGTATGTACTTATAAAGTTTTGCACTGATAAAGACAAATTCTTACAGAGAAGTATTCAAGATTAAAACATATTTTATTTTAACTTTGATTCTTATCTCTATTTTTTCCCTATTGGTATGGTATTAGCTAAGCTCATGTAAGTTGCGCTGGCGTCGAAAACTTGGAAATGATTGAATATGAAGGAAAAGGATCCCAGGGGGCACAAAAAGGAATTTTGAGGGTTAACCTCAAAGAATCTTTGGTAACACATATTGTCAATTCTAATATGACAGTTTATATCCATATAAGGATTGTTCTGACCAAAGCCTCACCCTCGAGAAAGTAAATTAAGGCTGCTCTAGTGCCGAACGCTCTTTTAAAAATCGTCTAAATTTTCTCAGAACTACGAAAGGTGCACGTGTACACGTAGAAATGTATTAATGGTGTGAAAATTTTTTTTTGATATACGGATCAAAGTAAAAAAAAAAAAAAAAAAATTAAAAATTAATTTGAATTTTGACATCTGGAATTCAAATTATGTTTTTCGCAATCACGAGTGTGTGTGTGCATGTAGGCATGTGTGTTTGTGGCTGTGTATCTATGTGTTTGAGTGTGTGTATGTGTTTGTGTGTGTATGTGTTTGTGTATGTATTTGTGTGTGTGTGTTTGTGTATGTATTTGTGTGTAGTTGTGTATGTATGCGCGTGTGTGTAGTTGTGTATGTATGCGCGTGTGTGTAGTTGTGTATGTATGCGCGTGTGTGTAGTTGTGTATGTATGCGCGTGTGTGTAGTTGTGTATGTATGCGCGTGTGTGTAGGACATGGATGCAAATTGGAGACGGTTTTCACTATAGGAGCACCATTGTGAGGAGCTGGTCGACGGTGATGATGCGAAGGGTGGCGGTGGGAAAATAAAATGATAGGACGCCAAAAACAGTCAAGTGAAAGCAATAAGCAATCGTGATTGCTCGAAAAAAAGGAATGGGGTCGTTTTCGAAATTTTAAACGGTATTTCTTCTGAAAGAGCATGCTTTAAAACATAGGATCTGACCATTTAAAAAATAATTTGACCGATTTTAATATTTTTTAACAGTTATTTTAATCGGTGCGCAGATTCAACTTCCCTTTTTACGCTTCTGCACATGGCATCACAAATGAGGAAATGCCATTCACTGATGCCATTAGCGCAGAGCGCAATATTCAATTCGCTTCGTTACTCACATGTACTGGCAACGATGTGGTTGATATCAAGCGCAGAGCGCAATATTCAATTCGCTTCGTTACTCACATGTACTGGCAACGATGTGGTTGATATCAAGCGTAGAGAGTAATGTCTAATTCGCTTTTGAATTATCATAATCTGGAAACGTGGTAGACAGTAAGCGTAAGCATTCAGCGATCCAATGGAATAGCGCGTCAAAGTTCATTCCTTGTGACGTCATAAAGACCACGCCTTATTTTCAAAATTGGACAGTTAAAAAAATTAATTAAAAATTAAACGGTTTGAGAATACAAGTTTTTCTTCGTCCATGTTATTTTTTTGCTCATTCTATCAACTTCAGTGACTAAAAGTGCTACTTTTGACTGTTGGATGCAACAACATTATGTTTGGATCTGAAGTTTTTTTTTTTAAAATTTTCTAAATCAGTGCGAGACTATAAACACCCTGTATCTTGGATAATTTCCTTTTAGCTTTTCATTTTTAACACCCTTTCAAGCGTATTTCACGTATTGAAAACTGAGAATACGTCTCTAAAATTGAGTCAAGCATATTTTCACTCTTAAAACTTTTAATAAAATATTTACCTTGTAGAAAATAGCAAATGAGCATTTGGAATCTTAAAAATATTACATATGAAGAATTTTAATTTTTAAAAAATCATTATCTTCTTTACTAATAATAAAGCTGAAAGTCTCTCTGTCCGGAGGATGTATGGATGTCTGTAGGATGTTTGTGACGCGCATAGCGCCAAGACCGTTCGGCCGATTTTCAGGAAATTTGGCACCAAGTTAGTTTGTAGCATGGGGGTGTGCACCTCGAAGCGATTTTTCAAAATTCGATTTTGTTCTTTTTCTATTTCAATTTTAAGAATGTTTGCCGGAGCAAAATTATCTTAAGATGGACAAGTAAATTGGACACGACAAAAAAAAAAAAAAAAAAAAAAAATTAAATTGGTTTATGTTACATTCAAAAATAAAAATACGCTCACTGAGCTTATAAATTAATCTAACTTATACATTTGACCCGACCTTTCGTCAATTTGACCATCAAATCAACTGAGCACTTTTCCAACTCTAGAGTCCATGCTTATATACGTGGAAAAACAACTACGCCACCTAGGTAATTTACATATTGTTGCACTTCGAATACTGTCATGTTTTCTGAAAGAGCATGTTTCAAAACATAGGATCTGACCATCTAAAAAATAATTTGATCAAGTTTAATATTTTTCAACAGTTATTTTAATCGGTGCGCAGATTCAATTTCCCTTTTTACGCATCTGCGCATGACATCACAAATGAGGAAATGCCATTCACTGATGCCATTAGCGCAGAGCGCAATATTCAATTCGCTTCGTTACTCACATGTACTGGCAACGATGTGGTTGATATCAAGCGTAGAGAGTAATGTCTAATTCGCTTTTGAATTATCATAATCTGGAAACGTGGTAGACAGTAAGCGTAAGCATTCAGCGAGTCAATGGAATAGCGCGCCAAAGTTCATCCCTTGTGACGTCATAAAGACCACGCCTTATTTTCAAAATCGGACAGTTAAAAAAATTAATTGAAAATTAAACGTTTTGAGAATACAAGTTTTTCCTCGTCCATGTTATTTTTTTGCTCATTCTATCAACTTCAGTGACTAAAAGTGCTACTTTTGACTGTTGGATGCAACCCCATTATGTTTGAATCGGAAGTTTTTTTTTAAATTTCCTAAATCAGTGCGAGACTATAAACACCCTGTATCTTGGATAATTTCCTTTTAGCTTTTCATTTTTAACACCTTTTCAAGCGTATTTCACGTATTGAAAACTGAAAATACGTCTCTAAAATTGAGTCAAGCATATTTTCACTCTTAAAACTTTTAATAAAAATTTTACCTTGTAGAAAATAGCGAATGAGCATTTGGAATCTTAAAAATATTACATAAGAAGGATTTTAATTTTTAAAAAATAATTATGTTAAATAATTGTATTGGACACACATCTTTACTTTTCCGACCATCTTCTTTCTCATGATTAGAAGGTCTTATATAGTAGAAAATCGAGTATTTTTTAATGTATTTTTTTTAATTTTTCCTTTTTTACATTGTTGGATTTATGCCAAAATTTGATTAAAATTGGAGGAAACTCACAATTAAAAGAGTTAATTAATTAATTTGATTATAGAATATTGCATTGTCATCGGGTCTGAGGTCGCGGGCCAAATTTCAAAAGAATCCGATCGCAGGAAGTGGGCGAAATTTGAGCTGCAAGATTCCGTTACAAGATACATACATACATACATACATGCATACATACATACAGGTGAAACTAATAAAAGCGTGTTAATAAAAAGTGAAAAATTTGTAGTTACTGCTCTTTACCTGTCCGTGGCAGAATTGATCTTTAGCATGGTGTTCACTGTTTTTATGTTTTATTTCATTCCTTAAAAACCAATTTCTCTTCATTAAAAGATGGCAAGGAGTAATTTCTCTCCTGGAATATAAAACTTAAGCTTTAAAAAACATGGACCTGTCTGTAATTCTTGATTGCAGAAACGTAATTTTTTTCAGAAATAAATTCACGTTTTTTGTAATCTTCTTCTTCTTTGTGACCTCGGTTATATAGCACTTTGGGAGACATCTCGCTTTTTTGTTGCCTCTTGTGTTCTGACAAGCGTGAAATAAGAGAGGCTACTGTAATACAAACAGTTGGAAACTAGCTAATGAAAATATATTACCTTTTCTAGCTTCAAATACAGATGGCAAATTAACCCGTATAATTGTATCGCTGAATTTCGAATGTATTATCCTGAATATATTCGAAACTCTGCTAATTTCTTTTGAAATCATTATCTTGTAAAAGTTGGACGATTCATTATCATTTCACTGTTTAAGGATTTATTGCTTCATTATAAACAACCGTTTCCTTCTTACTTTAGCCCTAAGGGTGTTTTCATCTGATATTAAAATAAACTTTTCTCACTTCATTAAACTATAGTTTTCTATTGAAATAACACCAATTAAATTTTCTTCGATGTTATCGCTTAAAAGTGTTCGTTAAGATCGAATAACTTTGCTTGAAGGTACAGTGTCTCGTATTGATGAGGCACATTTTTTAATTTCCAGAATGCTCGATTTTCAACGATAATGTTTTCGTTGTTCATATGACATGGAATGGACTTGAGTCTGTAGAGTATGTTTCTAGAATTAATGATAAATATATGTTACACTTACAGATTACACAGTCACTTATAGATTACACAGGTATACAAAGAACTTATTTTTGCTTGGTGCCTGGAATTTTCAAACTGATATTCAGTATATTATACTGCGTGTACCCCATAGGCGCCCATATGCAAAATTTTAAGGAGGGGCTCTGATATTTTACCCATAGAAACCGATTTCAGTACAAATTAGAGTTATTAAAGTTTGACATTTTTAATAAATGATTCATTAATGGCTGGAGAAGAAATGTTTGTATATTTTGCAAAGAAAAAGGAAGTACTAATTTCGGGGGGGGGGGGGGCTTGAGCCCCACTTCCCCTCCATATGGGGATCTTTGGTGTATCCGTTTAACCCACAAAGACCTCTATTTTCGCATCCGTTGGTCCAAGATGCGTACTTCCAACTTCAAAACTAGTCAGAATAAGATGCAGAGTAAAGATATGAAAAGGTTGGAGAAAAAGAAATAATAATGTTGAAAAAATACGAAATCTAACACTTTTTATATGGCTCCCGGATTCCTGAAGTTACATTTTGGAAAACCACTAGCATGTAATAAAAAAAAGCATTTAATAACAAAATTCAATGTGGTATTCAATTTTAAAATTCTAAGGGACCGTGCTGAAAATGAAATGGGAATACATTGCTCTACTCAGAAGAACACCGACTATGGTAATTACTGAAGCCAAAAGCATTAAATATGTATTTATCCCCGTTATTGCACTTAAAAGTAAAAGGAAAATTTTTGCTTAAATAAATAAAAATATCTAACAAAAACGTCTACAATTTACGGAAAAAAGCAAAGATATCAGACCGCTATATGGCCCCTGAAAATGCGCGCTTAATTAACACACTTATAGTTCAGCTGGCAAAATTTTAATTTATTATTTATATGAGCATAAAACTTTTTGTAAACTCTACAAATTTGATCCGGAGTAACCAGAGATTCGGATATACGGGGGCCGGATAAATGAGGTTTTACTGTACTATGGAAAAGGGTACGGATTTCACTTCATGAGAAACAGGAGAAAGCAAAAAATAAAGTTCGACAGGGAAACCTTGGGTGGACATGGACACGCAAAAGGGCGCCAACCTTGGCCTCCTAAGGGCACACACACACACAAAAAAAAAAAAAAAAAAAAAAAGGAATGAAAAAGAGAGGGAAAAAAACCGATGGTACACAGGTTTAGGAGTTTTAAAGATAAGAAAAAAAAAAAAAACGAAGTGAAGTCGCACAGGTTTGTGCGCGCAAAAAAAAAGTGTTTAGGCTTGAGGGCGTATAGGAGGGACGGTACATCGACCCGCGGGTATAGTGAACATTTTTAGTGAAACGAGAGAGAGAAAAAAAAGAAAGACGTGTATTTTTCAGAAGTTTATTCAATTTTCTTTGTTTAATTCTTCCTTACAGAATAAATAAAGCACTGAAAATATTTTTCATTGCTCATTACACAATGAAAGTAAATTTTTGTTAAAAATGCAATTACACGTGCATGTTATGTACATGCATCTTGTATTATAACTACTTTATTTTATTAACACGTTGACTGCCAACTAAGAAATAACTCGTAGATTGCGTTCTTTTCTGGGACGTTTCTCGTACTTGTACACTGTGATGCAATCAAATTGTCATTTTAGGCCCGATTTTGGGAAATTGCCGTGGTAGTCAACGTGTTAAATGGCATAACAATTTCCAAAACGGTGATTTCTTGACTATTTTTGAAAATCCGAACAATTTAAAAATTCAAACTACCAAGGGTCCCCTGTCTTTTGCTGAGCAAAAGCAGTTGTTTAAATATTGTTCCTAGAATTGCAATTGCCCGTATGTGAGGTTGAAAATCAATACTTGAATGGAATTGATGAATCCGAAAGCCAGTAATCTCCTTTGGTAAATAAAACCCAGGTGATGATTTCATTAAGGACTCATTGATTCAATTGAGCTAGCCTATTTTGGCAATCGTTTTCCGTCACATGTTCAACTTTTGATCTCGATTGACCACAGTCATGCATCAAATTGGGTACGGATTTGAGTGAAAAACAAATTTTACGAGCAGCATGTCATTCATCGTCGACATACGCTACGGAATCTATCTCGATGGCCTGTGACCACAAACGCCTACGTTGAGATAAAGGAAGAAACAATGTCGAAAGTTATCTTTTTTTTTCACAGTGCGTGCGTCGAATGAGAAAGAAAAATTGGCCTTGCATTTGCAGCTTCGTGAGCATTGTGTCAGAAAATGTAAACTGGTCGTTTTTTATTTTAATCTGGAAGTCCTATTTTTTTCCTCTTCGGGGAAAAAAATCGTGCATTGTTTCCAACCATTTTCGTATTTTTTAAAAATTCCATTTGCTTTGCGATGACGATTTCTTTTTAAATTTAAGTTGTGAGCCTCGATGGGAGGTCGCTGTGACATCCCAGAAATTTTTCTTATCCTGTAAATTTGGGGACAGGCAAAATTCCATTTAAAAAATAATTGTGACTTTTTCTCCTCTCATTAGACGATGGTATCTAACTTTCAGATTTTATCTTGCTACAAAATTCGGAGTTTCATTCAGAAATTAAAAACTCCACCCCCTCCCAAAAATTTAAGTTCGGGGCATCTGTGATAATTCGAATGTGGTTATGAATCTACCTTGACTTCAAATGCTCTTGGAAATATATCTTGGTTGTTGTAAATGCGCTAGAATTATAGCACTGAGACACATTATAGAGCGGAGTAAAAATATGCAATATCAACAGAAGTTACGTTTATAAGATTGATACACATAATATTGCTTCTTCGACTAGAGTTACATCACTTCAAAAGAAGAATCTGACTCATTTCTCAGATTGCTTGGGTGAAACAATTCTAAATCGTTTTCTTTTAACCGGTTTAAAAAATTTTAATGTGAGTTTTGAATGCTTGTTTTACCCTTTTCAATCTATACAAAGTTATGCGTGCTGAAAAAGTATTTTTTTAAAGTTTTAATTTAAATATTTTCAAATGATATTTTAAGGTATGATTTTCGAAATTGAAATATGTTCGGATTTACCGGAATTTCGGATAAGCGGAACTCAGTTAGAGGGGCGCTCCGAACTTAAATTTTTGGGAAGGGAGAAATTCTCAATTTGCCAACTGGAACTCCAAAAATTGCCGAATGATGATAGTTTTGCCGAATGGAACTCTAAATTATGACAATGATAATAATTTTGCCAAAAGAAAAAAAAACTTGGCCGATGATAATTTTGCCGAATAGAAGTCCAAAATTAGCCGAATAATGGTAATTTTACAGAATTACCAGACAAAAGTCGAAAAAGGAATTTTTTGGAAGGGCACAGTGACCTTCCATCGCGACGCCTGAGCGGGATGTTAACAAAAATTGTGTGTTTTGCACCATGAGGGGGAAATTTCTACTTCTAGACCTTCCCTAATTGATGAGATTGTCTTTAAAATACTTGTAGTGCTTTTAATGTTTTTCTGCGTGAACGAATGTAAAGAATTTACAAATACCATAACCGATTACAGCGTGAAAGTAACATTTCCTTTTGTTTCGTCCCACACAAATGACTTTCGTTTTCCATCTGGTAATCTATCTACCCACACTCATGTTCCTTTTTTTAGAGAAATGTTTCAATAAGTTCCTTGACCCCAGATGTTTTATTTTTATACCCATTTCTAAACACCGTCTCTTTAGCCTCTTCAATAGTCTATATGGCTAATTAGTCTCGGGGCGTGTTTTTCAAGAGAAGAACTATCTTCGAATCTACCGAGATTAGAGCTATAAACCTTTTTTTGCCATTTTCCAAGTCGTTATCTTTAGTGTCTATTCACCGCCCCACACTTAAATAAGGATTTCCTGTGGATATCTCTGGAGTGATATAAGTAGGTGGTAGGCATCAACTTTTTGTATGATTCTGGACTTGATGTTGTCAGTTGATGTTAAGGAAGATATCGTTGGTGTGGTACAGTCGCGTGTTTCATTCCTTAAATGCATCGTGTTGCCATTTGGCAACAACAAACTGAAGCTCTGTTATTACCAATAACCAAGAAAATACTCACTGAAGATGCTAACCAATCAATTTTTAACTTGTTAGTGTAGCAATTTGATGGAAAGCAAAAAACGATTTTTTTTCCCGCAATCTCAACTGTACACTGTAACAAATTTCGGAAACGTTTCTGGATATATCGGAAACGTTTCCGAAATAGTAGGAATCCTTCATCCAATAGCGAACTCCTCAATATTCAGAAAGCTTTTTGTTATTTCAAGATATCTAGAAGCGGAAGTGATGACGCAACGCTTCGAAACCTATTTCATCCTTCCAACACAGGCGCCAATGAGTCGGAAATAACGAGAACTTCTTTTTTTCTTATCAATGGTTGCTGCAGTCAGCAATTGTTTAGCATTGGATCCCTTGTTATTTCATGTCTAGAGAGTAGTAAAATGTGTCGAAACTAATTTTACGCCCTTGCATTTTGGATTGCCCTTGATTTTTTAGACGATGTACGCAGCTATTAAGTTAGTTAATAACCATTTGCTTCTTTACAATTTCCAATGCGACCATAATTAGATATATATTGTGTGTTCAAGCGTGAATAGTTTCAACACCCGTGTTTATACTTAATGAAACGAAACCCTTTGGATTACTTATTCAGTTGTAATGGAGGTACTTAGATTTTCTTCCGCTCATGTTCACTTGTAAGTATTAATGAATATTTTAAAACATGTTGTTATATACATTTATATTTTTGTTGATTTGCATTTGATGAGGCTCCAATTGTAACTGTTTTTGGGTTTATCGAATTAATTTAAAGTTATCCTACATACCTATATGCGCGGTGTACTATTTGTTGTAACCAACTGAAACTGATTAATTACGCAAAAGAAGTAAGATTTATATTTGAGAAGTAATCACAGAAAAGTTATTTCGAAATACTTGGATGTACATACATTTTGGTTCAAAAAGAAAAAAAATCAATTGTTTAATTCATTAGAAATATGGTAATGCAAATATTTTCTAGTATTGTAATATGCTTCACAAAAAATGTGCCGGTATAATTTATCTTTTTTTATTATAATTTATTCATTCATTTAAAAATATTTATACCATTAGAAAATGACCATGTTATCTATTAGTAAGAACATAGTTATGAAATTAATTCATCTGCTTATTCATTTTGTTAAATGTGGTTAACAATAAAAAAAATTCCTTGACATTAGTTCCGAAAATAACATTTCCTTCGTGGATATACTAGTTTAATGTAGGACAGTCAGGAGGAATGAGTCAGTGGCAAAAATGGAACAGCTGCATTTACATGCTGAAATAAAAAGTAATATTATTTCATGTCATCGTTTTAAAAGTGATCAGTTTTTAAATACTATGTTATTAATATGCAATGCACATATGGTGAGAGACTGCCATTGACATTTTCAAGGGGTTGCTTTTTTTAAGGTGGGGGGCGCTTTATATCATTTTATGGATGCACCATCACTCTTGTGGTGTGGGGGGGGGGACTCTCGTATATATGAAATGGAATAATCATGTAATAGAGTTCAATGTTTTAATAAATAAAATATATAATGCATTTTGCGCACACTCTAAAAATAAAATCAGTAACCTATTTTGATTAAGTATCTATATTTGTGATAAACTGGAAAAGGGCAAGAACAGAAGAATAAACCCGAATGGTTCCAGCAGGGGGACTTTGGTGTCATATTTAAATTCATCAATTTCTCTGTTGGTACTTTTCGGTACACTATGTTCGTCAAAGAAATTGACTTGACGTGAACGAATTTCGGAACGCAAAGTGTAGGTAAGTTCTGTCAAATTTTATCCGAAAATAAAAGCTCAAGTTTGATACAAGATATGTTTTTAAGTTCTGCATTAAAAATACAATATGTTGATAATTTTGTTTTGAAAGTATTGAGAGAAAAACTGAAGTTTAATATTGTTTAACAAACAATCCCACTTTTGAGAAAGTACTCCCCTTCCCTCTCCCGACAATTTTGTGATTATGAATGAAACTACTATATTGTTTCATAAATTTTCAAAAATTTATAACTGTGCATATGTTATGCTGTTAACCATGCTATTTGTCATTAGAAATTCAGAAAAAAAAAATCCACGAATGTTTCTAAAATTGCTTGTTTCATTGCTCTTAGATATGAAAGAATTGAAACTGATATGGCATGCAATACTATAGTAAAGAATTATTTTTTAGAAAAAATCACGGAAAAAGGATTCCGAAATTCTCAGAAACGTTTTTGAAAATTGTTTGGAGAATTCCGAAATACTCGGAAACGTTTTCGAAACTTTCATGAACCACAGCTGCACAGAATACTCAGAAACATTTCTGGAAATTACGGAAAGAGGATTCCGAAATACTCAGAAACGTTTCTGAAAATTACAGAAAGAGGATTCCAAAATACTCAGAAACATTTCTGGAAATTATAGAAAGAGGATTCCGAAATACTCAGACACGTTTCTGGACATTACAGAAAGAGGATTCCGAAATACTCAGACACGTTTCCGGACATTATAGATAGAGAATTCCGAAATACTCAGAAACGTTTTTGAAAATTTCATGAACCGCAGCTGCACGATATACTCAGAAACGTTTCCGAATTTTTTTTACAGTGTAGGACTTTTTAAAAAAGTTTAGTGCGCATGAAAATCTTTTAATTCTATGCCGAATAAAGTTTTGTTACAACAGTTTTGTTGTTAGTAAGGCATTTTTACAATTTTTATCAATATTTTGAGACATTTGATGGTAAATGTATTTGTTGATTTTTCAGTTAAAGTCCGATGTTGCCAAGTGGTTATTTAGCCATATACCACACCTAAATTAAACTATGATTTTCCCTATGATTTGAACCGGATTTGAAGCAAAAGAAAAAACTTTAAGGGGGGGGGGAGGATTTAGGGGTTAAGACCTGATTCGTGTTTAGTTCTGCTGTCAAAAGGCTTCTTAAACATTTTTTTTTTTGGGGGGGGGGGAATAACTTTTCAATAATTATTCAGTAGATGATTGAATATTGGTGCTTTAATTTAAGAGGTGGCACAGCATAGACATCAAAGCTACGCTTGTTGCTACAAAAATAATCGCCATTGTTACCATTGTTTATCTGTTTGCTCACAGCCTTCTATATATCAGGCCTACGTGCTGTATTGCGCAATCGATGTCACGTGACCTCGTAGAGGCGATGAGCGGTAAATTCCCTTTTGTTCAAACAGCGTTCGTGGACTAGCTGATCGTTGCAAAACAACTCTTGTATTAGTTAGCAAAGTAATAATTATTCGATAAGTATGTGTGAATGTTCAGTTTACGTTATCAGCAGTCTGTTAATGGAGACTTGGAATGATGTTCTTTTTTTCTTTCTTTGTATTATTGTGTTTAACGCTGCAGAATCCGTTGGGATACTTTAGTAGTGAAAGTTTAACGTATTAAATGTTGAAGATTTCCAAATATGCTTGGAAGCTACATTTTTTGACCAAAACATGTTTTTAAGAAGGTAAGTCTGATTATCAATACTTATTTTTTTTAGTAGAATCGATAATAAAAAGTAAATACTTGTTAAATAATTTTTTAATGATTTTTTCCCTGTAAGGTACAAATTTTTATGTGTGGTTTTTTTCATGCTATACATTTTCATTACTTTCGATATTAGTGACGAAGGTTTTTTGGCCCCACTATGGGTAATAATTATATTTTGTAAATATTGTTTCAAGGAACTTCAGCATGAATTGTCTGAAGAGTGCGGTTTAGTAGATACAATAGATAGCGGCATTTTAAAAAGACCCAACTGTTTTATATTTTAAAGCAGCTTCTATTACTGTAAGGTACACATTTTTATGTATGGTTTTTTTCATGCTATATATTTTTATTACTTTCGATTTTAGTGATTAAGCTTTTTTGCCTTCAATTTAAGCAATGATTAGTTTCTTGTAACTAATGTTTCAAGGAACTTTTTACATAAATTACCTGAAGAGTGCAGTTTAAGATACATTAGACCGCGGCTCTTCAAAAGGACCAACTGTTTTAACTTTTAAAGCACCTTCTATTTGTATAAATATATTTCAAAATGTGGAAAATTTTTAGGAGGAATTCGTATCAAATGAAAGTTAATTAAAACTTTTAACAAATATTGGCGAGCCATGCATTAGAAATCTGGTACATGATCATTACAAGTTTGGTCTCACAACATTTTCTTGATTTTGCGAAATGTAATGCAAACGATTTTTAAAATACTGTTGTACAGTGATGTTCCCATCAATTTTTCTGAGGGTTTACTCCCAGTAATCCATTACGCACAATTTGTGTATGTGATCAAATGCATAATATGAAAATTTATGAAGCTTGAGGGTATACGCTATATGTCTAAAAAATGTTTGAGAGTATACGGTGTATCGAGTATACCTTATATGGGAACACCACACTGTTGATTAACTTTTCAAAAAAAAAAAAAAAAAAAAGAGAAGTAGTAATGAAAAAGTAGATATATATATATAAAAGAAAAATAAAGAAGTTAACTCACAATAAATAGATTCCCAGTAAAACTTCATGATAAATCTATACATTTTTTGCTCTGAAATATATGCATCAGTATTGTCATTATATATCAATTGTTTGTTTTGTTTCAGTTGTTTAGATGCTTTGTAATTATTATTGGGTATTATAGCGATTCATTTCTCAAAAATGTATGTTGTTTTTTTATTTTTAACAGTTAGAAAAATGTCTATGTAAATATAGGTTTTATATTATTGTTTCATTTGTTTACATTTATAAGAAAGAATATCAATACTACTGTTAATCATTCGCGGGAAAAATGATTATTAGATTATGAATAACAAATATGCACTTCCCGTTTATCTTAACTCATTTTACAATTTAAGCAAAATTTATTTCGTACTTTCTTTTACATTAGGATTTTATTTTCAAGAGTATTTTCTTCATATCCACACGAATAAATTTTCTTTTTCCTTTCTTATCTGTATATGTTGCGTAATATAATGTATAATGTGTCATATGCATACAGTATAATTTAATTTACTATTTAAGAACTATTTGTGTTGATATTAAATCTTAAACGATATAAAATTTTAATTGAGATATGTATCAGAGTACGTCATGTGAAAACCATTTACTTTCTCAATGGATTTTTAAAAAAATCTTAAATTTTTATTCACGGTAGAGCTATTATGAGATGTAAACAAACCGCCTTCACAGGCGGCCATGTTGAATGAGCGCGCAGGCCTTGTGTTAAGATGGCTGTGGTTTGCTGGCATCTGACGTAAGAATTAAGAACACATGCTAATGACAATTCAAGCGTAGACAGCAGATGGAGAAGATAATATTTTCACTATTTTTCTCTTTTTTCCCCCTATTAAGAGAATTTTATGCTGCCGGGGAAGGTTTTTTTAAATATTTTGTTTCGAAAATGCGAACCATCTTGTTGCAAGGTACGAAGATATTCAACATTGATTAAAAAAACAACAAGGCGATTAGGCGATCTTATAGGTTAAAAATTAGGTGAAAATGAAGCAAAAAGTAAATAAATGACACACAAATTTTTGAAACTACGCACTTTTACGTTAGCAAAAAGAAACCAGTATTTTGTGATGAGCAATCAGCAGTATTGTAATTATGGTGTAATATAGATTTTCATTCAAACTGAAATTTTGGAATTAAAATGTTTACCAAAACATATCAGAACATCAAGAAAGGTACATTATTTTATTTTCCATCTATAACCAGCAGTTACAAAGTGCTGTAGTGAAGGTTGTGATGTGATCATAACTTTGCAATACAAGAATGCTGTAAATAAAGTTTTAATTATTTTCGTATCATATCCACAACTGGAATAATGCTTCGAATATTTAATGAACTTTTGTCTGACTTCTGTCACATAAAAGTTTGCCCATCTGAATTTCAAAGCCCTCGCATGAAAAGTTTCAGTTCAATAAATTGCTTTTATTTGAAAGATATCTTCTGTAACACGGAGCTGTACTTGTTTAAAATTATCCAAACTGCTTGTCCGGTCAAAAAGCAATCATTTTCTTTTTTGAGAGCATTGCCAAAAAAACCTGAAGCTTAAAGTTAACTTAATAGCATAATTACATATATTAAATTGTTCAAGATTGTCTAATTTACGTGAAAGGAGTATTTGCTAGGAAAGGGGCTGTTCATCACTCAATTTTTGCTTTTACTTCTTGAGTTGCAACAGATGGCAAAATTTTGTGGGCGCTTCCCTATTAATCATTCGCGTGGGATGGTTAAATGCAAGGTGTGTTGAAAATGGGTGACACTTGACCCGGGTGATGGTGCATCGTCGACAGGAACATAAGTGACTTGCCCTGACGAAAAGTTTGTGATGCTATCAGTTAACCTTACGGAACCTTGTTCATGATTTCAAGTTTGACATGAACTTTTCTGGCGTGTGCTTTTTCTCTTTTGTTTTGTAAAAGAAATATTCTGTTTGCTGGTTTTAGTTGCAGTACGATTTTACTTTAATGGTCGTCCTTAGCTTTGCCTGGTTTTTGTCATTGGGATTGAAGAGTGTAGCTATAAAAGTAGGTGCGGTAGAACTTTGAAAATCCGAATGTTAAAAATCTGGAACGTCAAAAATCCGAACGCACTCTAATGAAGTTTGAAAGAACTCAAAAGAAATTCAAAGCTCTCTGTCAAAAATCAAAGATTTCTTAAAATGAGCAGCTTAAATCAGTTTTTCCTAACACAAATTAGTTAAACTTTCTTTGTGTTTTCAGAAAATCGTTATTTTTTCTTTTTTTATGACCAGATTAAAACCACGGGATGACCCATTAAAATTCATATTTTTTAAAAAATCCTCATATGAGGACCACTTTAACGGGAAAATGGGCCTAGGGCCGTATCCAGACTTTTGCTTCGGAGGGGGGTATACCAAACACATTTTTTGAAACATTTACATGGTGTATCAAATTTAGTTTCATGTGTATTCTATTGATTTTCGTTACAATAGATTATCTAAAGAAGGGAGGGGATGTTCTTACAAAGCGCCGTATTATTACATAATAAATGAATTTCTCAATAACTACCATAAACCCACAATGAGTTTGTACAATGTTTTAGTCATACTAATTTCATTTCACAAATAAAATTGAAATAATAATAATAACAACAATATTATTTTTGTCACCAAAATGTAAATAAATAAATAAAATAAATAATGAAAAGTATTTCTTTGGATGAAAAATTTCGGAGGGGGTTTGAACCCTATAAAATACTTCCTTACATACGGTCCTGAATGGGCCATTCCACAAAAAAGTAAATCCTTTGTCCCACATGTGACGGTCCATATATTTCTACGAAAAGTAATAATATTACTTTTCGTTATATATTATTATACATATTAATATTATTAATGATGAAATTTTTTTGCTTGAGAAATCACACATAAGTTTGTAATTTGTTAAGCAGAAACAATTTGTTCATTAATATTTTAAAGAATTATTTTTAATGAAATGTATGAGGCGTCACGTGCGAGACAAAATGACCGTTATCCGCGGAGTGGCCCAAATGCGTTAAGTGGTTCAAGACAATGATCCTTAATCCCAGGATTGCAAACTTCCAAAGTTTTTAGTTTATTTCCCCCTTTTTTTAGCGTTCTTTTAGAGTTCCATAAAAAATCTTAGGAGAATACAAAAAAATAAATAAATAACAACATAAAGTCCCATTCTCTGCGAAGACGAAATATGTGTTCACTGCATCTTTTAGCTTGTGCGATTTTACATTGACTACCCACGCAACCTCAAATAAATTCAACGTCGCATTTTGGTCATTGTGCAGAATCCTACTGTTTGCCTAAGGGCGGGGCGAAAACATTTATGTGTTAATTCTAGCCTTTACATAGCTCAATAGGTATGCAAACGATAGTTGTTTCACTTGGGGCAGTAAAACGAGTCCATAAATTATTTTGATTGCGACTCTTTTTTGATATTCAACTTGAAATCCCTCTTAATGAAGAAAGATTTATGTTTAGACCGTTTTAAAATCTTCTCGCTCCTTTTTTCACAATTGTTAGCAGCTAATAAATTTTGAAGGTAAGAAATACCAATTTAATTATGTAAGTTTGATGCTCGTGTGATCTAGAAATGGAAAGATAAGACACTTAAAAGCGTATAAACAAAGTTAGTCCAGAGTTAAACGAGCCTACTTTCCCGTATCACAAATACGATTTGTTGAAATCTCGTTCAGTTGGTTTAGGCTGAAAATATGTCCCTCACTTGGTTTGGACTACACATAATTTAAAATATACATTTTACAACAAATCCAATTTAAAAAAAAGCCCTCAAAAAAGTGAAAAAAAAAAAATGGAGATAAAATCTCGGGGGGGGGGGGGGGGGGGGGGGAGGATATGCAAGTATGTGGAATGGTATTAGTTTTTCAAACAATATGACATATACTTTTCCTAACTGTTACGTAAAGATTAATGCTTCAGTAAATTCAAACTCTTCCAAAGTACTTACTCCCAAGGATCCTGTTACACAGTTCCTCTGAAATACAATAGGAAGCTTTAGCAGCTCACAAAAATGCCACTTACCACGCAGAGAAATACCTCTATAACACCGATATATAGTGAACACAGCATTCACTGACTTTAGAGCCAAAAAAAAAAAAAAAATGTTTCAAGCTGTCGTTTGCTCTAATAATTTATTTATTTGAGCCCCTAAAAAGACAGTTTGGTTATGGTCTAGAAGTTATTAGTCTTGGGGAAGAATTGAGGCGATATCTCACCAAACCAACACACATTTCTCCATTTCAAAACCTTACTTATTTTATACTAGAAAATCGCCCGTCAAGGTATGACGGGTGAAAATTGCTTCTACATTTGAACGAAGCAATTGCTTGTTTGGTGATATTTCGACGGTTGAAATTTCAATATTAACTCCAGTGGATTAACCCTGAACTCCAATAGATAGCGCTCATTGTTGACCACTTTTTCGTTTCTTCATTGAATTCACTGTGTCATTTTGAAATGACAGTCTTACCAGTAAAAAAGTTAAGCTACCGGATCCAGTTCAGCCTCGTCAAAATAAAGCATTTCCCTGCATGTCAAGCATTACCAGAAAATATTATCAAATGATCAAGCTATGGCGTGAGTTTCATTGTTGATGACGCAAGCGTTACTCCATCTGTGAATTCGCTACTATACATATGAGGATTTTTCAGTGTACTTATACAACTCTGATGAATTTTTTGTTTTGTTTTCAGAGATTTTTCAACGATGTATGAAACCTTCTTTTTAAAAAAAAAAAAAAAAAAAAAAACTTACAGGAAAGTGAGCTAAAAGGCCATAGTGTACGAAAAAATCCTACATGCTGAAGCAGAAATCCCCAAGGATTTTTTTTCTCACATTTTAGAGGTTTCATACAAGTGCAACTACATAGAGGCATTGGAAAAAAAAAGGTCAAGTTGACTTGTTCAGCTCTGGACTACTTTCTAATTTAATATTTTACTGTAAAATATTTTTTAACTTATAATCTGTGAGTTTGTGACTGTTGAAATTTCTAATATTTCGAACTGAGAACCTAGAATTAAATTGAAAAGCACCCCTTATTCGGACATTTTTAAAAAAAAAGTTTTTATAGAGGGAACATTAACCTCTGTTTAATTTATATAATTCGTGTGTGAAAGTCTTTTTCAAGTTACATGTACATATATCGCTCAAGAACGAAAAGGAAATAACCGAACATATAATTAGAATCAATCGGCTGCCAGACTGAATTGCAAATTTGAAATTAGGTTACAGCGTCGGAAATTTCGAACGCTTGTATGTTATTTTAACAGTGACAAGAACTGCTCCCTTGGATTGCTTGCTATTCGAAGAAGCAAAATTGGGTATGAATGCGCCTCAGTCTATAGTGCCAAGTTAAGATTGGAATGTGTTTGTATTTTCTAAACCTGCCACTTTTAATTTTGTCCCGCTAACGAGGCTTGGCGTCAACTCCAAAATGTGCTTTTTAAAACTTCGTGAAAAGTTTTCCAAAACATTTCACGATTTTTGAAACATAATCTGGGGCGAACTAAAATTTTTAAAAAGGGGTAGAGTTTTATTTGCCGAATGGAACTCCGAATTTTATCGAAGATAAAATATGAGCATAGCATAGTTTATGTCTACGTTTTTTTGAAATGCAATTTTACAATTCTGTTTAGAAATTTGCGAATTGTCAGAAAAAAATAGCTAAATAAGTTATTTTTGGGAGGTCACAATGACTTCCCAACGGAGAATCTCCTGAACACAACATACACTCTGTAAAAGATTTAACAAGCTGTTACACAGAAATGCATTGTGCATATCTTGAAGTGACGTCACAATGTAGCTGAGATGTAGTAGCACAGGAAGTACACTGTTGAGCGGGAAATTATCATAGAAAGTGAGACGCAAGTCAATTGGGCAATAAATAGTAGGAAATACAAAACATCAAATAAAACTGAAACCAGAGATAAAAAATTCATTAAAATTCTTACAAAAAGGAAAAAAATAAGTGAAAAATATGAGGCATGAACAAAAGTCTAAAATAAAACGCTCTTCTTCCTTCATGAATGCGAAAAAACGTAAAAATGATGAAAAAAAGAATCGAAATGACTGCTGATCACCACGGGGTCCCCTCCATATTGTTTACCCCTACGTCCCTACATATATTTCCCCCTTATTTTTAAAATTATGGACCCCCTTCAAACTCGTCCCCCCTTTCCGTGCACGGCCCTGTCTCAGAGTAACAGTTGGATATCTTAGTGGTAGTCCCAAGCTCAGATAACTTACAGTTGCCTACGGCTACAATATACAGTGAAATTCCTCTAATGTGGACACTAACGGGGCGAATTTTATTGTCCGCAATAGAAGAGTGTTCGCAGGACAGGGGTTTAATAATGTTATTTACCTCGGGGAATTAAAAATTGCCCGGATAAGAGGAGTGTCCGTTAGGAGGGGTTTTACTGTATTAAGAAATAAATTAATTTCTCAAAGACAGAGAGGTGAAACTATCTCTCTTGACCCCCAAAATGACGATCCTGGTGCAACGCAACTAGTTAATTGCACTACATTTTGGTTTAAATTTCACTTTTTTTTTTTTTTTGACGTTTCTTCTGAATCAACTTTGAACAAAACTTACCATTCGCAAAACATTTACTAAAACATTTAGTGTCGCAAATTCATTCTGAAAAAACGTGGAAATTAGGATTACAATTTCGTATTGAAAAAAGAAACGTGTAATATTGAACGTAACTAATCCGTTGTAATGGCATAGTCTTATGTTCAACCTTGAGAATTGTAAGACAATAGGATTAAGATGAATTACTATGCAAAAGGTCATACTCTTTTGCGATATAATTTTTATAATTAGTTTTCATATACCTATTACGTCATATAATTTTGCTATTTTGATTCAAATCTGCGTTTTAATCATACCTTGATATTCTCATTAATTTTCTTCCGACGTTTTGACAGTCTTTTCTGCACGCATTTTAGTTTTTAAGTTTCTTCATTTAATCGTATGGGAGGAGATTTTTGGTTTGTCTATGAATATTTATGATGTCATACATTTTTGGATGCGGTAATTGTAGATTTTATAAGATAGCAAGTATTTAAATAAGGCTTGAAGGTGATCTAGATCTCAGGTTGAGCAAAAATAACGTTTGTTTCAAAATTTATCAGAGTACGGTCAGGCATTTGATAATAAGGATGGTCACGTAAACTGTTGCAGAAAATTGCAAGTGATAAATGGTATCCAGGTTTTAATTTTTGGTGAGCTGTATCTCGGGCCAGGAATTATTTTTTGGAAAAACTAAACTGCCTTTAATTTACTATTTTTTCTGAATTGTAACGTATGTTAAGTTCAAAAACTTCCTTGACTGTGAAGGTAAAATCCCAGCTGAGCTGCCATAGATCAGCGGTGCCCAACCTACAGCTCGCGGACCACATATGGCCCACCAAGCTGGCCTGCTTGAAATTCACTATGAAACCACTTTAAGCTAATGTCACAAATTCGGAGGCAAATTGTCAGAAATTACTTTCTGAAACACAGATGCAATTAATAACATACGCATTAAGTAATAAAGATAATAATTCTTAATTTGCAATTTTCTTTCCTTTTTCATGATTTATTTTGTTTGGAAAACTTACAAATATGTTGATGATTTGTGTGTTCTGTCCATGAGAATCATTTTGATACGAGGTACAGGCTGATTAAAAAAAGTTGAGCATCACTGACATAGACAATATTTGACAGCAGGGCGTGCACAGAAATTTAGGGGCCCGTCACAACTGACTTTTGCGGGCACCCTCCATATTATTTACTCCTACGTCCCTACAAATATTTCACCCCTCATTTTAAAAATATCGGACCCCCTTCAGACTCGGCGCCTGGGCCAACAAATATCCTTTCCCCCCTCCCCGTGCACGCCCCTGCCTTACACTAACTGATTCAAACAACAACAACGATTAAAAGCAGATTTAAATTGTGCAGTCGAAATTGTACGTTGAAAATCGTTTTTGAATCCATTTAGTCTGATAAATGTTACAATTAAAACGTTCTTTTATAAAGAGACAGCGGCACTTTTTGCTTGTTTTATGTTTAGAAATCTGAAGAAATTTTTTTTTCCGTGTCATTCTTACAAGACATCTTCAACCAATGTTCCACAGGATATTGAAGGAAAGGAGTTGCAACAAGCTACATTTTAAGAGAAGAACGGTCCTCAATTACTCGATGCATGATTCTGATACGCGAAAGTGTTTTTGTCACAAGACTTGCACTGTTTTATTTTTTGAAGTAAATGTTATTCGTATTACTATTAATAATCCAAACTTCATTTGAATCGATTATTTCAGAAAGGGCGTAAGTCCTTTGGAAATTTATTTGACACGCCTTTTTTGAAATAATAGATTCATTTGCGTTATTACATGCACTCCTCAGGAGAGCCCCGATGGAACGTCGCTGTGACCTTCCAAAAATGTCCTTATCCGGCGGCAAATTTATTCGGTGACATTATAAATATTTGGCAAAATTATCGTCATTCGGCGAAATTTGGAGTTCCACTCGGCAAAATGTAGAGTTCCCTTCTTCAAATTGAGAATTTCCGACATCCAGAAAATTTAAATTCGGGGCGAACCTGCATGAACTTGAAACGAGAAAGATGCAGTTCCAATACATAAAAACTAATTCATTATGTAACATATTTATTAAAATGTCCATGAAATTGGTTTCATAGACGCAAATTTGAGCATAATTCTAAACATAAAGCGAAATCTTTGAAAATGAATTTTCAACTTTTTTTAGTGATTTCTGAAGGATTTAAAACCAAGAATCTTTGCACCAAGGTAATCAGTTTTAATTCAACTTGTTTTTGACGTAATGACAGATATAAAAGCTTCATAGCTGATCACTTCCGTCTACTGAGACACATATTGGGTAAACAAGAGCCAAACGTATTGGGACACTTTGAAAAATTCATTTTTATGGATTTTTCGAGAAATAAGAGCCCAACTGTTCTGTAACTTTCATCACATAAAAAGTATACCAGCGTTCATGTTCCAATGAAGATAAAGTCATCCATTCATCTAGGGGACCTGCAACAAATTTTAAATGCAGAAAAAAAAAAAAGATTTTTGATCATCTTTCATCGAAATTACCTGGGTATACGCGATAAGTTTCAGAAATAAATTTGCATACTATGTAGAATTATGTTATGGATTTTCGTAAAAATATAACTTATATTCATGATGGTATAAGGGTTTCTTTTGAAAGTCTTTTTAAAGTTTGAATCTTATTCGTCATAAAAAGATGTTCTTGAATTTTGGGTTACATATAGACACTGAAGCCCTGAACCGTAGAAAAAGTAGCGGCACGTCCGCCATCTTGGGGCTAAATGATGCTATGTTTGCTTTGGTGAAGTAGCGTGCTTTGCTTCTTGATTGTGGTTTCTTATTAACTTCATGTTAATCTACAATAAAGGAGAACCACAATTAGGAAGCAAAACACGCTACTTGATGATAGCAGACATAGGAGGAAAGCAGCATTTAGCCCCAAGATGGCGGACGTGTAGCTACTTAAGCTACGATCTAGGGCTTTAATAGACTGAAGACAAGAAAGGTTTTGGCCCGAGGTTTCTTGAAAATTGATATAAATTACAGTTTTAGATTGTGAAATTCGCCTGAAATTGCAGATTTAATTAAAAGGGAGACGCATTTTACGACACATTGAAAAAAATAAAACATCTTTAATTATTAAAAAAACTATTATTTAAAAAATGTATTTTGTGTGCATGCCATAAGAGAAAACTATTACTTTTTCAAAGAAACACCTTTGTCACCCTTTTATCAAACTAATCACGAACAAGTTGAAACTTCCTCTTGTAAATCATCCTTCGGAGAGCGCTAATTGCCTTCAAAAACGTGATAATGATGCCTCAAACCTCTTGAAATTTATGCTCAAAGTCTCGGCTTGCTCTACAATTGAGGCTCAATCGGCAATTAGTGACTCTATAATTAACACATTTGCCGTGACAGCTCCTGCAGAATGCGGTTTCCCTTGGTTATGTTTGCGTCTTTGTAAGAAATTATTTTTGTTTCAAATATTTTTCTTCTGCAATAATAATGGTTGGGAAAAACGTAAGAAATGTGTTAGAATGATTCTTTACTTTTTTAAAAAGTTTGAAATACTTTTATAATGGCATGAAATACGTCGTCGTGCGTATGAGACAGTTCTTAACAGGGTTTTTCTTGTTTAATTATTAGTTATGTTTTAGAGCTTTGTTTCTCTTGGTTCGGATATTTTTTTTTTTAATCATCAGACGATTTCAAAAGAAGTTCTTCTGTTACAGCATTGTGTCCGAATTTGGTTAGGATAAACTTTTAAAAATCACTTCTAAGAAAGCTGATGCCAAAGTTTGTTCAGTACAACATGTTGCAATACAGTTCAGTTACAAAACAGAGCCTTAAGAACACGAATATAGACCTTATTTTCCAACAGACAACGTAAGATATTTTTTAACGCATTGTGTTGCCATTTAGCAACATAACCATGTTAGTCGTCTAAAATACTATAAGAACAAATTGAAATTCTTTAGTTGCCGATAACCAAGCAAATGCTCACTGAAGATGCTATTAAATCACTTTTAATTGGAAAACAAATATATAGATATATGTATATATATATATTTGGAGTGTACAAATGTATGCTTTTTTTTAAATAGTTTAGTGCGATTGAAAACTCCTACTTCTTTTAATTCTTTGACGAATAAGTTTTACTACATACTACTTAAATAGTAAGGCATTTTCATTTTTTTTCAATGTTTTGGGACATTTGATGGAAAAATGTCTTTTTTTCTTAACAGAAAAAACGACAAATAATTTTCCAGCATCGGGCTTTAACAATCTCGGTGTTTCTAAATGATTGTTTAACCATAAACCATCTCTAAATTAAACTATGATTTAAGTATTCTTCTCATGATTTGAACAGAAGTTTAAAAGCAGAGAGCATGTTTTAAAATGTTTCAAAAAAAAAATCAAAGATTTAAGAGTTACTGCCAATGAAAACAAGCCGTTTCCAAAGAACGAAAAACCAAATTTTTATTTTCTAAAGGGTATAACGGATACAACAGTTTTTAGCTTTTGATGGAGCAACATAAATTATTACATATATAAAAGGCAGATCAAGAATTTGATTTTCAAGGCAGCGTTGATAAAGTTCAATTCATACAGAGAGACAGAAAGATATTTAAATTGCATTGGGATGAGCAAGGAAATTGATGTTCCTCAAATCACATTCAGATCAGACAGCGAAACGCTGCCTTTAAGTGCACCATTATGCTGTAAAATGCAGTTCGCAGCCGTGAAAGGGGAAAGTTCTGTTCCATTAAAGTGCGATCATTATCGACGAACATTGATGTTCGATGAACTACTTACTCATCAGTCTACATTCTCTTAGTCATTAGTTAGCTTCTAGTAATTTACTAATGGTTATCTTTAATGGATAGTATGAGAAAAGAATCTTTCAAGGGAAGTTTAGAATCTTTCATCCTGGGTCGATAGAGGAGTTCTGATGCTCAGCACTTTAAACTATATTTCTTTGGAGAAGATATGTTGAGGTAATAGTTTATAATCCATTGTATGGTATAAGAAATGATGTGGGGATTGTTGCGAGCAAGAAAAGTACTGGGTGTCCGAAAAGTCCTTGACATATTTTAAAAGTTCATGGAGAAGCAACAAATTGTCGAATGAATGCGCCATAATGCTGCACAGGTTCAAGAATTTTTTATGATATTGTTAAAATAAATAATAAAAAAATAAAAAAAAGGAAAAAAGAAAGAAAACAGAAAAAAAATTTGAATTCAAATTATGTTTTTCGCAATCACGAGTTTCGGCAGGACATTACTCATTGGAGCTTATTGTTTCTAGAAATGGCTTCGGTCCCCTCAAGCCTGCCCCTCCTCCTGGGTGACGTGTGTATAGTTGTGTGTTTGTGTAGGCGTGCGTGCGTGCATGTGTAGGCTAGGCTTGTGTGTGTGCGTAGATTTGCGTGTATGCACGTAGGCTTGAGTGTATGTGTTAAGGCGGGTGTGTGTGTGTCAGTGTGTATGCGTGTAAAGGCACGCGTGTGTGTAGGACATGCACGCCCCCGGATTCCGGGGGACAATGGTCAAGACCAAAACCCTGAATCGTCGCTTAGGTGGCGACACGTCCGCCATCTTGGGGCCAACCAATGCTTTCTTCTATGTCTGCTATAGTGAGTGAAGTAACGTGTTTTGCTTCTTGATTGGGGTTTCTTATTAACTCCATGTTAATCCGCAATCAAGAAACACCACATTCAAGTAGCAAAACACGCTACTCTACCATAGCAGACACAGAAGAAAGCATCGGTTGGCCCCAAGATGGCGGACGTGCCGCTACTTAAGCTACAATTCAGGGCTTTAGTCAGGACCAGAGGAGGTGCGCCTGCAGAAGCCGATGGGCGGTGGTGCTGCAGAGGCCCCTAGTCCAAGCTGAAAAAGGAACCACAGCATCAAGGACGGTCAAATGAAAACAATTAGCAATCGTGATTGCTCAAAAAATGAAATTATAAGTAACTCCTGTGACAGCTGTAGCGTCACAGTACGAAAAAAAAAAAAAAAAACCGTCATGTGAGGTGTTTACTCATTTTATTAAACAGAAAGCAACACCTTTCATCATTAGAGCTCAATGTGTGCACCGAATGTTGCTCGAACCACATCTAAACGATAGTACTCATCAAGTTCATCCTATGTCCCTAAACGGTACACACATTGAATACGGCTATGAAAGGTATTACTTTCTGTTTAATAAAATGATAAGAAACCTCACATGACGTTTGCTTTTCTTTATGGTACGATACAGTGATTACTTAGAATTACTTTTTTTCCCAACTTTTATTATTTTACTTTACAATTTCATGAAAATTTCTTGAGCTTGTGAAATATTATGGCGCAAACCGCATATTCATTGTAATTTGTTGCTATTCTATGGATTTTTAAAATGTGTCGATTGCTTTTCGGACAACCTGGGTGCGTCTCCGTGTTTTCAAAATACGTTTTTGTTTACGAAAGGGTATTGCATTAAATCTTATCTTTTAGTATAAAAGTGAAGAAACTCATTTTTCAAAGATACGATTTCTAATGACTAATAGTAAATGAACATTTGTAATTTTTTTCCCTAAGGAAAAATTAGGGCAATAGACTAAAATGTATCTAATTTTTTTAAGCAATTTTCGAATTAACGAATTTTGTGGCTTCATTGGAAATTCGAGATTTATTTATTTCTCTTTCCAAACTTTCTAGCGAAATACTTGTTATTATACGGTTCCCTAACTGCTTGTAAAATTATTGTATCTGTTACTATCTCAGTTCTTGTAAAGACAATGGCCATAAAATGTCTTTTCTCCACCCGTTATTTTTTTTCTCTCGAAATAAGAGTGTATCTTTGTTCACTCTTACTATCCGCCACTGGGTTTTTGTTCCCTAATACTTGAGCTTGGCACTTCATTTTGATCAACTGTTTGTCATTCTCTCATCTCTTCCCACTCAGGAAAAGAAGTGATACGTCAAATAACAGATGCTCAAGCAGTTCGAAAAATGTTTAAAAAATGCATGCCACTTTTATTTATTTCATTCAATTTTTTCGCTTTCACTTTCACTCTTTAGTTTCTTCCCCGCACTTGGCTCATTTTCTTTTCTCTTTTGTCTGTTTAGTTGCATATGTTTGGCAGTTGATTTTAATTCTCTGTAATATTTGTGAGATTGATCTCCAGTTTTGGACGGTCCACACAGGGCCAGATCAAGTCAAAATGGTTTCCAGCTCCAGCCAAAATTTGATGCTCCTCTCCAATTGAAGGGTGGAAGGGAGTCCACATACTTACCAGCTTTTTTTGGACTGATTCCTGAAAACTAGTACAAACTAAGCCTGATCCGCTGCTGTGGTTTTCTAGTTCAGACAAACTCATGAAGAAAAAAAAAATTCTTTTTAGATTTTACTATCTTAAAACATTACAAAAAACGGAATGACTCTTCTCATTAAATTATAAGCATTCACGAGCCTCATTCTGAGACAACTGAAGACAACTCCTCCACTTCTCCCCCGAGTGGTAACAAGACCTTCTCGGTTTTGGTGGGAGATGTGGAGTGACTTTCCAACGCCATTCAACTAAGAAACCCGGAACAACAGCTGACTTGATTGAAATTTTGACAAAATACAGTAGCACCAACAAAATCAACATTTTGTGTACATATTTCAGGTTGATTGCAATTTCAAGAAAAACATATAAACGATTTATTTTAAGTACAATTTTGAAGGGAAAATGATGATACTTTCAAAAATATAAATGATAAATAGAATTAATTACAAAAGGATTAAAGGTTAGTTAACATTTTAGAAACAACATATTTTTCAATAACGGTCTTGATTAAAGATAAGAATGATTAAAAATATACTGGTGCAGTAACAAAATCATGATCAGTAGAATGCTACAATTGGTAATACGGTCATAATCAGTAAACTGTTGGCTTTAGTAAATTGGTGGAAAACACAACTCAGTTTTTTTTTTAAAAATTTAATTAAAGTAATAGTTTAAGAGGAAAACAAAAATAACAATTCCTGTTCACAAAAATTTAGAATTCTCAGACCCTAAATATTTATTATTATTTTAATGAGGGGAAAAATAAAGATTTGTGCTTATAAATAAAATCTAGAAGGTTTTTAACATTTTTAAACGCATTTTTATCAATAAAAAAAATCCTCATTCTGAGAATCAAAATAAACCAGGCTTGCTCCGCTCCTGTATTTTTCAAGTCAAAGTTGGCTCGTGCAGTTATTTTCTCAATCTAACTTAGCGCAGAAAAAAAAGGATCATGAAACGTTAGTTTGAATGTTACAATTGTATTGCAATTTTTTCAGTCAATTGGAGAAAAATACAATTTTTTTTTAACGGTGACACAACATATCATGCAAATTTTCCATACCTCGATTTCTTTTGCCATTTGTATTTTACGTAACAACAATTTAGATTTCTGGAACTAACGAGTTTTTGACTTCTAAATTATCAGTATTAGTACAGCATAAGTTACAACATCTGGTTTATGCTCTAGAGAATTTACTACGACTTGTTTAATTTTTCATTTAATTTTATTTCTACGTTTAAGTGTATGTATATACATATACAGTCAACCCTCGTTTATCGCGGTTAATCCGTTCTAGACTTTACTACCGCGATAACTGAATTTCCGTAAAGTAGGATTCTGTACTTATAAACCTAACATTTTCCTAATTAGAGGGCATAAAACTTACGACAATTTAAATAGGTTTTTAATATAGTTAGAGCCCCCTAGACATGAAACAGCACCCTTTACCACCATTACATTTTTATTACTGAATATATTGCACAAAATGTGATAAAAGGAGATACATTAGACGTAATAGCTATCACATTGTTATTATTGGGAAATAAACTATACATGCAGTTCTTTCACACTACTAAATCTACGAAAATAGCTTAACTTGTTCGATGGGGAATTAATTGCCAGTTGGTGACTGTATGTGCCCCCGTTATACGTATACAACTTAAAAAGCTGGTGCATTGTTGAATACCATTGAACAGATGTGTTTATCCTCTAGTAAGTTAGTACAGGATTTTTACTTTCCAGTTAGTGTTTAACAGTTAAAATGAGATAGCGATTCCCTATACATTCTTCGGCGATTTTATACCTTCACTTCCCCAACCTACAGCCCCTCAGAATAGCTTATCTTACTTAAAAGCCATACTCTGTTACGTAAATGAATAGTGAAATTTTGTTTCTTTTTGCATGAAACACTAATGAATCCGAGGTAAGGTATTAAGGCAAGTAATTGAGTTTTACGTTGCGTTTCAAGTTTGAAAAGCAAAAGTAAAAGAGCGACAAAACCAGAGCTGCTTAGATTTGGAATCGGTGCTAATAAAATGTTCCCTTCTTCCTCACAAATCTGATTAACTCAGAAACGAAATAAACTGCTAACGAAACTTAACAGAATATTCTCAATGAATTCCTTTTTAGAAAATAATAATTACGAGAGGCAGATTTTAAACAGCTTTTTCGGTGTGGTAACTTTCGAAATTGGGTTAATACTATGTATTACTGATACAAATGCAACGAACAAGATGAAACAAAATTGTAAAACTAATTACCCGGGGCATTGCTTTAAAATTTGGAGGCGTTTGCCAACATCAGTTGAGATTTTTCCAAAATTACAACGAACTTTTTAACTTTTTTTTGAGCAATCACGATTGCTTATTGTTCTTATTTGACGGTTTTTGACGCGCTATGATTTTATTTTCCCACCGCCTCCCTCTACCAGCACCACCGTCGACCGGCCTCACGATGCTGCTGCTCTAGCGAAAACCGTCTCCAGGTTGCGTCCATATCCTACACGCATACATACACACACGCATGCCTACACACACACACACTCACACATATACACAAACAAACTCATGCCTGCACACAGACACAAACACACGCCTACACATACACACACACGCCTGCACACAAACACACACCTACACACACACGCCTGCACACAAACACACACCTACACATACACACGCCTGCATACAGACACAAACACACACTCACACACATACCCACATACACGCTGCACACAGAAACCAATACACACTCACACACATACACACACGTGCCTGCACACACGCAAAAAAACATGTGATTGCGAAAAACATAATTTGAGTTCAAGATGTCAAAATTCAAATTATTATTTTTTTTTAAAATCAATAGTTGTTTCATCATTTCGTAAATTGGACCTTCCTTGACAACTGGCTACAACGACAACTGTCTTCCTTGAACGGCTGTCTACAAATGCTGTTAACCCTCCAACGGGCGCACGTATCTGAGAGAAACAGTAACAAGGGAGTGGTACGGACTTTTTTTTTTTTGAGAAAAATTGAAACTTGGTATTTGGCGCCGGATCCGATAGCGGGGGGTTTAGTTTTTTCAGATATATGCCATTGAAATATAGCGCATAATGTGTATTTCAATGGCGTAAGTCTTGGTGTATCGGAATGCATGCGGAAAATTTTCATGCACCTTTTGAATATTAGAACTAAATTAGGACAACTTCATTCATTGACATCGAATTTCATATAGGAATTGAAAAATAATTTAATGAATTGTAAAAGTACTAATTTTCGCGAGACTTAATTTTTCCATGATTTTCGTGAGCAGATAGAATTTTAACCTCGCGAAATATTTCTCCGCGGTTGATTTTTCAACTTTCGATTTTGTTCATTCTAAATTACTGAAATTTTCACCTAGCAAAATCACTGATGTCTCCATTTTCGCGAAAATTGCGGCTCGCGAAAATGGATACAGTGAAGCACCGTTTATACATTTTTGAAGGGACTATATGAAAAAAGCGTACAAACGAAGAACCGTATAATAGGTATATGTTAATGTGTATTAGACTTTGTAGAAACCAATTTTAAAAACGTATAATTGATAAAAAACGTATAAAAGAGAAAGGTATAAACGGTGCTTCACTGTACCTTAAGAGCTTGGGAGCAATTTTTACCCCCAAGCAATTTTTTTCCCAAAGCAAATCTTACCTCCACTCAACATTTGAGGAAAGCATTAAATTTAACATATATCACAACGAAGTATTATTCAACAGAACAAATAAAATTTAATGTGCTGTTTCTATCACGATCTCTAACTCCGCGATTCTCCCAGTATGACCTGTTATCCACGGTACAGAAACCCTCTCGCGAAATGATTAATCATTTATCCAATAAACATCGGGCATGAAGATGGATCCTTGTCCACTATTTGCTCTTCTAGGATCTCATTTGTCTTCAAGAAGCTGTTCGAATCTCGACTGGGTGGCTTCTTGGGTGAGTAGGGGGGTGACCGAGCGGTAGGGTAGAACGCCCGTCTGACGACCTTAATTACACGCTTTCAAGACGGCAATAATGGCCACCCTGTTATTTCGTGTCAGTGTCTTTAATGTGGTGGTATTGGTAAAGCTTTATAGCGTTTCGTGGAGCTACGATGTTGTTTAACCGTCTTGATTTAATTGAACGATTTCGGGCCGTTTGTTATTCATTAGCAAGGGAAATTTTGAATGTTTGATTTTGTTTTTGTTAGAGGAGATTAATTTTTTGAGAGTTTAAAGACGGAGTAATTCTCTTGATTATGGTTCTTATTACTATGTCCAAGTTTTTTCCCCTTTTATTTTTGACTGTCATTGCCGTATCCCGTTAATGAAAACCAAACAAATTACTTAAAGCTAGCGATCTCTGTTGGAGGATTTTTTCATGAACGTAGACACATTTGAATTGGTGTAAAAAATGAATTTAAGGAAATTAAAACAATAAAGTCGTTTAATTTTTTTAAAACCCTAATATATCATTATCGGAGAATGACTTTTTTTTATGATTGGGATCAGGGCCGTATCCAGACTTTTGTTTCTCGGGGCGGAGTTTAACCAGGGCCCAATCTCCCAATAGGCAGAGTAGGCAGGTGCCTAGAGCGGCAAATTTTGCTTTAACCACACATTTTTAAATGATTTTTTTTTTAATTCTTGAAAGTAAAATATTAGCATTCATTCATTTTTCACAGAGACAATTTTTTCTTGTCATTTAATAACAATTACTTTCACACATCTTATGAAAATCTAATGTTTTTCAATCATGGTAATTGATCAGCGTAAGTGAAGACGAAAATCTGCTGTCGATTTCAGAAAGTGTCGTTGCGTTTATTCAGAAGTTTCAACAAGATTGGAGTTGACCTAAGATTTTTGGTGCTATACTTAAGTTTAATCAGTACTGGTTTCTTAAGTGATTGACGTTTATTTTCGTTTTTACATTATAAATATTTTTTGTGAACATGAGGAGTTTTTGGGGAGATCGCTGTGACCTCCCATCGGAGCGCCTCTGAATGTGAAACGTCATCATTTCTTCATAAACTTAACAGTTTAAATTTCGGGAACACTTTTTTGCGTGTTTTTGAGTTTTTGCTTCTTTTAGGGGGGAGAGGGCGGCAGACTTAAAATCTGCCTAGGGAAATCTGCCCTTAAAATCTGCCATGGAGCTAAATTCGGCCCTGGTTTTATCAACACATTTCTCATGAAATCTATATATTCAATAAAATTTGATTTTATTTGTATATTCTGATGATTTTTGTTTCAGTAGGTTATTTAAATGAGGGGAAAAGTAGTGTGTCTATTAAATGAAGAAAAAAATCTAATTCATATTTTTTGACGTACAAAATATGTTGAATATTGAATTTAGTACTTTGAAATTTAGAGAATTTCGATGTTTTTGTTAGCTTCTGGTATTCGAAATTTAACGAAAACGCTCTATTATTTTGTAAGAAATTATTTTCTCAATATAATAAAAATAAAAACAAGATTTACAGCACTGGTTTTGTACAACCGTCAACAGTTATAATTTCATTTTTAAATGAAAAAGAAAAAAAAATAAATTAGTAAAAATAAGTTTTTTAGCAAAGAAAGAAATGTATAATAAGAATGAGGATATTTTGGAACATTAAAAAAAAAAAAAGTTGGGGTTTAAGTTGCTGAACAGTAAAAGTATGAAGTGATCAAGTTTTGCGTTTCAAAATAAATAAATAAATAAATAATCGAAAGTAATTTTTGCTAACGTTTTCCATAAACGTATATTTTAATACTCTTTTGAAGATATTTAAACATCATTTTGTATTTATTCGAAGAATCTTTAGATTTCACGAAATTTGGGTGACTTACCTTGAAAAAAACTTCTTGTCATTTCTTCACCAAAAGCGTTATTTGCATACTCGTTTAAAAACAGCATGGAAAGCAACTGATATTAAGAGGAATCGGGAATATCTGTTTAGTGTAAAAAGAGCAATTTTGAGTGCATTAATAGCCATTCTACGAGCCTTTTACAAAGCATTTATTATTGTGAAGTGCAGCCTTTAAGCTAACAATGAATGATTAATATATATTGTTGCAGTTCTTTTTGTTTTTGATCTTCCCTTCGCAAATGAAAAAGTATTGGGTGGAGTTTCACAGATACCATGCTGTTAAGTCCTGGTGGATACATCATTACAATCATTAAGCTTTTAGGTTAAATGGGAAGTATGTGAAATGTTTTAATGAATGAGTGTGTATTCCCACTAATTACTTGACGAGTTGCTGTTATGCTAATAATATCCTTCTTTTGATCTGCTAATGGGCTTCTTTGTGTTATCTTCAGTAAATTATTATTTCAGTTTTCAGCTTTCACTTGCAACAAGAATAATATCTACTGTTTTTGCTTCTTGAGTCTTTGACTTAAAAAGCTCAGAAGGTGTAAAGTCTCTGATTTTTGCACACTTCAGATTTTGAACTGATAGTGTTAGAAACTTACAACAACTTACTAATTGGAAAAGCCATCATATGACATAAGCATTTTACTTTGAAACTTACAATTTAAACTGCTGGTATGCTAATAATGTTCTTCCTTTGATCTACTAATGGACTTCTTTGTGTAATCTTCAGTAAATTATTATTTAACAGTTTTCAGCTTTCATTTGCAACAAGAATAATTTCTACTGTTTTCGCTTCTTGAGGTTTAAGAAACTCATTTAGGTGTAAAGTCTCTCCTTTTTGCACACATAAAATTTTGAACTATTATTGTTAGAAACCTACACCTTACTAATTAGATGAGTCACCGAATAACATAAGCAGTTTGCTTCGAAACTTACAATTTAAGTTGCTGCTATGTTAAAAGCATTCTTCCTTTGATCAGCTAATAGGTTTCTTTGTGTTGTCGTCAGTAAATTATTATTGTACAGATTTCAGCTGTCATTTCTAACACGAATAATAAATACTGTTTTTGCTCTTTTAGTCTTTCATTTAAAAAGCTCAGACGGTGTAAAGTCTCTCCTTTAAGCACACATTAGATTTTCAACTGTTAATATTAGAAACCTACACCTTACTACGTAAAAATCTATGGTATAAAATAAGCATTTTACGTTAAAACATATAACGTAGGCTGATTTTAGTTTTTGTGTTGATCCTGGCTGCTGCTGAACTTCTTTCAAATTATTTTGACTCTATTAACTGAAGCCAGTGCAAAAATTATTTATTTCTAATAAAAGAATTGTAGAAACATTTAGGATTACTAAAACACACCACGCGAGTTAAACATGTTTGTGCAGAAGATATCAGTCTTTGGGTGCGTCCAAGTTAACAAAGTATGTATTAGGAATAGTTCTCGCATTTCTATAGCATTTCAGAATTGTTTACATTGATATAAATAAAAAAAAACGACCTATTTGAAGATATGGTCTTTTTTAAACAACTAATTACAAATTTTATTTTGATTGCTTAGTCACTAATAACGATGTCTAAAAATACAAAATCGAAGATACACCTAAAAATATTTGTTTTTGCTTTGACGTACTAGAAAGAAATTAATAACATTTTTTAAAGTTTTAAACAAATTTCAACCTCTACTGTTTTTTTTTTCTTATTATCTTTAACCGATGAAAAATTTGAAAAATCATGTATCTTTGAAAAATATGAGAAATTAATACACTCTGGTTAACAAATACAGATTTGTAAAAATAATTTGAAATTATAAGTTTTAATTTAATTAAAGTTTATTTTCAAGTGCTGGTATTTTTTATTAACCATTTTGCTCAAAGAAGGCTTGAAATTATGAACAATATTACAATATTTCTTGGACTGTCAGCGCATGATAAATTCTAGCCTCAAAAAGAAACTACAACTTTAATCAAGACGGCAGGTGAAGCTTATTTTCTTTCTGAATATTTAGTGACTCGTTTCATACAGAGTTTGACAGCTCCAAATTTATGATGCAAAGAGTGGAATGAAACTATTTCCTCTCTTTCTTTTCCTATTTCGTCTAACTTTCTCTAATGAAAGGTGTGAAGAAGCTATTATCGTTTTCGCCGATAGTCTTTCTCGATTTCTTTTCGTCGCAAAAAGGGTTCCATAAACATTTACGTACAGAGATTTTTTGGTTTCTTTCACGTGGGGGAGCGACCATTACGTGGTTAATCTTCTTTTCTTGCGAAAGGATCGATAGAACGTTTTTACGTTATTCATAAAACCTTTGCTTCAATGGCCATTTCTTTTTTTCCGTTCTGGATGATGATATAAAGTATCTTGGAATTTAAATGGAAGTTGTTGTTCGTGATGAATCTTTCAGTGATATGGAGAAAGAAAATGTTTTGCGGTGTTAAATTTTCGCTGTATTATGTGCAAAAGTTTTGATCTATATCTTGGAAGAGCTGACATACAAGTTTCGATTGATATTTGAATACAGATTTCGAGAGTGGTGATAACGTGTTTCTTAGGGTGGTTCAAAAAAACCTTTTTTCAGCTGGAGTCCAGGACACCCTCTATTTTTTTTTTCGACTTACTAATAGTATTATGCTGTAAAAGTTTTAGCTTCTTACTCAAATTTTAAGAGGTTGCTCAATGACCCCTTTATTTAACACTAGTGGTACCCGCACGGCTGTGCCTGTAATAGAAAAATTAAAAGGTCTTTTGGTTCGCCTGTATATTTACAAATAATATATGGTGAATTTTCTCGCCAATTGCCTTGTACCCATGTTACAGTTCCACGTTATGATAATTTCGTATCTCGCCAATTGACTTGTGCCCCTGTTACGGTTCCACGTTATGATAATTTCGTAATTTACTCGTCCATCCTATGATATTTTCGTTCTTAAAATTGGAATAAGAAAAGAACCACATCGAATTTTCGAAACATCGCTTCGAGGTGCACACCCCCATGCTACAAACTAACTTTGTGCCAAATTTCATGAAAATCAGCCGAACGGTCTAGGCGCTATGCGCGTCACAGAGATCCAGACATCCTACAGACATCCTCTGGACAGAGAGACTTTCAGCGTTATTATTAGTAAAGATAAAGAAGATTAGCAGTAGAATAGAAAATGTCACAAATTTAGAAACATTTAATTTTCCCAGCTGTTTCTTTTTTTTTTTTTTATAAATAAGTATTTTATTGCAATGTATGTGCATATTACTCGTGTATATTATAATATGTAGCATTGTTTTTTCAGTTCGATGTATTTTTTAACCCCCCTCCCCATACGTATGAAGTTTGGGGGAGGGGGTTGAGCACCCTCTTTCAGTTGAAATAGGAAACTGAAATTCTTCCAGTATATTGCTATCCACAGGTCTAAAAATATTGAGGGGTGTCCTGGTATCTAGGAAAAACTTTTTTTTAACATGTATTTTTGAATCACCCTAGTGTTTATGTAAATGAAACACCTTGGACTGGTGGAGCAAAAAAAACAAAAAAACAAACAAACTTTTTCCTGCTTCTCTCGCATAAAACTTTGAAGGTAGATTGCGACACACTTGTCAACAAAGAAAATCTTAACGACAGATAAGTTGCCCACGCTTAGTTTTTGAGCAAGAACTAATAATATTTATTCGCACCATTACAAACCGATAATATTATAAGGCAATATTTACGTATAATTTTTTCTTCCCCAATTTTTTTGTATGTACTAAAGTAATTCAAAAGGAATCAAAACATGCCTTCCGAAAACTATATCTTTGTGGTTTCTTTTTAAGTATGGAAATATTCAGTGACTCATTTCATTATGCTTACCGGCACCCAGTGGTTTGGAAGGCGGTAGTTTCACGTTTATAATCCGAGTAAAATGAGAAACTTTGCAGTCTCCTCTTGTTTCTGGCTGAAGGTGAAATTTTTTTTTCTAAACTCATTGTAGTTTGTTTTCTTTAGACTTTATTTGAACTTGTGTATGAAGATTACCTTGAGGGTTCTTTTAAATTAAATACTTTTAAAGTAGTAAAAATTAGACTTACCAAAATGAATACTTCTTGTACATTTCACTTTTTGGTCAAAAGTAATAGATAATTCAAAAGTAAACTTGAACTGAAGGGAAGAGATTTTGCGTTAATTTTAAATTAGAAAACTTATTTTCTTACGTAAACGGTTTGTAGTGTGTTTTATAATCTAATATATATAGCGTGTCCCAGTTCAATCTGTAAGACCACTATTTTTGTAACCGTTAGTCACAGATTCATTCTTAAAATTGCAAAAGTTGTCAAAATAAGATGTAGAGTTAAGATATTGAATGTATGAAGTGAAAAAGAAAATATTGGAAAAATAAAAAAATCTAACTGATTATATAGCCCCTAGATCCTTAAAGTTACATTTAGAGAAAAACACAAGCAACAGAAAATAATTTTAAAAATGGAAAAAAAAGGCACATTTTAAACCAAAATTCAAGTAGATAATATAAAGTTCAAAATTCTAAAGGACCATGCTGAAAATGAGAGGAAAATATATCCTCCTACCAGAAAAAACAAGGATTGCAGTAAATGATTTTTAAAAAATAAAAAAGAACAGTATATATTTTTCCTTTTATTGCTATTGGAAAATAAAGGGAAATGCTACCCTCTGATACGTAAAAGACAAAAGTACAAAAGTTGCTGCAACTTGAGGAAAGAAAAGCAAATATATAAAACCGCTGCCCCTGAAAATAGGGAATGTAAACGGGTGTAAGTTAAAAATTCAGCGTTTCATCTCTCGGCGAAAATTGCTCGTACTATTGTCGGTTATTTTCGTTATTATTGTCTTTTTATACTCGTGATTTTCCTTAATGTAACTTTTGATAGGCGAGAGGCTATATCAAACGTTATATATTTCGTATTTTTTTACTAAATCATTTTATCGCTTCAAACTTCCAATATCTCTAGTCTGCACCTCATTTTGGACATTTTTGCAGTTATAAGCTGTATCTAGGACGAACTGTTCAGAAAATAGAGATCTTAAAGGTTAAACGGAGAACACGCTGCACTAAAATAATTTTACATTTAAAACTGGTGATGTTTAGAATCTAAATTTACTCATAGTGGATATTCGTTTGAACTAAAAGTTTTCTTTTATTATGGCGGAAAAACCCCCCGAAGAATGTATATTTTTTGATTAAAAATTGTTTGAAATTATGAATTCCATGGAATCAAAACCGTTAATACACCAATTAATAATTCACTTGTATAACTGTTCTTTGATTGAACTATAAACTGTAGGCCTAATAAAAAAAGTTCGAAATATAGCTTGAAGATACAAGCAATTGCAAATTTTCAGTGCTGATGGAAAGAAATAAAGAAAATGGGGGAAAATCATTACATTAAAAACAATTTTAAAGTTTTATTGCTTTAATATTAAGTTTACTAATGGCTAGGTAACTAGCTTATAATATTCATCCAAACTTCTAAACTATTTAATTACCTTCGGTAAATTACCGCCCAATAGCCAGGGCTAAAGCAGAAATACATGAAATACACCGCCAGCTCAGTCATTTCCAGCCGAGGACTGCAGTCCTCGGCTGGAAATGACTGAGCTGGCGGTGTATTTCATGTACCTAATTACCTATTAAATTTAATGTTGATCTGTTTACAGCAGTATATCTGTTTACAGCATTACAATTACCTACCTGTCGCTCTATCTCTGTCTATTTCTATACATAAATCTACATTCTTTTTCCTTTTCTTTTTCTCCTTCTCTCTCTCTTTCATCAATATTTAAGTCAATCAATAGGTATATCTTTATGTCTCTCTATTGGCCTGTATCCAGGTATATTTAGATCTATGTATATTCTATATCTATCGATGTATATCGCACTAGCTAAATATGTACTACAGTTCCCAAAGTGGTTGCCGCGGCACCCCGGGGTGCCTCAAAGGTTTCATGGTTTCAAAGGGGTTTCGTTAGAAAATTCTCCTTCTTCAAAAGGTGCTGTGAATCGAAAAAAATTGGGAACACTTGTATTATGATATTAGAGTAAGTTTTATACTTACATTTATCTCCCCCCCCCCTTCGTGTAGGAGGGGGAAACAAGTAAAATTTGTTACGAGACAGAAGAACAAAAACTGTAAGATCTTTTTCATCTACATCATATTCGGATAAAAAAATCGCGACATCTTTTTTTGAAATGGTTGGCTTTATGAAGATAATTGCAGTTTCTCTTTCCATGAGTTGAATTAAAATGATGAATTACAATTTATATGTTAGGCTTTTACGATTTATCATGACAACATAAAAGATGTTTATATCATTTTCAATGAAAAAGAAGAAAAGTCACGGAAAGCCAATTTGTGTTCCTTCGTGTGAGGTTACGTTTCATGGAACATCGATCAAGTTTTTCAGGAATTTTTATTTAATTTGCAATGGCAACGTGAACTTCAGACGATACAGTATTTGTAGAACGGAAAAGCGTGATTTATCAAAAATAGTGTCTTCTCAATGCGGCTCTCAGACGCTTAAAAAAATAAGAGTCGAAATTTAAATATTTTGCTGAGAGATTAAGCAATTATTTTAATAGTTTCCTTTCTATTATTGTTAGTTGTGATGTTCAGAAGTTGAATGGTAGTTTTGACTCTCAAACATTTTCAACCGTGAGGGTCATGGTTTTTAGTTTTTGAGATAAGTTTTAGGCACATCAACATACATTTTTTTTTTGTATTTGTTGGAAAACATCTCCGAACCTAAGATTCTGTTTTCAAACGTCGGAAGGCATTTAAATTTTGGAGATGTCTTCCCTTAGAGACTTTTTCGATTTGAAAAAAAGCGGTAATTTTCTGTCGTCGAAGTCCAGCTGAAATTTTACAGAGGAGAAGGGGGGGATTTAAAGTAATCCTAATGTAATGCAAATTAGCTTAAAAATCACCTTTTCTCTTGGCGAGCTCCCGCTCCCCTAAACCTCAAAAAGAGTTCCCCCAAACATTTTTTCCAACTACAGTATTTGCCCGCCATTTCAAAAAGTTACTGGGGAGGTGGGGGAGTGTTTGTTTTCAATTCACTTTATACAGAAAAAAAAACATTCGAAAAAAAATTTTTTCATTATGTTTCTGAAATTCGGGGAGGGGAGGGAGGGGGCAGTTAACCTAAATGATGGTAGGGTTTGTTTATTTGAAAGCTTAACAAAGTGAACTAATGCGTTAGTTTGCTAAATAATTTTATTTCTCTGTTGTACTATATTGTAAAAAAAAAGTTTTTAATAACTTTAGATATGTTTTTCAAAGATGCAAGTCTTTAAATATGTAAATGAAATACGCTAATCATCCAGGGATTCCCAAACTTTTTCTTTTCATGGCACCCTTTGATAAATTAGAACTTTTTCGCAGCACCCTAGTATATCTTTGTTATGTTGTTGTTTCTGATGCCCCTTGGAGCATCCAAGGTGATAGATAACGAAAGTGCGTTAATCCGTTTTTGAGGCTGCTATAAACGGCTTCCGTTTGACCGAGCCCCATTTAGGTGGAAGTTCGACTTTCGTTCAAGCACATAGGACAGATAACAAGATTCATATTTATTACAATACATGGAAATCAGAAAAAAACCCAGAGCAGTAGGCGGGATTCGAACCCGCGCCTGTCCGTTTTCAAGCAGGAGCAATGCCGCTCGGCCACCGCAGCCTCATCTTCATTATACATATATATTGACACCATGGACACTTCGCGGCACTCTTCGCCTCTCCTAGTTCGGGAGCCCATGTCCTAATCTATTCATAATGTTTTCAAAAATAGTCTTCATTTTAAAAAAAGTCTAAATTGTTACTCTGCACATTTTTCAACTGTTTGCGCACATTGCCATTAGCTGGCGGAACCGAATTCTATTATAACTTGGTTAGAGCATCATAATAATTCTGTCCCAATATTCTATTAACTATATATGATATGAAAATGCTCACCTGAGTAGTAGCGGATAGGTTAGTCTTGCATTGTCAGTATTAAGGATTTAATGGATATTCCAGGAACACCAAATGTGAATTCTCAAAATAGCATTTTTTAAGAACACTCCCACCACATTTTTCCCAAACACAAGTTTTTATTAAGCATGTTATTTATTATTTTAATGCTTATAGTCACAAATGGTGAATATTCTTTGTATTTAGGGTTTTTAAGGGTTTCTTTAAGGATCAGACATCGCTGTTTTTTTTTTTTTTTTTTTAACCAGATCGCAATTTTATTGCTACGTACTCGTTTCTCAACCTTTTTTCTGTCCATTATTTTAGGTATTTAAGATCCTTTCAGGCTAATGTGCCCATAACTGGTCAATTAAAAATTAATATTTTAACTGTGGTCACGTGACCACAACTCATCTATTGGTCATTCTTACTTAAAATAATAGTTAAGAATTGATTGTAAAATAAATGCTAAATTTGGCACACGATAAATAAAAAATGTAGCAGTAGAATATTTCTATTTTAGTTTTTTTTTATTATTCTTCAAACAGGCCTTTCAAAAGCAGGGCTGCGGAATCGGAGGAAGAAAGACAGACTCGGACCTCGAAAATTTTAGAAGCCTCGATTTCGGCTTTTTTACCCCAAAATTTGTCCAACTCCGACTCCACAGCCCTGTTCAAAAATGATTTGTCAGTTATTCATTTTTTTTAAATTTTAATGTTGTTTGAAAATGTACTTTAAATTTGACTTTTTGTCGCTGAAAATAATTGACTTTAGCTAACATGACCATTACTAGTTTTTAGTATGCCCATAACTAAGCGAGTATGACTATAACTTGTCAAACCATTGTATTCCACTTTATCTATAATGAAAATTCTAAGGCTACAAATGTGCAACTTCAAATTTCTAACACCACGAAAATTATTTTTTCCATGAACTAGAATTGCAACACCACAGTTCAACAAAAATCCAAATTTAAAAAAAAAAAAAAAAGAAAGAAAAATCTTAACTATCCCCATAACTAACCAGTTACCCTACTAAATCATAATATTTATAATAATTGGAACAAGTATTTCAGAAAGTCTCGCAAACAGTGTTTCTAACTTAAACCTAACAAAAGATTCGTGAATAAATTATGACATACTAAGTAAAATCTGTATTTATACATTTAAAAATATTAGTTGCAAAATATGTCTGTCTATTAAAGATTCACAAGGAGAAACTAATTTCAATATTCTTTTCAGCAATTTCAGTTTATCTGAGGATATCGTTTGAAGTGTGCAGTTCCGAAAACTTGTGGAAGTAAGTAAACATGAATCCAATTTACATCTAGAATGTATCTTTGTGTGTCTAGCGATGCTTTTGTATATTAGTTTGAAAGGAATCACATTTATGCTAAAAACATTCAGAATATGTAAACACAGAAAAATATATGTATGTATGTTCACTAATTTGCACCTGTTATTTTTCCCCCTGCTCAAGTTTTAAATTGCTTTTACAGATTTTTCTTTTATTTTCTTTTGATTTCTGTTTGATTTCGTCTTGCCAAAAATTGAAACTTTGCTTAAATGGATAATTCAGTGGGTCGACCTGAATTTTCTCCTGGGATGGATAAAGGGAGGGGGGAGTATATTAGTTTCAGTAGTTCTTACAGATATATATCAACTACGATTGGTGATGTGTTTTAAAACCGAAAGTTAGGTTTGACCTTTCCCCCAATTCCCACCTTTTTGCACCCCTTGGATACTTTTTTTTTTCATTATGTAACGTATATCTGGGAACACTGCGCACCAGCCCCAAATTCTCAGTAAGATTGTTATTTGTTGAATTTCTTGACCAATTTGGGAGGATGATTTTTTTTTTTTTTGTCTTTGATTCAGTTAAGAGTTTTTTTTTTTGTCTTGCTAGTTCCGTTAATAACATTCGTTCAATACTGATTTTAACTTTTTCAGCTTCTTAAACAGACATTTTCCTAATACAGGGAGATCAGGGAAAAGTCAGGGAACTTGATCACTCAGGGAAAAATCAGGGAAATATCAGGGAATTGTGAAAAAAATAACAAAAATTCAGGGAAAATTGATCGAATGAAGAAAAAAAAAGATTTTTTTCCTTGCAAAATGAAGCACTTTGATTCCCTACGAATTTTCCACCAATTGTTTGTTTTAAAAAAGTAAAATTAATGAGGTGCGATTATACAGTGCCGCATATTTGTGTATCTTTTTTTCTTTAACGTCAAAGTATTCAATCTTAGGATGAGCTTCCTAAGATTGCTTCTGTGTATGTAAAGTTGTTTGTTTTACCTAGCTTCAATTTTCGTTCCATGCATTCCATGCTACGTAAAATAAACAACCCTACAGGCAAAGAAGAAGTCGTCATTAATGACTTTAGTCCCTTGCCTTTACTCATTGTCTTGAAGTAATTAGCATACTGTTATCACAAGTGCAAGAAAAAATCTTTGTTTTGTAAATTAATGCTGAAGAAATCTTAAAAGTAATCACTTGGAGTTTTTAATTTAATTGCTAAAATTGAATTTTGACTTAAACTTATTTATTTTTTTGGCATGGTATTATTTGCTGTCACTTCAGATTACACGAAGGTTTTTTTTCCCCCCCAGTCTTTAATTTTAAAACCATATACATATGCATTTTGAAATTAGTAATTGTTTTTGCATTTCAAGGTGTTTTGTTACTAAAGTAGTCTAAGATTTTTTTTCGACAGCTAATGAAATCATTTGAAATTGAGTTGTGTACATAAGTAAATATTTTTATTATTTTTAGTAGTTAAAATGCTGTATTCAATCATTAAAAATAAAGTTCTTCATTAGAGAATAGCTCAATATGACTGGTTGTTGAAAGATTTCAATTTTTAAAACATAAATATGTCTATTCTTCCGAGTGCAGGTAAAGGACAGTAACTGTACATTTTACCTTTTTTTGCATTTTTGTCATCTATTGTACGTTATCTTTATTGTACATACTCGCTTATTTGGTTTCCGCTGAAAAAGAGGCGCGAAAATAAACGTCCAATTCCAACATTTTCCTATTGTTAGTACTGAGTCCACCTCACATTTCTTCAAATATCTTGAAAACTATTTTCTGCAGATGTTGCCGTTCACCTCCACACGGCAATACTATTTACGTAAGTAAAACTACACTACTTCTTTACATAAACTAACACTTGTTATTCTTGCAGTAATAATTATACTGCTTGAAAATTCAGTTCAAGATTACTTCCATTTATTTTTTTTAGTTTTATCATGATTAGATATGTCTTTAAGAGCGGTTTTAATAATTTTTTAGAATTTTTATGTTAACTGGTTCCTGGAAGTATTTCTTTTAGATTTCCTACAATATTTCTTTGTCGATAATTTAATATACTATTTTTACCAAAAAAAAAGGAGCATCTTTTCAAAATACATTTTTAATTAGCAGTTTAAACCCTTTTAAACACTGCACACTAATATGCAAGCCTTTTCAGGTAGGGCAAAAAAAGGAAACCATTATCATTGGTAGCGTAAATCAGGGAAATTTGGTGAACTTAATCAGGGAAATCAGGGAAAAGTCAGGGAACTTTTTTTTTCCAGTTCCTATCGCCACCCTGTCCTAACATCTATTAAATGTAGCATTTATTAAATGTCCTGACCATACTGACGATGTGTATATGTTTTACTAATCATAGATGATGAAAAATAATATCTTTGTAAAATAGTATCCAATTTAGATCAAATGTTCTATAGTAATTTTTCTGTTTTTACCTTCCTGAAAAATTCAGTATAGAAATTTCCTTATAGCAGAAGGTGCACATGATATGAGATCAGAACAAGTGAGCAGTGTTTTGAATAGAGAACTCATCTTCAGCTTTAGTTTTAAATTTGAAATTTTCACCACATTTTATTAAAATTCTCATTATTATAATTAAGTGATAAATTTTGCTTTACGTCTCACACTTTTTTTTAAACCGTAGTTTTTTTGATGAAAAAGGTTTTTTTTTTCACTTAAAGGGCTGTTGGTAAAAATTTAATAAATTAAAAATTATCAGAGTTGCCTCAAAATTTCACTTTAGTCGACTCTCGGAAAACCTCTTGAAAATATGGTGAACATTTTATGTTTCTATCATTAAAACTTTTTGAGAAAAAGGTACGTAAAGTTATCAATTTAACATTACGTGTATACGAAGTACTCTGACTCCCTTAATATTCTTTACTAATAATAAAGTTGAAAATCTCTCTGTCTGGATCTCTGTCAGGATCTCTGTGACGCACATAGCGCCTAGACCGTTCTGTGCCAAATTTCATGAAAATCGGCCCGAAGTAGTTTATAGCATGGAAGTGTGCACTTCGAAGAGGTTTTTTAAAAATTCGATTTTGTCCTTTTTTCATTCCAATTTTAAGAAAATTTTTCCGAGCAAATTATCACAACGCGGACGAGTATATTACGAAATTATCATACGTGGAACCGTAACATGGGCGAGCAATGAACATAGCAAATGAGCGAGAAATTCATCATCCAATATTTGTAAATATACAGGGGTCATTCCATGCGAAATGAGCAAATCAGCTGTGGCTGACATGTCACAGATTTCAATGAAAATTTTTATTTAGGTAAACCATGCATATCTATGAGGAAATGCAAAGTATGGAAGTTTAAAAACTGTTTGTAGCTTTGTTATTGAAATTAGAAGTTGATGCTTACGCTAAGCCTAAATTTTCAGAGTTCATTGCTGCCAGTTTGTGACTCAATAACTCCATAAGTTATAAACGTACACTTAAAAAATAAATATTTCCGCATTCTATAAACAAATCTCTATTGAGAAAGAGCAAAGTAAAATTTACTCGGATCTTTTTTTGAATCTGAGATATTAACAAAGATTGAAATTTTGCCAATTTACTTCAGATTTTAAATCACTCTTCCTGCTCTTTTAATGAAAAAATAACAGTAAAAATGATTCAGATTGAAAAACCATCTATAAGTAACTATCTGCTCTAATTTAGTAACTGTTTATGAATTTCTTGATGACGAAATTGTACTTAAAAAAATCGAAAATTTCCAAAAATTTCATTTTTTCCTCTATTTTAGATGTTTTTTTTTTGAAAATGAGGGAATGCTTTAAATTTGCTCATTTTTTTTTTACATAATATATCGAAGTGTCTTTTAGATGCTACTAAATTTTAATCATTGGTATCAGCGTATTTTTGTTACTAGAGTAACTTGAACGAAGGTAAAATTTCATTAGTTATTTCTTTTTATTTTGTAAGTTTAGCAAAACTAACCATTTTTTTCGTGTTTCATTTTCTCAAAAGCATGTTTATGAAGTACATGCTGAAATGTACATTTTTTTAAATTGAAATAAATGTCAATTTTACTTGCTTTTGTATCATTTAGTCGTTTATCAAGTTCCTTGAATTCTCGTTATTTCACATAAGGGTCAATCCATACAGGTTCCACACAGTATAAACTTCTCATTCATGTCCAAATATTTCTAAGTTATCAAATTAAAATAATTATTTTGAAAATTACAATATGTTTTTTCAGTATAATGTATTATATAGGGCACAATATACGTAATTTAAGAAGGTGCCATGAAGTTTTTACACTTTTTATTTCTGTTTTAGTGTGTGAATTGACTAGCGAAATTGCTTAATTTCAAAGACCTGTATCTTTTTTACAAACCAAATACACAAAACAATATGTATAACATGTATAGTACTTGAATGGAATATTCAATTGGCCCGGAAGTTTTATTTTTAATTCAATCCCCTTTTGGTTTATAGGGGTCTAAAAATGTCATTTTTGTCATTTTTCCGAATTTTGAGGGGCTATAATCTATAAAGGGTACACAAACACACAGCAACAGTTACACATTCTTTTTAGCATGGTTCCAGTGATTAGTTTTTGCCGTATTTCATTCTGTGTTTCCGTCCCCTACGTGAGTTATCCCCCTTTGAAATGAGTAAAATTTTTACATTTGGTCTTGAACTAACCTGTTGCCATTATTTTAATTATAAACGTACAGCTACGTAACTCAGCATGTAAGACTATCAACTTATGCACTTTAACATCAAAGCGTTAAAATAACTGTCATAAATGTAATTCAAATAGATTTTGGCCAAAATGCAAAGGTCTAAAAGTCCCATTTTTGACTACGAAAATCACTTTTGATGGCCTCCAAAAAATCAAAGTTGAGAGAAAAAATAAAAGAGGTTTTAAACATCTTTCATATGCAGCTTTTAGGGATATGAATTTCAAAAAAATCAAAAATGGTCGAGCGCAACCATCCGTCGAACCTGTATGGATTGACCCATAAAACAGAAAGAAAATGCTATTTTTCTGAATTTTCTTTTACGTTTGGAAATCAAAAACCAATTTAGAGTTTCTTCAAGCAAATAGTAGAAACATAGCTCAATATTCTTGAAAAATTTTAAAGTTGTCTGAATTTTCCCTCATTTGAATTTTTGTGTGTACGTGAAGGGGAAAATCATCATTTTACAAAATGTCACTAAGTTTAAAACTGATTTTGAAGACAAATGAGTTTAAATACAACTTCAAAAGTAAGGTATTTCTTTTATGATACTTAGCACATTATTGGGTATTAATTTCATCAAAGCTAATGCATTCCTTAAAGATTGAGAATAAAAAATAAAATGCTTAATTATGAGAAAATTGAAATATTTTCAGTTTTTGAGACTCGGTTAAAAGTTAACTATAATAACTTTGAAAATTTTACTGATATCAGATTGATTACCCTACTCCATAGATTGCAAAAACATATAACTTTTATGTTTTCATTAAATAGTTAACAAGATACAAGCCTTCAAAAGTGCAACATTTAGCATTTATGAGAATGCTGTTCAATTTGACCAATTTTCAATCGAATGTAACTATTTAAATAAAAAATTTTAAGCAAAAATATTTTGGATATTTTTATATAGGCACAAAAGGAACCTGTATACCAAATTTCATAAAAATCTGTTACCATGCGGCCACCACTTTTTTGCGAATTTAGCTGATTTCGCATGGAATGACCCACAGGCGAACCAAATGACCTTTGAATTTTCTACTACGGGCAAAGCCGTGCAGGCACGCTAGTTTGAATATAAAACAGCTTGGTCGGATGACATAATTACCATTAATAATGGCTATTTTTATAATAAAAAATCAGGATGCTGGTACTTTACTTTGATCGTCCATCAAGCTACAAGTGCTTCCACTTTTGACTCTTCAATTTTTCTTGGCATTTATTCAGTTTATCGCGAACACTCATGCTAGTCGTTATCATTCTTCACCTAACAAAGTGCTCTACTTTAAGACATGAAATCAAAATATTTTTCTGGTTTTATGAACTTATCATATAGAGTGGGTTTTTAAGAATACCACTTCCGTTTCGAATTGTTTTTCAAAGCAATAAAAAAAATCGGTAGTTAATAAATTATTGCAGTTCTAAGATACTAATGTTTTTTCGCTTGAAAAGTTAAGTTTGTATGTTTCGTTTTGCAACGAGTAATGGTAATTTTCCCGGCAAAATAGTAGTTTTTTTAATAGTAGCGGTAAAAACTGGAACAATCTGGTGAAGCGAAATATGAAGCAATTAGCGAAAAGGACAAAAACTGGAAAATTGACTTTATTAAATGTACAAAAGAGCAATATGTGTACTTTTGTACATAATCTAAAGGGGTTGTTTCCTTCAGTCAAAAGTAGTACTTTTAGTCACTAAAATTGATATTATAAGCAAAAAAAAAAAAAAAAAACATGGACCCAGAAAATTCCTTTATTTTCCCAACAATTATTTTTTAATTAATTTTATAAAATGTCCGATTTTTCAAACAAGGCGTGGTCTTGATGACGTCACAAGTGATGCTCTATGGCGCATCTTTGTACCGCGTTTCTACGTTATGATAAGCAATAAACGAACTAAAATTGTGCTCTACGCTTGCTATCAACCCTGTCGTTGCCAATACACGTGAGTAAAGATGTGAATAAAGATGCAAATCAAATATTTGCTCTGTGAATGGCAACACAGAATGGTATTTCATCATTTGTGATGTCATCGGCAAGAAATGTAAACAATGAAAGCGCACCGATTTAAGTATTTTTTAAAAAATAATAAACTTAACTAAATTAATTAAAAAATGGTTAGATCCTATGTTTTTAAGCATGCTTTTTCAGAAAAAAAAAATACTTTTAAAATTTTGGACACGACCCCATTGAGTCTTCATTTATGTTTTCCAATGCATGCATTTGATAATTAAAACAATTTTAAATGGTTCCCGAACAAAACTCGAAGAAGGCTAGAAATAGATAACATGAAATGTGTTTTCCACGTTAAGAACTCAGTTGAATATAAATCCACTTGAACTACGTAATTGTCAAATATTCCGAAAAAAAAATCAATGACATTGTTAGTAACCGGAGATACACTGGCAAATACGGTGATCGGTCTAGAAAGAATTGCTAAGAGTAAGTTGCTGTTCTGAAACCTTAAGAAAAATAATTTTTGCAATGTATAGCTTTTATAACGAGGTTCTGGTTTATTATGAGTATTTCCTTTTTTTCATTTTTCTACTCATATTAATCCTAGATTTCACTTCAAATTTCTATTATTCTGATAGAATACACAAATTCGTTTGTGTTAAAAATTAACCGGAAGATGCGAATTAGTTATTTAATAGTCATGATTTGGGCAATAGTTAAAATTGAGTGACTTATTTTGATGTTATTATTTCTCTGCTTTTTATGTTCTGCATATAAAGTATCAATAAAAAAAAACATCTTACTAAAAGTGTACTATCTTGTCATTTAGATTACTGTTTTATTGATGTATTGAATAATATAAGTTTAATAACATTAATCTTTATACATAAATAGCTACTTCTGTATGTATGTCCGGAGTAATCTTCAAAATTACTGGACCGATTTTAACCATTTTGTCTCCATAGGTAGCAACTTAGGCTATAATTTATTTCTAAAAAATTTAGTTTAAAAACGTTATGATGGAAAACAGTAAATGTCATGTAATTTCCCCATTAAATGATTGAATATAAAAAAACCCATTGTTACGAAAATTCGTTGCTATACAACAGAAATATTAAAAGTAATAATGAAAATTTTGAATCAAGGCTTCTCCAGAGTAAACTTGAGTTTAAACTCATTTAAACATTTGGGAACTCTACTTTTTGCACACTTAAGGAAACATAGTAGAGAGCTTTTTTTCTTTTTTTTTCTTTTTGTGTGTGTGTGCTATTTAATTAAATAAAGCGCACGTTTTTTTAAAGTGATCTTTGTTTTTGTTAATTCATATTTTGGAAATTCTTCAAATTTTTATATGCTTCGATTCGTGCTTTCGTTTCTAAATGAACATTCGTTCGTTCTTTATACTTATTGCTATTTTACTTGTATGGGTAAGGAAGAAGCTCGATTTTGAATCTCATCAAAGCGGTGTGTTTTGAGTTCTTTTCGTTAAAACAGAAAACGGAAGAAAGTAGCGTTGTTTCTCACAATCATTACTGACCCAGGCAACGCCGGGTATTTTTGCTAGTATTATCATATTAGAGATAAAATTACTAAAAATAAAGTTAGGTCAGTACTTTACTGTGCTGACTAGGCGCTCTTTTGACCGTATTATTGTTTTAGCATAACAAGTTTTAATTTTGTGATACATTTAAGCATCTCCTTTTTCCGGTATTAATCCTATGCACACCGCTGCCCCTCTTTGGGGGGCATTGTTATTCTAGCATAGCATTCTATGTTCCATTTGAGGAGACATTCAAGTTGATTCTTAGTAGTTAAGTGTGCATTCGCGTTCATAAGTGATTCCAGTGCATATTGAGTTCCATTCAAGAAACGTTAATCCTTTGCTTTTTTAAAAACTTCATTATAAAAGAGAGTGCCAATACTTCATAATAGATGGCAAAAGTACTAAATAATAATTCATTTACGTTTTGCTTTTAGCCTACACAACAATGCCTCCTCATCTTCTAGAACAAAGGAGCCCGTTCGAGAACCAAGTGCTATTGACAGCAGCGACACTTCATCAAAAGACAGAGTTGGTATCCAAGGTTCTATAATACCTATTGTGTACGGTCGTGTTGGTCAAGGCAATGTCCGTCCGTCTCGTGTCCGTAGTCAGGCAGAAGTAAGGCTTTTAGTTCCTCTGTCAAGGCAGTACCCACCGGAGACGGATGGATTTATTAGAGCCACATCGAATGTCATGGAGTTCAATGAAGATACGAGAAGCTATTTTTTGCCGTCGGGTGAGTAACTCTTACCTTTGTTTTTGATCAAATTCGTCGTTCTATGCTTTTTTTTTTTATAGTTGTATGCAGTAATGGATTCAAACATGCAAAGGGAAAGGAATTTCCCAAGTTGATAGTTATATTAAAAAGCAAACAAATATGAAGGGAACGGGAGCTCCCCGTTGGGAGGTCACTGTGGCCTAAAAAAATTCACTTAAGATGAAACAGGGCTTTCAAAATCGCGAAAATCGATCAAAATATCGGTTTTTGGATTTTTACATATTTAAATAAGAGAATTCTGCTGAGCAATTTGTCAAAACAATTTTGTCAATTTGTGCAAAATTGGCTAATTATGCCCATTTTTGAAAATGAGCACGTAATTTTTGTTTACATTTCCTGACTTTGTTTGCATTAAAAATATTAAAAACCTTTTTAAATAATTAAGAATAATAAACATATGTTGTGATCATTTTTTTAGAATTAAATAAAGTTTTTGTCATAAATATCAAATCAATTGTTTGAAAATAGAAAATTAGATTTTTCAAAAATGGCATGATAAATTACAATTTTCTTCAAGAATAGTGTCCAAAATAATGAAAATTTTGTCTTGTTATGAACTAAAACTTTTTGAAGTTTATCATTTTATAACGTTTGCAAACATACGCAAGCAGTTTTACTTTTCAGTTAGTTTTTTACAGTAAAACTGAAAATCCCTTTTTTCTCAAAAGCTAATATTACGTAAGAAAACACTTGCTGACATTGAGGTGTGCGTTGCAATTTTAACACTACCTTTCTGGAAATTGAAATGTAGCCATATATGAATGTCTGAAACACTTTGTTGGGAGCACTTTTTCATTTTTTTTCATTGTCTTCGTTTTCCAAAGACATTTTTGTACTAAACGGGATCGTTTTTTACAAAAAATAGAGTAATGTTGTATTTTTTTCGATTTGAAATATTTTAAAGCGAAAAAAAAAAAAGATAAAAGATTCTCAACAGAATGTTCGTACAAGTTTAAAAATAATTTTAAATTGCAATTTAGGGTGCAAATGCAAAATTAAGACGCGTACTTTGTTTCAAAACATATATATATATATATATATATTAATTATAAAATTTAAAAAAATTAAATTATTGAAGTATTGAAATTAAATCTTTTGAGTGTGTTTAATAATAGTAGACACACTATTTGATAGAATTTCAAGAAGTTTCATTAAAAAATGGAAAATTTAGAAGCCTTGTGTCAACTTAATCGGCAAATTTTTGCTTACGATTAGAAATTTTTTGGAATGTCGCAATATTGATTTTTTAAATTTATTTAAAAATTATTTATATGTCCGAAACTGGTGATTATCAGGTTGTTACTGCATTGTCTGTAGAATCTTATTCCATTTTGAGTCATAGCAACGCAATTCCATAAAAAATATATCCTTCATAATTATTTACCAGTGTTTTTATGAGCGCAACTCCCAAATTTTATATGCACCCAACAAATGTTTTTACGTTATTCTGCAATGCAAAGTAATGGTAGTGTGACTTGCGTAAGTCTGGCTTTGAGGTTCTGCCTGACCACGGATTGTACGGAAAGGCAAACATCCGGTTTACAGGCGGAAATGGACACATCTATTAGTTTTAGGGATGTCAGCTTTTGTAGATGTATGTTGTCCTCTAAATAAAGCAGAGTCTCAATCAAATGAACGAAACACGCGCATCAAATTTTTACTTTTCCTCCTCATTCAGATAGACGCGTCTTAACTGGACGTTTGCCAATTCCATACAGTCCGTGGTTAGTATGTACATAATTTATCTTTATTGTAAATAAAAGCGGACATAAATTGTGTTAGTACAAAGAAATCCAACACATCGTTTATTTATTTATTTTAGACCAACGACCTCACCGTGCTCGACATGGAAATCGCAGACGTGATGGAATATCAAATTTCCGTGGTGCAGCCAATGATGCTCCTTCAAACGATGCGTCTTCCAAGAACTCAGACATTGCAGTTTTGGAATCCCCGAGGCAGCGTGGATCGAAATTTCATTTGAGAAGCTTAAACTTCCCCCAAGGAGCTTCATTGGGCTTAAAAGAAATCAGCGACATCAATCAACTGCATCCCATCTTGAACGCATCTTGGATAGCTTTGCACTCTCCGAAGAGGGTACTCATTCCAGTGCGTCATAAAGGTAATAATTCTAGCTAAATTTAGGTCCTGAAAATAGTGGACAATCAGAAGGGATCGACATGGTTTTGGAGTGGATTACGTGCAGCTTTGCGCATCAGTCACTTTGTTTCACCTGCAAGGCTCACCTTTAAAACACGCTCTTTTTAAAGGTGACGTCATGGGATTAAAAACACGGTTTCAAATAATAAATAATTTTCAAATTGCACGTCAAACACATTCAACAAAGTGTTTAATTTGCTTGCATGATTATGTACGAGGGGGGACCCAAAAATAACCGGATTTTGGTTCAAAAGTATTTATATATTAGTTTATTCACAAATTTTCTTTAGGCTCCTTTAAAGTGTTCCCCCTTAGATGCAATGCACTTGTTAATTCTTTTTTTCCACTGTTAGGAGCTTCCCTGGAACTCTTTAACTTTGATCATGTCCAGTACCCGTTGCGAAACAATTTTTACAGCATCTACATCATCAAAACGCTTCACTTTCAGATTTTTTTTTCATCCTTGGGAACAGAAAAAGATCACAGGGGGCGAGGTCTGGCGAATACGGGGGTCGAGGAACGACTGGCCACCCCTGAGAGGCCAAATAACGGTTGATAGTGAAGGTTGAGTGCACGGGAGCGTTATCATGGTGAAGGAACCATTCTTCCGATTTCCCGCGCGAGCTCCAACTTGCTCTTTTTTCTTCTAAAATTTCATCAATCGTAAAACGATGACTCTGATTTTTTGGCAGATTTTTTCAACGTTTTGATCATTTCTAGACGTTGAAAGGCGCTCAGAACGAGCATGATCTTTAACACTCATGCTATCACGTTTAAAGCGCCCAAACCACTCGAAAACTTGTGTACGGCTTATAGCATCGTTCTTGAAAGCTTATTGAAGCATTTGGTAAGCAATTCCGTTGCCAACTTTTCAAGCAGAAAGTAAAATTCCAAGCTTACAGTTTGTTCTTTCAAATCTGCCACAATGAGTTCGCAGAAGGAAAGCAACAACACCTGAGAAAACCAGCACTTCGATCAGATGTTATCAACTACACTGATGCCACTTGCACAGCTGTTTTGTAAAGGTCTCTACTTGAGCTATCTAGCTGCAGAACACTATACTACATCTAGGATTGGCATCGCACCATTAGTCCGGTTTCTTTTGGGTTCCCTCTCGTACAGGGTGATTCAAAAACGATTGTGGGATTTCATAAGGATACCAAGTTGGGAATATTGAACCTATAGCTCTCTCTTGCAACTTGAATGAAAGAACGAGATCTAAAGTTTCAATTGACTCTAGGTATATCTGTAAAAATGAACAAAGAAAAGGTGATTCAGCACTTCATGATGGACCCCTTCCAGGGCACCTGACCTAACACCATGTGTTTTTCCCTGTTGAGATGTGGAAAAGATGCTGTGTTTATAAACTCCTGTCCCCAATAGTAGGAACTGAAGGACATGTGTCATATCTTTCAGGCGTCAGGAGGAGGACACATGGAAATTCTTTAGAATGATTTAAGTGTGTAAAAAATTGTGTTTGTTGTCTTTTATACTTTTTTTTTTCCAATGAGGCTGTATAACAGATCCACCACAAGAGGAGTCTGGGCCATAACCAGCTCTAGTGCGCCCCCCCCCCCAATAATGAATCAGTCTTTCATGTGTCACCATTAAGGCGCTGATGCATGACACAGTGGTTTTTTGACGCCCAGTTTCCACCAAATGGAGGCACCTGGGCTCTCTTTTGATGCAAAATTGAACTAGGAATTTTTAATTTTGCGTAGGGAATTCTAAGCCAAACGAATATCCTAGGGGTCTTTTACATGCCACATAATCATACGACATGGGCGCTGATGATTTTCTGCATCTCGAAAATCTACCGACTGGCCACCTCAGGCAGGCCAGAACCCGGGTCCACAGGCGTAGAAGGCCAGCGCCTAACCATCACGCCACCAGCCGGTCAAATTTACTTTTTTATACTTAGAATTACACAAATTTGAAATTTCACCATTATTTTTGAATTACCCTGTGTATGTTCTGTGGGGTTTTGAAAAACTAGTCTGTTTATTAAAAATTGTTGTATAGGAAATTATTCTCATGTTTTAGTTCTATGGAATGTTTAGCATCTTGCTTGCGAAAATGTGCTTTCTATTATACTGTTAAGAGTTCGTAAACAACTTCAAACTTTCTTCAAATGACGACACAGTTCTTGAGAAAAACACTGGAGATTTATTTACAACTATTTACAAGAAATATCGTTAACAATTGCTAAATTAACCGTAGCAATTAGGCAAATATCGATTAACACCGTAAACTCAACGGTAACACACGTATTCACATCAAAATGCACAAAAACACAGCGCAAAAAGGGCTTCGTAAATCAGAGCTAATACACTCTCAGCGCAAAGGCTCAGTCGAGACTGACTTTTTATCACTCGTCACGGCTATTTATAAACATCGAAAGAGAGCCTCTCAAATATTTCAGAAAATCCTACACCGTTCTATCACTTTCTCATTTCCTTCCATTCACAAATTTTATCATTCAGAAATGAGGGGACCGTATACTTCAGCCGAATGTTTGGGAGTTGTATGTACATTACATGAAACTATTTACAGGTTACGTTACTAAGACAATTTTAGATGAAAGATTAAACCAAATTTAGCTAGATTACAACAAATTAATCACAAAAAAATTAATATTGATAGACTTTGCAACAATACGTTTTTTAAGCACCCTTTTACATTTCTTTAGCAAGAAAACGTAATAAAACACGATCAGCTGGCATATGGACAGTATTTCCATATTCTATATTTTATTACTTCAAACAGCGCTGCAGCTTTATCGCTTCAATGAATTAATTAAATGTTGTTAAAGTACGTAGTTATAAAGCTGGGGAAAATACTGGAAGTGCTTCTGTGGACCAGATTTGTTTAAATTTGTCCAAATGTATCTTCACATTTTGAAATTCTTCCTATTTTTTTAAAAATTAGACATAAAGTGTGCTTTTTTTTTAAAAAAATGTGTTTAAAACCAGATTTTGTAGTTTTTAATCGCTGTCTTTCGATCATTTTTGGGTCCCTTAAAAATTTTAAAGGGTATCGCGAGTTTCCCGAACCTTTTCAGTAATTACTTCTAGCCTACAAATATTATGTGACTAAGTGTTACACTGCCGAAGGAAAGTAAAGGGCAGTTTCTGTAATTTTTTTCGCCTTTTTGACATCTATTGTACTTTATTTTTATTGTATAAGCTTTCTTATTTGGCTTTTCTCTGAAAACAAATCAGGGAAAAACGTCAAAAACCCAAAACGTTTTTTAAATGTCTCAAAAGATGGTTTTTACTGGCACAATGCTTTACCTTCCCACGTCAGTACAGTACTAAAGAAACAGAGACGAGTCAATATGATTTGACTCAAATACTAAGATACATTAAATTCTCAAAAATCCTATATTGTAAGAAATTGGTAAAAATTTTCTAAATAATTTATTATTACCCACAAGACCTTCTGGTCACTGTAGAAGAAACATTGAGCTAGGACTAGTTTATGAAAATAGGTGCTCCTAATGCCGTGGTCGTGGTGCCCAACCTTTTTTACTCAGAGGACCGCAACTCATATTAAAATACAGGGTGGTTATAGTTAAAGTTACCCTGTTCAGACCCCTCTAGTGACCGCTCTACACATCGGATTTCGATAGAACTAGGAATATAGATTATATAGGCCATGGGGAACAGGATTATATGCAATAAAAAAAAAAGTTCAACCACCAGGTTAGAAAAGAACGCGTGAATCAAATAAAACAGAGAATGTTCACAAAATCGATTTTATTTCCAGAATTTGTTCGATGTTCATTCCATGTAATTCAATCACATGTTCAAAACGTCTTATAGCGTGAGCCACAGTTGCACGAAGGGTTTCTCTAACAATAGCATTAACATGACGCCTTATGTTGTCCTTCAATTCAGGCACCGTCCGTATCCTTTCACCACAGACCTGATCTTTCAGGAAGCCACACAGCCAAAAGTCGCATGGATTCAGATCCGGTGATCGCGGGGGCCAAGCTGTAGGCCCCCTGATAATATCCTTATCGGTGTGTAGAGCGCCCCCTATCTTCGATTTTTGAACTAATTTTTTTTATTTCATAGCCTTGCTCCCCATGGTCTATATAATCTATATTCTGAATTTCATCGAAATCCGTTGTGTAGAACGGTCACTAGAGGGGTCTGAACAGGGTAACTTTAATTATAACCACCCTGTATTTATCACGAGTCAGAACGAATACAAAATTTTAAAATATTTAAAAGTTTTCCAAGCAACATAGGAAAATATGGAAGAGGAAAAGAACCAAGAATTGTTGTTATCGTAATCTGATACTTATTTTATTAATGCAATGTTGGCAACTAGTTAAAAAAACAATTTCTGAATATTTGGCTTGCTTCAAACTGTATAACAAATTTTACTAATCCTAGTTTTCGATTTTTAGCATTGAACTACAGTACGGGTTACATCAATCAACTTCGCGAGTCGCATTTGGTCAACGAGTCGTATATTGGGCACCACTATTCTAATACCTTAAATAAATGCATAGAATCTATTTGTGCAGTTTATTTACAAGTTTCTATCATGTCTCTTTACGGACTGACCAACGCTTTTAAAGATAACGATGAATGTGAAAGGTTTTGGGATTTTCCGTGTGTGTTAATCTTTTCGAAATGTAAATGAAATAATAAAGAAATAAAAATTAAAACTTCATAGAATTCAATTGCATATGATATTAGAATACCAATTAAAAAAAAAACTAAAAAAGCTTGGAATTACCGTCAACTCTCAATAACTCGAAGTCCCAAGGGACCGGCTAAAACGTTCGAGTTATGGGAAGTTTCCACAACGGTCTCGAGTTTAGGATACAATGAAAACTTTGAGGTAAGGGAATGTTCGAGTTATAAGCTTCGAGTTATCGAGATTCGACTGTAGTATGTTAAGATTAGATGGAAATGTTTTAGAAAGACAAAATAAGTAATGTGACAGTTATTGAAATAATTGATCACACTCACACACACACACACTGGGCGATTCTTGTATCGATCGAACTTCATCGTTTTCGACCAGCCACGAGAGCTTCACGTACAATTGATTCGATCTGATATCAAATTGACTGAGCCGAAAAGGATTACGAGGTTAATCTGTGTGCGAACGATAAGCAATCTTTAGTCCTTGAATCATCTTAGGTGGATTGGATCTTCTAATAACGATTTAATTATCTGTTTTTACAGATCCTTAACAAGTAACCATTTTACTTTCTGGAAAACTGAAGAGACAGCTGTATAAATTAAGAATTGTATATTTATAACTTCTGCACCAAATGATGTGGAAAACATTCTTAAAACTGCTCTTTCATTTCTGCATTCTTTCTTTGTTCTTTTTTTAGACGAAAATTCCATCGCCTCCACCCCCGCGAGCAGAGGTTGTCTGCAATGCTCGTCGAATCTAACCCTGATTGCTCCTCGGGGTGAAAACAGCGTGGAAGTTCCGGTACCAGCTATTTCCATATGCCCTCGGTAATTTTTTTTCTCCCGAAACATTTTTAAAACTTGATGTATGTGATAGTAGTCTGTGTTTCTGACAAAGCGTGGATAACATTTTCTATTCGCCAATAATAGCAGCTTCGGAACAGTTGATGCAGTGTGACGCCGAAATACATTGTATAGTGGATTTTACGGAGAATGGCGGAAAGGAATTTTTCCAGTTGTTCGAAGGGAACTCAAACGACGTCTTACAATAGCAACATTAATTTTGACTTCGGATTACTTCTGCAACTAAATGAATTCTTAAAAAAACGACATTCTTTTTTTTTTTTTTACCGTATGAATTACTGCGATTCCTTTCCATTCGTAGAACAGAAATTCTCTAATTCCAAAAGGCACATATAAACACACACACACACAAATTAACATCCATTTATGTACAGGGTGTTCAGTTTTAACCTGCAAGACCTTTAATTTCGCAACCGTTAGTTCTAGATGTATACTTCAACTTGCAAAATTGTTCTAAATCAGATGCAGAGTTATATATATATATATATATATATATATATATATATATAAGATATTGAAAGTTTGAAGCAAAAATAAAAACGAGTCGAAAAATACAAAATTTAACTTTTTATACGGGCCCTAGGTCCTCTAACAAATATTTCGAGAAATAATCTACATTGAAAACTATTACTGAGACAAAAAAATTTGACATTTGTGCGACCAAAACTCAGGGAGATATTGCAGTTTTAAGGTTTAAGCGATCATACAGAAGATAAGATCGGAACTAATCGCCCTTTCAGAAGAATGACAGGTCGTCAAAGTAAGAAAACGAAGTTTTTATTGCTATTCAAAAACCAATGCAAATGTTATGCCGTGATACGCAAAAACGCACTGCAAAACCTCGAACAATTTGAAAAACTACTCTTTGCGCACATATAATTTTGAACATTTGTTAACCACTATAATTTCCCCCAAAAGTTATTGACGGCGATTGAAGAGTGATGTAAGTCACAAAACGCTGCGTTTCATATCTCGGTGAATATGGATCGTACTTATTTCAACCTCTTTGTGTTGGAATTAGTTTTCAATGGAGATTATTTCCCTAAATATAAGTTAGGGGACCTGGGCCCCGTATAAAAAGTTAAATTTTGTATTTTTTGACTTCTTTTAATTTTCACTTCAAACTTTCAATATCTTAACCCTGCAACTGATTTTGAACATTTTTGCAGTTGTAAGTATACATCTAGGACAAACGGTTGCGAAAATAAAGGTCTTGCAGGTTAAAACGGAACACCCTGTGTACAGTGGACTCCCTCTATCTGAACTCTTTAATGTGAACACCGCGATATTCTGAACTCTGAACACATTTTGATGGTTCCGGCGAAACACCATAGACATAACATTGTCTAACCTCTCTAATCTGAACACACTATAATATGAACACCCTATAATATGATCGGTGTTTTTTAACCCTGTTCAATTATAATCTTTTTATATACTGAACATGTTCACAATCGGTACTCGGAAATTCCTATTGATTAAATTGGGAAGCTTGAAATACAGGGTTCGCCGATATATATCAGTCAATATATATCGTGACATATATCCAATATTTATTTTGAAAATATTATGATATTTCGATATTTTTGGTATGTATTTTTTCCACTACGGTATTTTCAATATAAAAAGTATAATTATCATAGTAAAATTGTTCATTTGTTTTTAAAAATAACCAAAAACTTATGTACTATATTTTCATGATGTATAATAATGCATCATTAATATAAAAAAATAATATAATATTCCCTTTTTACTTGTATTTTATATTCATAAAATTATTAGCAATGTAACAATCTAAATTTATATTAAAAGTGCCTAATTAATTATTAAATGATGGTCAGAAAAAAATTTCTCATGGCTGTGCACCGACTAATTCATGTTATTTATCTCGTAAATCATATAACTGTAATTATATTATCATATAACTGTAAAAGTAGCTAACAGAAGAAAAAATCAGAAGTAAAACAGCTTATGCTAATAAATAGTGAAAGAAACATTAATTTCAAGTCTACATATTGTAATAACATTTTAGGAACTTAAACAGTGATTTGAGGACGAATTTACTATTTTGAAGACTTGAGTTTGTGCTAATTGAAAATACCGGAAATATATCAAAATATCCGATATATATCAAAATATCGGATATTTTCGAAATAATCATGATATTTTCGAACCTTGTTGAAATACATTCACGATTTTATCCCAATGATTGAATGGTAATAAATAGAAAATGGAGAGAGGAAGAAGAAAAATCATTTTCCTGGATATTACTGTTTCATAAAAAGTAAAGTATTACTGTTTCAGCTGAGCAATATGAGCCTGAAGTTTCTGCCAGTGCATATTTCAAGAATCCAACCATTGTGTCAGTTGCATTTAAGACCTTTAAATTATGATTACCTTCAAGCAATATGCGGATGAGAATCACCCGGAAACATTTCACTTGGACGATAACACGTACCAAGATGTATTTCAAGAACCATTGTATCAGTTGCATCCAACCATTGTATCAGTTGCATTCAAGACCTTTAAATTATGATTACCTTCAAAGCAAAATGCGGCTGAGAATCACCCGGAAACATTTCACTTGGACGATAACACGTACCTTGCATGAGAATACACAATGCAAAAACAGATTAAAAATAACTTTTTTTCCCCAGATATTGTACCAATAGCTTTATTGTAATATTTTATTATTGAATGTTGCCCTAATATTTTTAAATTAAAAAATAAATGCAAGAGTTTAGGTCCTCCTGAGTTGAATTAGACATTGCACTAGCCACCAATCCAAAAGTTAGCACCTAGGGGGGTCAAGAGGGGGCGGTCGCACCCCCAAATCTTTTGAGAGGAGTGATAAAAAATGGGCAACTTCAATTTACGTAAATCGCAAAACAATGTTCATGAAAATAGAATCTTACTGGTTCTCCGTAATTATTGATGAAACTTGACCCGTTTCCAAACATGAACAAGTGTTTTCTGTTTTTTAAATGATTTATTAGAAATTCATCAATCCTTTACCGGACTTTTCAGAACAGAAAAACTGATGAAGAATCATGGTTAGTTTTAACTAAAGACGTAATTTCCTCATATAGGCTAAATGTTTCATTCTTGTGTGCTCTGTGCAATTGTGATTATGAGGCCCGTGCAGTGGTGTGGCTGCATGATTTTCACAAGAAAATGCCTTGGAATTTTACATTCATTGTTACGCTCATATTTTAAGTGTGTCTATTTAATGAGTGTTCACCACCAATTTCTTTTTCCAGAAACACATTTCAGCTACTCAATGCATAGTATCATTTCATATTATACTTCTTAAAAATACATACTATTGTTGAAAAAAATATCTCACATCAACAAATATCTTTCCTGGGGGCTCTTTAACTATGCAATCTCGAAGTGACACAAGAGGGTCTTCAAGAGACAACACCAGATGGTCTTTTATACCATAAAAACCCTCCTCGATAATTTCAAAGCAGTAATTTTAGAAAACGACCCTTTCAATAATGAAAAAGCTACTGTCCTTTAACACATCTTCGTTTGAATGCTTATTCGCTTTGTTTGTATTGTGGAGAGTTTTTGAACAATGCCTTACTCTATCAAAACATCTTCAATCAGCTAAACTTAATTTTTGGAATGTTCAAGCTTCAGTTCAAGCTACAATTAATAAATTTCACGCAGATGTATATTTCAACCAAGCGTGGATCATTTCAAAAAAATTCTTACTCCAAGATAATTTTTAAAAAAGCGCAAAGAATATTCAAATGACTTTAGAAGAGGTGACCAAAATGCATATTGATTTAACATATTGTATAAAATAATAGAATCAGTTTCTAATAAAACTAGCACAAGATTTGATGATAAATATTTTCTTGTATTGTTAGCTCTCTATTATCTGGATTGGATATTGAAAACAAAAAATGAAATGTTTCAATTATGACTAGAATTTATAGCATGAAGCAAGAAGAATTGTTTAGAGACGCGACTAGACTGTTTAATGATGAAAAATGAAGACCATAACAATTTTTAAAGTTACCAGGGTGATTTTGACGAGCAAGATGTGAAACGTGTGTTTTCATACGTAACTTTGTTACTTCAATTATTTTTCAACTATTCCAATCAGTTCAGCTAGTAGAAAAAAATCATTTTCGTGTCTGAGGAAAATAGAGAATTATTTTCGAGGTGCAATAGGGACAGAAAAAAAAAAACTTACTGAAAAAAGAGCATGACATTGGGCATTGATGGATTAGTAACCCGATTTCCTGTTCTTTCGTATTTTAAAGATCGAGCATCAAAACTTTATTAAAAGATGAAAACTGTAGTATCAAGATACTTTGTATGATAACATATTATAAAATAAATTATAAATTTTGTCACAATTTTTTTTTTATTAATTCTAAACCCATATCATGATTACTTGCTGTTAGCCAATATGTGTTTTGTTCCATACTGAGGTAATTCATATTTAAGAAACTCGACCCCTCAAACGAAATGCTGAAATGCCGCCCCTGCACTGGGCAAAGTACTGAACATAGTTCACCAACGCAATAGAATGTGAGCGAGAGCGAACCGGTTTCCATGTCTATGAATAGAATACATGTACAATAAATTCGCGATAACTCGAAGTCCGATAACTCGAATATTACTATAACTAGAAGTTTTTATCAAGTCCCGATTCCTTTCCCTTTAATTCCATGCTAATTATTCTCTATATCAAGAAGTTAACTCCCTTTAACTCGAAGTTTTTTCAAAGATGACTCGAAATTTATTTTGAAAGAATGGAAAAAAAGGAAGAAAATGATGAGAGAAAAATTCATTCACCTTCACTTGCAATTTCTGCACATTAGAAGTCTAAAGCCTAGAAGAAGACCTGTTGAGCTATTGTGCGATAAAGGAGTTACACTTGCGGAAACGAGTTAGCTTTTTTTTTCTTTTGTTGTACTGTACAGTTTACACTTAGACATGTTGCTGGACTACGAATCTGCTTTTAAGCTGTCAAGTTGTCAAAGCTGATTGTAACTTTAATCAAAGGCCTAAGTTATGAAAAGACCATGCCATTCCGATAAGTGGATCTTTGCTGCGTGAGAAAGCAATAAAGTTTGCTATATTACTGAACATAAAAAATTTCCATGCTAGTGCTGGATGGCTAGAGAAGTTAAAGACCAGAGACAACTTCGTCTTCAGAACTCTTCACGGAGAAACTACATATTGCGCGAAAATAACTTTGAAGTGCTGCAAAATTTGTCTGTTATATGTCTGTTTCATGTTTAATTAAAATATTTGATCGTTTTTAATATTAAAATGTCGAAAACCGAAACTAGCTCTAAGTAAAACTTCCGATAAGTCGAAGATTTTTGTCGGTCCCTTTAGATTCGAGGTATCGCGAATTGATTGTGCATATGCATTATCCAGTCTCCCTCTATAGTGAACACCCCCATACATAATCTCAACACTTTTGTTCGGTCCCATGAGTGTCCAGCAAAGAGAGTCCATTGTATAGATATAAATATACTCTCAGAAACATGTCTAAAAGACCTAAATTTTCAATAAATCATGCTACTGAACTTGATACTACTGAATCTTAGATTATTGCCTACGCTAATAAATGTACAGTTTCGTTCTTTGTCTCTAGTAACCAAATTTTTAACAGATCTCGTAGCAAACGGAATTTAACTCTGGAAAAATTGCTAAAATATTATACAAAAAAAAAAAAAAAACAATCAAGTTTAATAAATTTTTAAATTTTTACCTTGTCCTTTGATGTGAACGCTAAATAATATTTTTATCTCTCACTCACAGAAACTTCAGTTATTTGCTCAGAATGACGATGTTTATTTAATGTATTAGAGAGGAAGAATATTTATTCAGAAATGCCGAAAGCGGATTTTCGAGAATATTTTTCTTCCTCTCAAAGGATTACCGAACATGTTTGTTCCTCTGGGAGATTTGGGGAGGGGGAAAAAAGCGGAGGGAACTGTAATCAGACTTAAAAGGAGGATTAGAGAAAGAAAAGCCCAGTTTCTTCAAACTTTTACGGAACTCAAGTGCTGTAATTCTGCAAGTTCTGATATTAATATGGGTTTAAATTTCGATTATAATGTACTTGAGGATGCTTCTCAAGCCCTTTAATATCGGTATTTGGTTGCGCAAATAAGGGGAGGTTTGAGGGTTGAAATACCTTTTGAGCCCTTCTCGCATTAGTTTTGAAATAAGAGTGTATAGTTAATACCACTAATTAAAAAGTTAAAACTAATGAAATAAAAAATCGTTCGCTAATAAGTTAGTTCATATGTGTAATAATTTTTTTTTTCTGTCTTAAGGAAAAAAAAATTTTTTTTGTCCCTCCTGTTACCTTGGAATAAAATAAACAATTTTTTGGTCAAGTCAGTTGATCTTCTCCGAAGCTTTCAGAGATTAGGTGACATTTAATTTATTCACATTTGTGCATTGTTATATTTGATGTATTGTGCCAGCTTCTCCGGCAATTTGGGGTGCGGTGCTTCACTTTTCCAACTGTACCGTAATTTGGTGTAAAGTCCAACATCCACAGTATACACATACATGCCATAAGGACCTGTTTATAGGGTAAGCAACCATTCACAGTACATTCTCACAAAGAAAGGACAAGGACAGGAGAGGGAAGGTGCATCCGTGCCCGGGACGGAATACAAACCTGCGAACTCCCCATAGCAGGCAGACTTCTCTGATCGCTAGTCAAGGCAGCAGGCAACTTTTGCAATCATTGAGCATTATTTTCCCTACCATGTAATTCAGAATTAGGGATGGAAAATCGGTCTTGCACTGTCGTAAAACGAAAAGTAAATTGCACAGCACATTAGGTGTGTAATTAGTACTGCAGAAAATTATGCATTGGGAGAAATACAACGCCCATTTTCAAGAATTATTTGATCGTTAGACAAATTCCGTTATTCATGGCGACAATACTTCAATCCTTTTTTTGTTCCGAAATTTACATAGCACATTGATACCGTAAGGAATTAACTTTACTTTAATCAACTTATATGTATTTTCTTTCTTGTACTGGAAGCTTAGCCAGAGCACCCGGAAGACTTAACATGGGTGTGACTTCAGGTCCTCGACCAGGTCTGAGGATAAGAGAAGGACAATATCCAGTTCAACTAATAGCGTGGAAGCGCCAGGGACACTTTGCGGCTTGCCAGTACACAATATCTCTCATAGGTAAGCTGGAAATGGCATATTTTTTTTTTGAAAAATGTGTGAATTTATGACTAAATTGTTAAAAAAAACCCCTTCCTATGGTTGGTTATTGGGCATGGATGAAAAATACAATAAAATGGAATACTGAAACTAGCAGTAAAAGGAAAATATAAAAAATAGTCATTATCCTATTAACAGCCTTGCACTCCAGTAATACTCAGAGAGAGAGAGAGACTCATATGGTCATCTTAGTCCAATACATACGATGGTCCAATACACACGACTTAGTCCAATACATTCCGACATCGATGTCGATGTTTTGGAAACATCGATGTTTTTAACATCCATGTTTTACTTTTGATGTTTTTGGACCATCGATGTTTTGGTTTCGATGTTTTTTCGATGTTTTTGCATTTTATTCAAAATTATCATAAAACTTGCTCCAAAATTCTCGCTAGGTAATTCAGTTTACTTATGGAGTTGCCCCCCCCCCCAAAAAAAAATCATTTTTTTTGCACCCATTTTATAAGATCAATTTTTCTGTATAGAGGATGATTTTTGAGAAGATGCCTACAAGATAGAAGATTAACTAGAGAGTAAGGAAGAGGTCAAAGCTATTGGAAGAACCTGACACTGGTAGTCCGGTGCCAGAACTTACAATCTATTTCAAGGCTCCAGTTCTTGAACTAAAGGAAAATCCTTTACGTTACTATGGTGAAAATTATAACTTTAAAAATTCAGAGTTGTTAAAAATTGCTTTGAAGTATTTGATAGCTATGGCAACTTTTGTTCCTTCCGAAAGAGATGTTTCTCTGACTGGTGGGATAGTTTGCGAAAAGAGAAATGCGGTTCTCGTGGACAAAGTAAACAAACTCCTTTCTCTCCAAACTGTCAACACCAATATTCCAGGTTACTTATTGACTTCCCCCGACAAGTCGTCTCTCTATTACTTACAATTTGTGTTTAATTATTAACTAAGAGTACAACACATATTTCTTGCTCTTAAAAATAATTGTTAGAATTAATTTTGTATTTTAAAAATAGTTAGCACAACTTTTTCTCATCATTCAACTGACGGTAAGTGCTATGATACATTTTTTCTTAGATTCTTTTTTGATGCAAATTTACTTTTAGTTTCATTTAGTTTGAAAATATTTCCTTATTACTATAACTAGTTTGTATTAATAGGTGCTTGTCTTATTATCAATTTTTGTCCTACTATAGTATCAAGATGTTGCGAAATTATTCTTATTAAATTATATTCATGATTTGAGGTTCAGTATTTTCAATATATTAGTCCGGTACGTATTCTTTTGTATTGCTTAAATTAGTGTAGTGTATTTAAAAATGTATGTTATACATTGATAAAAAGATCGATGTTTGGAAACATCGATATTTTTTGGTCGATGTATCTATACCATCGATGTTCTAATTTCTAACATCGATGTTTTGCCATCGATGTCGCACCTCTAATACATACCGTTGAGATCTCGGTCCGTAATACAAATCACTGCAGAGTGGACATGCCATTGTGTTGGTCGTAGCAAATCAAAAATATTACGGTTTACATATTCACACCAGTTCTTTGCAGATTTTTTACCCACTAATTCCTGATGGCAATCAACAATCAAAAAATTAACAGTGGATGAAAAAAATATCCTTCATCCATTAGATCGCTTATTTTGCATTGAAAATAAATGAATTCAGGTCCTTGTGCGTGCGTGTGTGTGTAACCCGAAACACGTGTATGCAGCCAGCTGCAATTTGTGTAACTAGCGTTGCTATTTATATTTAAAAAGTTTTTAAAACTGAACTGCTTATTATTTCACCAGAGCACTAAAAAGCTCGCAAAATATTTTTTGGCAGAGTTCGTTTTTCAATGAACTAAACATATTTCATTGACACGTTTTGTTTTTGCAGTATAAGAATAATAGTACATACTCCCTGCATCTCTTGAGATGTATAAAACTTTATCTTTCAGAAGATTCTTAATATTTAATGATAGGAGGGATGCAACGGAACCACTTGCAAAATGTCTTTCAACTTTTATACTTCTTCAAAATAACCAAACACTCTCGAGAGCGCGAAAAGCTTTTAGAAGAAGAATCATTCGTTGTTGAGTTGTAAAGTTGCTGCGAGACTCATTTCTGACGTTTCGCGCATGCGCAGAAAAGTAAATCGATGTCACTGAGCACAGTAAGATCTTTTTTGCATACAATTTGTTGCACCTCGGAAAAAATAATTGTGCAAATATTGTCCTGATCATATTTTTTTGTAAAATCATTATGCAAATTTTTGTTGAACTGAAAACAAGCGAGAGGTGATGCAAATTTACAGTTCATCAAGGTGAGCGACGAGACTTTTATTCCAGTGTAAACACATGTTTAACACGAAAAAATAACCCGATTTTAAAAATTGATATTTTCGAAATTGTTGTGCATTATTTAAATACTAAAACCCGAAATTTGAAAAAAAAAAAAAAAAAAGACCTGATGTTGTGCATCACATGACTTCCTTTTACTCCAATTTAATGTAACTTCCCCATTACTTTAAATTTTAATGTGATTCAATAGTTTACTCTCTAAATATCACCAACAGTGGCCAAATCAAAACAGATAAAAAAAATCGCCAAATTTGTCGCCAAGTTACCGACAAAACTTGGCGACCAAAAGACTGCCGATATATCGGCAAGTTTCCGCCAAATTATAACACCACTTAAATTTACATCGAAATTAACAATGATTTCCCCCCCAAAAAGGGGCAAAAGACCCATTTACAAACACCCGAATGCGACCAAAAGGAGAGGTGCACAACTAGACCCCACTAGGAGTCTACGTACCAAATTTCAACTTTCTGGGACATACCGTTCTTGAGTTATGCGACATACATCCGCACATCCGCACATACATGCGTTAATACCGACGTCACGAGAAAACTCGTTGTAATTAACTCGGGAATCGTCAAAATGGATATTTCGCGTGTCTATACGTTTTTAGGCACCTAAACGCGTGTGGTCAAGTCGAAAAAAAAAAGAAAACTTGACATTCATTCGGGGGTGGGTAAAATGGAAATTAAGGTCATTTTTTGAGTGAAATTTTTTTCGCGAATACAATACTTCCTTTTTTTAAAAGGAAGTAAAAATGCATCTTTTTTTTTTTTTAACTGCACAAATTTTCAATACAATAGGCTTTCAAAACACAATCATCTGTTCTAATTTTATCCAGTTCATTTCGCATGTTTTGTATTATCACTCTGTCAACCATTCGTAATTCTGCCAAAATGCATCTGCCAATCATTTCCAACACCATACTAATTCGTTTTTGAAGTGCTTGTAGTGCTTTCGGCACCGGTGATTGTTACACTGGCTTTGACGGAACCGCATAAATAGAAATCAGAACGAGGGATTACAGATTAGTAGATGTGTGTCGCCTTACAAAAAGCTCACACATTGAATTTTTAGTACTAGAAAAATAAAAACTTTGTGCACTTATTTTTAACGTCTGATATTAAGTATTTTAATGTGGTCAAAAGTTTGGAAAATATATAGAAAACATATTAAAGGGGAAAAAATTAGAATACCATAAACCACAAGCCCAAAATGTGCGAATCAACTAAACAAATAAGCCAGGTAAATATAAACATCAATAGAACATTAAGCAGACAAGGTTATAACATCGATAAATTACAAGATGAAGCCAGTACTCTTTAGCAGTAGAAACTTCATCCTATGGTCGAAAGCCCAAAGAACTACTAAACAAAAAAACTAAAACAAATGTAGGATGTCCTGTTCCGAAAAAGCTAACATGCAGGATATGATCCTGAATGTTAGCTTTTTCGGAACAGGACACCCTACATTTAGTTTTAGTATAAATTTTTTAGTCTTTCGACCATAGGATTTTTTTTTTGACCATAGAATAAGTTTCCACTGCTGAAGAGTACTGCGTTCATCTCTGTCATTTATCTATGTTGTAACCTCTTCTGCTTGTTGTTCTATTGCTATTTATAGATATATATTTAAAATCTGAACATTCTTTTGTGGTAACCTTGTAGGTTGGTTCATTAACAATCTTGAGTACACATAGTGCACCTAACGTAAAGATTGGAGAGAAAGTTTCGAGAACATGCATTCTGAATGTCTATTCATAAAAGCTATATTTGTCCTTTACATTCTTCAGTGTGTCAAAATGGAGCTATGTCGCCAAAAAAATGAGAAGCTCAATGCTTGAATTATTTTAATATTCTACACTTGAGAATTCGAAAGAAAAACACGTACGAAACGAATAAAATGTTATAAAATTTTTCACTTTAATAAATGAATGGTACCTTAACAAAGTTTTGGAGCCGAACCATTGCTACATCTCGCAACGGTTTAATAACGACAAGGATATGTACGAGATGGGCATGTTATCTAGATTTTTTTTTAAAAGATCTCCTAGAAACATATTTTTTAAACTGAAAAATATGGGGTTGGATTTAATATTCTAATGATCAATGATCCGATTTTGTAAACATGTTTATGTCATTTAAATCGATTTTTAAAAGCTTTTTTTCTTTTTCTGAAAAAACTCACATTAACATTAATTCTGGAGCAGACGCGTCCACTCTTTTCTTTTCTTGAGGACCGTACCTCTTACTAAGATGAATCTCGCAGGTCAGAACGCACATAAAATTAAAATATAAACACCTTTTCACTTCCTTTTACAAAAAAGGAAGTATTGTATTCGCGAAAAATTTTTCACCCAAAAATCGGCCTTAATTTCCATTTTGCTCACCCCAAAATGAATGTTGAGTTTTTTTTTTCAACCCGACCACACGTGGATATGTGCCTAGGAACGTACTGACACCAAAAATATCCATTTTGACGATCCCCGAGTTGATTACAACGAGTTTTCTCGTGACGTCTGTATGTGCGTATGTGTGTATGTATGTCGCATAACTCAAGAACGGAATGTCCTAGAAAGTTGAAATTTGGTACGTAGACTTCTAGTACGGTCTAGTTGTGCACCTTTTTTTTTTTTTTTGGTTGAATTCGGATGCTCTAAAGGGGGTCTTTTGCCCCTTTTTGGGGGAAAAGCCTTGTTAATTTCGATGTAAACTCAAGTGGTGTGATAATTTGGGGGACACTTGGCGATGTATCGCCAGTCTTTTGGTCGCCAAGTTTTATCGCCAACTTGGCGACAATTTGACGATTTTTTTTTTTTTAAATCTGGTTTTAATTTGGCCACTGTTGGTGATATTTAGATAGTAAACTATTGAATCATATTAAGACTGCCAATAATGAGAAAATGACATTAAATTGGAGTAAAAGGAAGTCATGTGATGCACACATCAGCTCGTTTTATATAGATAAATGGAAAAATGCGGAAAAGGAACAAAAACAACAAACTAAGAACTGTTGATATTATGAGCAGTTCATGATTGTTGAACACATGCTTATTGTATTATTGATACGAAAATTTCATCTGTTTTTCAGAAAATGATTTCAAACTTACTATAATCTTACATTATACCACATGAAGACTACCTGTTTTTTTTGAAGGTTTCAGAATATGTACGTCAATTCGTAATATTTAACGTAACAGCAGACCACATGGCTTCGTCGGCCACATCTGACCCGCGGGCCGTAGGTTGGGTATCACTGATCTAGAGCATTTGAAATGGGATTTCAGCAATATTTAACTGCTGTTTTAGTTATGTGTTTGATTTCAGTACATTACCTTCACCCATATCATTATTCCTTTTATATTGTACTCATTTACATTGTTTCTCTTTAGTAAGAAAATGCGAAGATGTACCTATGGCAGAAGGAGGAACTTTCGAATGTACAAATGGTTCGATTTGGGGTAGCAAGTGTCATTTATCCTGTCGTTCAGGTTTTGTGCTACACGGGGATAGCACCATTGTTTGCGATGGAAATGAGAGAAAAGTTTTTTGGTCATCACCGTTTCCACAATGCAAAAGTAGGTATTTTCGAAAATTAAAGTCAGGTTGCATGATATCAATCACATTCAGTTAATGTTCCGATTTTTCTTCTCATAGAAACTTCTCCAAAATCTGTTGTTGCCAAGCTGCCATGCCTGAAACCTAAACAACCAAAAAATGGTGCAGTAGTTTGTGATTCCAATGGTAAAGAGTTGTATCCGGATGGAAGCGTTTGTCAATTTTTCTGTTATCCAGGCTTTCTTATTGAGCAGGAATCTACTTCAAATGCTCTCACTGTCTGTAAAAATGGACACTGGACACCAAATGATGATCTCACATGTGTTGGTAAGTTTTATTTTGTATTTAAAGTTGTTAAGTTACAGAAAGTGCGTTCTTTAGCGATTGAACAAGTGTAGTTGGCTTGATTTTCTTACTAAATATATTCTATGTAGTTTGAGGAACATGAAGGGGTGATATTATGCCGCGTCGGCCCTTTGTGACAATCGTCAACGTGCCTTGAGGACGATTTTCATTAGTTAGGAAAAATACCTCGGAACACAAATTTGGCTTGTAAACCTCATTTGGTAATAGCATGTCAACACGTCTTGTAGACGATTTTCATTGGTAAGGAAAACGAGGATCTACAAATTTGGCTGATAATTTTCGTTTGGTGGTAACATGTCAACACGTGTTGAGGATGATATTTATTGCTAAGGAAAATTGACGAGGATCAGCAAATTTGGCTTATGAACCTCCTTTAATGATAACATTTGACTGTTAGAATAGAAGTAACACTATCAGGTTCTGTTTTGAATACGCATCTTTAATTTGCTTCTTTTTCTTTAGACCGTGCACTTACTATTTTATCCATATCAACATTGAAAGTTAAAAATAATAATAATCCGCATGATTGTGTTAAAAAATCTGCAGAACCAGAAAATCTCTATGTTTTTGTTAGTGTCTCAATTGATGTTATGTCAAAATTTGTGTTGAATACAGGTATACAGGGTGCGATTGAAAAGTAACCGAACTTTTACCGTCGTGTGGTTTCAAAGGCGTCAAAAAAGAAAGAGTTTTGGCAGAAAATGTGCGTCTGATCTTGTTCTTTCAGGCCCTACACGAGTCAACGCGCTGCGAGTAGCGGTTGAGTAAATATCGCTCTACGCGCGAAGGTTCTTTTTTCAAACGGTTACGTTTTCCGAGTGGTGAAAATGCAACAAACGAGATTGCTTAGCGTTAAGCAATCAATTTTTGTGCGAAACTAAAAAAAAACTTTAACTAGACTCAATGCCTGTTTAAGGAATTTTCGGAAATGTTCCGGACACAAATTTATGAATGGCACGAGGCGTTCAAAGACGGCGTCAGGACGCCGAAGACGAACAACGCGCAGTGAGATCCTCGATCGACATCAAAAACTGACAAAAAAGTCGACAGCGTTCGTGAATTCTTGACAGTCGGGCAAGCACCCGGGAGATAAGTGAAAAGTTAAATCTAACTTACTACAGCGTTAATAAAATTGTGATCGAAGAATTGAGCATGTGAAGGTGTGCGCGAAACTGGTTCTCAAGGTTTTGACCTCTGAGCAAAAGGAAACACGTGTGCAAAAGGGTCGTGAAGTGTTGAAATCCCAGGCATGTCTCTCCCGGACTTCTTTTTGTTCCCTCTCATCAAAAGAAACCTGAAGGAAAGGCGTTTCCAGTTCAAAGCGGACAATCAAAAAAGTGTAACCGACAATCTAAATGCCCTCCTGGAAGATGCGTTTAAAAATGCTTTGAACAGTGGAAGGACCGCTACCGCCGGTGTATCGAAGCACAAGGGATGTTATTTCGAAGAATATTAAGTGCATTCGTCAAAAAGTTACTAAAGTTGTTGTTCAAGCAAAAATTTGGTTGCTTTTCAATCGCACCCTGTACCTGTATGTCGTCGTCTTGCATCCAAAAAAATTTAAAAAAATAAATAAAAAAAAATTAATTTGAATTCTGATATTTTTAATTCAAATTATGTTTTTCGCAATCATGAGTTGCGACATTACCCTAGTCATTGAAGTTATTGTTTCTAGAAACTGCTCCTGTCCCCCTAAACCTGCCCTTCTCCTGGGCGGTTACGTGTGTATAGTTGTGTGTGTGTAGGCGCGCATGCATGTGTAGCCCTGTGTGTGCGTAGACATGTGCATACACGTAGGCGTGTGGATCTCTGTGTGTGTAGGTGCTTATGCATGTGTAGGTCTGTGTGTGCATAAACTTGCGTATACACATTGGTGTGTATGTGTATGACCGTGTGTAGGACATGGATGCCACCGATCAGGAGAAGAGGATTTCGGGGGACATTGCTCAGGATCGGAGGAGCCGCGCCTGTGGAGGAAGGTGAGCGGGAGTGCTACAGAGGGAGGTGGGGAGGTGGAATAAAATTAGCGTAACGTCAAGGACAGGCAAATGAGAACAATAAGCAATCTTGATTGCTCAAAAAAATAAAATAAATAAATAAATAAATAAATAATTAAAAAATCTTTAAAATACTATGTAAGGTGAAAGTTCTAAATCATTGTTTCTCATTAATTCTTTCAACTATCTTTGCAGCTGCTTACTGTTCGGAGCCAAAGTCTCCAAGAGACTCCACACTGCGGTGTGATCCCTCGGAAAACAAAGACGGCCTCTCGAAATCAAAGTACAAAAATGGAACACGATGTGACTTCCGATGCGGTATCGGCACCAAAATACCGAAGTCTCAACAAGCAAAGAGTTTCATCGTCTGCAACGCACCACATTGGAATGATTCGTCTATCCCGGAGTGTAAGCGTAGGTTTAGGGTAAAATATATTCAGAGTGTCTATCTTAATGAAGCTGGCAGGGGTGCGCCGAATTCATTTTTTATTCTTTGGGAAATTCTCAATTTGCGGGGTAGAACTCCAACATTTGCCGAATGATGATAATTTTGCCGAATGGGAACTCCAAAATTCGCCGAATGATGATAGTTTTGCAGAATAAAACTCCAAATCTGGCCGAACCATCAGACAAAATTTGCTGAATAAGAAATTTTTTGAAGGTCACGGTGACCTTCCGTGACCTTACACCGGGGCGCTCCTGATAGGTGGATCTAATCATTAACTCTGTGATTGCAAGGATTGCATTAAGGATAATGAATTTTTTTTTCCTTCTTTTTGTACTAGAGCAAAGGTGTAGTCATAGAAATCAATGAGAAAAAACGTAAAACATAATAAAAACTGAAAAAAAATTAGGAATACATGGTTTAAATTTAAAAAAATGGGAAAAAGGTTAAGTCGAGAAAGGTGTGGTAAAATTCAACTATAGTAGGTAGACGCCGTCTCTCTCTACTACACCACCGCACCGAAGAGGTCGGCGACGAAGGTTTTATTCTATATAAATTCATTAGCACTTTCTCGTGCTTCCAATCGTTTATTAATATACCATAATTTCTTTCATTATTAAAAACTTCTTTCGCGAACTTAGATTCCCAAACACATGATTTTGTTACGAATAAATACCTTTGTGCTGACAATTCAAAAAATCAGTAATCCAAGGTTATAAAGCACAAAAATTGCAAAATATTGCAGACACGTGTTTAAAAAGGTGTTCCTTGTAACACCGGAACACGTGTCTGCAACATTTTGCAATTTTTGTGCTTGATAACGTTGGATTACTGGTTTTTTGAACATGATTTCGTTATTTGACAAAGACGTACTGTTGAACGGATGTAAGTTGTAGAGTGTGGTGAAAAATCTCAGAAAAAAGTCTATTTTCAGGGATGATATCATAAATTTCTGCGGCTGTCGCATTTAGAATTTCCAATCCCGAAATCCCGACCCCAGCATGATATTTAGCGGGATTAATCCCGAGGGATTGAGAGCAAAATCCCGCAAGATTTCCATTCCCGGAAAGATTTTCCATTCAAACGTTTTCCTACTTTTGCCGCTCATACAACGAATATTTTCACAGGTGTCATCTGAAGTTCAAATCACCTTCTTCGTATTTCTGCAAGAAGAGCAAGAAAACGTTGTCTCATGTGGTGTGCGGTGGATTCACCATTTTAGGAACACAATTATATTTTTCTGAAGATGAATTGGTATTTAGATAAGAGGTTACAGTTTCAGTACGTTTAGCTATTGAGAAAATGCGCAAAAATTGCACTAAGCCAAGGTTTAATTTTTACGCATGGAGGACCCCTTTTCTCTACTCAGGGTCTGGCTGAATAGGCCAATTAGGTAGCCTAGATCCCCTGCTTTTTGTGGGCTACCAAATGGCTAAAACTGTTTTTGAAAATGGCCAAAAGTGTAATGTTTGCCTGCGTGGGGCCCCGAAAATGTGGTTGACCTAGGGCCCTAGATATTCTTTATCGGGACCTGTCTTTACTCATATTGCAAACAAGTGCAAACTTTTGGCTCTCCATAACCAACATAGACATTTCAAACTTAGTTTGATTTACGGAAGTGTTTAATGAAATTGGATAAAGTTTAAAGTTTTAGGACCATTTCCAACTCCGGACTCCCCCGTTTTGCGAGATCTTGCAGTACGTATTTACGTCACTAATCATTCAGCTTCGAACTGATGTCATCACTCCTCCTTCAAGCCCTGTCTGAGTAAAAACTTCGTAAACGGAGACCATTTGAGGGAGGAGTTGTGACGTCAGTCCGAAGTTGAACGCTACAGTTTTTTTCTGTAATAGGGCCGTACTAAAGCAATAGTGCGTCGATGAGTGTGTATTCGTATTTCTCGTGGACTTTGTTTGCTATTCATTTATGTATTGCTTGCGAATTTTGTATGTTGTTTAGGGTTTTCAATTAGAGGATTTTTTCTTTTTTTTTTTTGTAATTTGTGAGGAATCTTCGCTTGTACTTATATGAGAAAACGAAATTGTTACGCGCCAAATCAAATAATTGGCAATAATTCCTTCTTTGATAGTAGTGCAATTGTTTTCCGTAGCTTTTCATTTCCCCCTTTTCTGTCCTGTAAACGTATTGAGAACTTGAAATGTGTTAGCATTGCCAAGGCCGTATCCAGAAATTTTTTTCGGGAGGGGCCCGGATTAGCACATTGCCCAACACACACACACACACACACACACTATATAGTATATATAGACACACCAAACGCATAAAAATGTTAACATAGAAGATTTTTTGTCTCGATTTTTAACGATTCCACTGTTTGGACTGTTGTTATTTTATTTTAATTTCTTATTATTTTTCTTATTCACCTTGTAGTGGTAAGGATAACACGAGGGTGTCCCTTTTAAGTCGGATGTAGAACATCCATAATTTCAGGGGGTCCGGCAGTTTCTCCCCCCGAGAAATTTTTGAAAAAAAAAAAAAAATCTGTATTTTGAGGCCTTATATTAGGTAATTGAAACAACGAAAATATGAAAAAAAAAAAAAATAGGCAAACAAAGTTTTTAAAAAGTCTTACATTCTTTTTCCAATCAAGATCAAACAAAATAAAAATTGCTTGCTCGACAAATCATGGAAATTAATGGACAGAGTGGAAAAACGAGAGAGGAGAAAAGAGAAGCACCCCGTCATCTGCTCATATCGACTTTTAGTGAAGTTTGTTTTTGATCACTCCCCGTACCCCCACTTTTTTCATTAACTGCCCTACAGTATGAAAATTGTACAAAATAGTTTAAAAGAAATAGTGTAGACATGCAGAATATAAGAACGGAAGGGTAATATTCTGGTCATTTGGACAATTCATACTTTATTTTCTTGATGAGATACAAAATTGAAGAGCTTTTCAAGGAATTTCAAAAACTTAAATAATTTTCAAAAACTCTCGAACAGTTGAAATTATTTGAAGCTCTCATAACTTTGTAAAACACACCCGTTTTAAGTTAATAAATGCAACGAAATATTTCTCGAAACAAACTTTTTTTTTCAATCACAAGTAGTGCAGAAAATGAAAAAGAGTAGAGTAAGTGTTATTTTTTTTCTCATACTTAAGGTATTAACAGTATGCCGTAGAAGTAAGAAAAAAAATTAAAAAAAAAAAACAAGCAATAACAAAAGAACTTCCATGATACTGAATTCGGCATTAAATAAATGCAAGACATGAAACATATCAGTCACAAAAATGATCTTGAAAATTATGCTACAAAAACGCGAGAATAGTGATTTTTGCATTTTTTACGCAGGATGTATCAAGGAGCTGAATTTGGCACATCTTGGTAACAAGATACTCGCCTAATTGGAAACTAGGGGCCCAGCCTTTGGGGAGTCCCCGGCTCGAAATCAGTACAGTGTAAGTTTTATAAGAGTTTTAGGGGGAGGAGGGCAGTGTGTCGTGTACAGAGGGGAGAAGGGACACCTGTTAGTCCGGGCCCAATTAAATGGGGGCCCAATATCTTTAAACCTAGGGTTCAAAATATAGGTAAACAATATGGAGGGAGCCCAAAAAAGGTATTTGTAACAGCCCCAATATTTCTGTGCACGCCCCTGGAGGAGAAAGTGCACAGAAGTCAGTTCGGCAGACTTTTCAAGTCTGCCGAACCAGACTTTACCAAAACTGACAAAGGGCCTGCCTTGACCCTGGACTAACCTGAATTGAATTGGGAAAGAGAGCAGGAAGTCCTAATTAAAGGTCTAAATTTCAAGTGTGCCTTGCGGCTAATGAGAAATAGAATTGCTTTATCTGTATTTCTTCAAAACATTATAATCTTGAATAGTAGCAAAATTAAGAATAAAAAAAAACTTTGTTATTCTCCTTTTCTGACAATAGGAATTTGAAAAAAAAAACCTTCTTCTGTTTTACGGTACAAAACATTTCGGGTTTCGGGGGGGGGGGGGGGCGGGCCCGTCAGGCCCCCCCTCTGGATACGGCCCTGAGCATTGCAATTGAAAACTGAAATTTACGTAAGTACCCCAAATTTGCATTCCTTAAAAAATAATAAAGGGCTTTAACAATGGTGTTTTTGAGGATTTTATTCTGATTTTTCTTTTTTTTTTTTGAGGGGGAGGGGAATTCCTAATACCTGTATTTCGGTATCACATTTTTAAAAACACCAAATACCGGTATTGCATTTTCGATCCGGTAGCGTAGTCACTAACATCTGTTTACCTATGCATGAACGAAACAAGGTTGTTGGCTGCTTCTGGTGCTGCCATCTGTTCGATTATACAGGAAAGAAATGTCATTTTTCAACCCAGAATAGGTTGTATGTTAGTAATTGTTGTATACAGAGGCGTACGCAGGTAAGTGAAACCTGTGTAAGTTGTCCACTCGCGGTGCCCTACTTTAGTGGTCAACTTAAACAGGTGGTCAACTTACAGAGGTTGATTTATATGATAAGGGCTAATTCCGTGCCTGAAAAAAGTGGTCAATTTAGACAGGGGGTCAACTTACAAGGGTGGTCAACTTCACAGGTTTTACTGTAATTATTTCGAGATCTACTAGGTATTCAGAAGAGAAAATTTTTGAAGATAGGATGTTTAGGAGCTGTCATCTGGAAAGATTAAAAAAAAAAAAAGCTTGGGAAGTGCCTTGGGAAACTCTTTATTTATGCACTCAACTCTTAATATAAATATTATTTAGAGTAGAGTACAGCAGTTGTGCAAATGTATGTAAAACATATGAATGCAATTAATTTGTCTTGTACACAGATTAACATAATGAAAATCTCGTTTTTCCAGAAATTATTTTATTAGAAATTTGATTTAACGTTTGCCATGTAGACGTATCCATTTATGATTTGAAGTTACACAATGTGGAAACCGAAGAGACTCTACATTAAACGAAGAAATAAACTGAATTTAAGGGATTAAATCTTTGATCTTGTTTTGAGATATTCATTTCTTATAGTTTGTTCGTTACAGATGGGTTCTTCTGCCTCTAAATTATTTCGACCACTTTTGTAAAAATGGCAATTTATTCACAGCAATATATTTTTAAACCTAAACTATATTCGATCTATATTCTTTCGACAAAATTAATTGGTATATTACAATATATTTTTCAGCTTAACATCTCGTTTTTACATTTCCAGACGAGTAAAAACTTTTTTCTCTTTGTTGTTTTGACAGATTCTCTGCTCGTCTCCCCTCATTTTCAACTTAGAGAATGCAATAAATTAAGAAAGCACTAGTGACACTATAAAACGCGTGCATCAATATCCCATCGCTATTTTCCCTTTTCCCCTGCTAGATTCATTCAGTTGGAATCGTCTCAACTTGGTCGATTGCCCATTCCATACATTTTGTGGTCAGATTGTATATGTTGATGTAAATTAAAATTTTCTTCTTACCACATTACACTTAATGTATCATGTATTTGACAGTATAACTTCAGCAGATTTCCTTCTTTTTCCTTTTTTTAGCGTCCCTGTTAAAAATTGATATTTACTAAATTTTCACACAATATTTTAAAATTCATAAAATGAGTGAAAAAAAAAAAAAAAAAAAACTTATCAAGAGAAAACGATTTTGTTGTGCTCATAATGGAAAACAAAATTGTTTTAACTTGTTAACCCATGCCTTTCCAAGCGTTAATGCTTAGATCATTAGCCCCTTTCAACGTCACGAAAGTGATGACCATTTGTTTAAGAGCTCCTAGTAAACGACTATCATTATTTCGAACACAGAACATGGATAATTGAACTAACCATGGAAAGATGGCACCACCAGTGGTCTCCACCTCAGTAATTTGGATATAATTTGGATAATCAGACTGAGGAGGAGGGGGTGATTTTCCCCAGTCTCCTGCTCGGTGAGGAAACACCAAGACGCTTCGATGTTCGTCGCAGATTTTTAAAAATGTCTGCAGATCAGTTCTCATTTTGGGGAGAAAACTTAACATTTTTAGAAAAAACACTCATTCAATTTCATTTAATGGAAGATTCTCCTGCTTTCTCTGGAATGTAATCCACGAGTAATTTGTATTTGAGAATTGTTTTTTAGTATTTTTCGGTGTCATTTTAGATTTTGCACTTAAATCTAGCGTTAGGAAAAAAAAAAAAAACTACTTGGGGGTAATTTTTAGTAAGATTGTTTCTTTGCCAAATTAACTTAATGTTTGATAATTATTAACATAGTCAACTTGCTTTTAAGACGGAACTGATTGGGAAGAAAATTTGTCACTGAAATGTTTCCAGCTTTAACGAGAGTTATTCGATACTTAAAAAGACAAATTGGTGTAATGAAAAGATTGTTAGTAGTACAAGTTTGATACATTTGTGATCTTAAACTGGTACACTAGGGTGAGTTCTAGTAAGCTAATTGATCAACATTGCTCTGTATATATCCTTAAAATTAAGTTGAATGTCGGGTCTTCTTGAAAACTCCACATTAGTTGAACAACGTTCTGTGATTCGTTTTTTGATTGCTGACGTTGACCAACTAATTTATGCTCTAGATTGACTTAAATGTGCGGTGATAGTCTTACGAACGTTGGAAAATTTTACAAGTGCGTAGAACAGTTCAAAAATGGTTAAGAATCAGTGTCTGACACTCTGACGGCCATTGTTCTGGCCAGTCGATTGAGGTTTCATTTTCCTCACTTCAAACTCGAATCTTAGCTTACAGTTAACAGCTGATTTAACCTAGATATACTTTTGAAGAAGTTGAAGTCAGCCGTGAGAGAAACATCGTGGATCTCAGAGGAAAGGTGTGATTCTCCAGAAAGACAAAGCACGTTCTCACGTTGCTCAATTATCTCATGAAACCGGTGATAAGAGGGATAAGGCGGGAGGGGAGGCCCTTCCTCAGCCCCCTTATAGCTCCAAATTAGTACCATTTTAATTAGTTGTGTTTTGAAGAAGGCATTACGTGGGAAGAAGTTCCAGGACAAAGAACATGTCAAGAAATATGTGGGAAATTGACTCCGACACTAAGACAAAGAGGTCTTGGAAAGAGGTCACCAAGACAAAGAGAGCAGTTGGTATAAAAAATTTAGTAACCCTGTTGGGAATAGTGCATAGATGTTGATTGGGATTTATTGGCCAGTAGGAAAAATCTTGTTTTGTAGAAATAAAAGGTTTTTTTTTCAGGTCAGTTTGTCTCTTTATTATTTAACTAGAAAGTCGCCCGTCAAGGTATGACGGGTGAAAATTGCTTCTACTCTTTTACATTTGAACAAAGCATTTACCTGTTTGGTGATATTTTGATATTTGAAATTGTAACCCTAACACCACTGGATTAACCATAAACTCCAGTAGGTAGCATTCAAATTGTTGAAGATTTTTTTTATTTCTTCATTTCCGTGAAATGACAGTCTTACCAGTAAAACAGTTTGTTGTGTCGTACATTCAAAGTCCAGGAGCAAAAACTATTGAGGCTATTTATTTACAAAAATGTACATGAATGATTTACAAATTCACATGAACACAAATAAAGTCAAACGTACTGTTATGCCGTATTGCCGTACTTAAAGAAGCCCGTTCGACAACGTAGTCGTACATAAATGTGCGTGAGTCTTACGCGCCTTACTTAAGTGTTGCCACTCACGCGTAATAATAAGTTGCTTAGGTGTTCTTTTCGGAGTAACTTTCCGCTGGAGGAGATTCTTACGCAACACAGTTAAGCGACCGGATCGAGTTCAGCCTTGTCACAATAAAAACCTTTCCCTGCATGTTAAACATTACCAAAACACATTATCAAATTATCATGCCGTGGCACGAGTTTCATAGTTGAAACACGCGGGTTACTTTATCATCGGCTATAATTTATATGAGGATGGGCCTTTGTATGTATCTTATTTTAATTTTATTTATTTATGACACGGTTTATTATTTTGTTATAAGCGGAGACCGACAAAAGTTATGAATTCTTTGGAGCCAAGGAAAAGTTTTACATGCCAGAGAAAATCTTTTTTTTTTTTTTTTTTGAGTTTGCTAGCAAATTAAATGTAATATGGCTTCTCACCAAAGTATCTTTTTTTAGTCTTCAGGGATTTCTCGGACCCTGGTTATAAGAAATTTGAACAATAATATTCTTAAACTATTAAATGATAATATTACTAATAATGTTCCTGTAATAGTCGCTGAAGAAAACTGACATTGGGATCAAAAACAATTCCAGGATTCATCTATCCAAAACATCACAAAGACGATTGCCGAAATCAAACTCTATTTGTGGAAGTGGGAGAAGATGCACTTCTGTCCTCGCACCACATCCCCCGATTCATATCCCATGACGGAAAGTACTTAAAAACCACTTGCTCTTTGGACGGACAAAGATTGCCCAAAGGTGTACACCACAACTTTTGCCACGCCAACGACGATGAATTCGAGGTTGCTTCTACGTGTAGATACCACATTCATGTTCAAGGTAGGTGAAATGTTTGAAGTAAAAATAAATAAATGAAAAAATAAAAAAATTGCTGTGTATGCTGTAAGGCATAAACGGCTAGTGCACAAAACGAGATGAGAGGGGCTTTAACTTATTTCTGACTTATCCCCAGCTACTTACAATGAATGATGTCAAATACCTTTTTTTGTTTTCCCAATTTGTTGCTGGTCCCTTAAATAAATAGTTGATTAAATGTTTATTGGAAAATGACAACTGGAGCCTACCTTTTATGTGAAAAACCTTGCAGAGCATTTTGTCTGGTAATCCTTGAGAAATCAGTAAAAATTTGAATCTTTGAAAATGTCCTAATACTTTTGGTGATATAGTGTCTATTTTTAATTTCATTCACTAACGATGAGCGATCAAACTCCACATTAATCGATTTCTTTGTATGTATAGCTGAAATCATTAAACTGCTAAACCAATATTTACTAATTTTTTTTTCTATCTCTGCTGTCCTTGTCGAACTGAAATTTTCTACAGTAAATTCACTCATTTTTAGCGTATAGGATAGATTTTATGTGTCACAAATAAACATATAAAGCAGACATAAAATGAGTTGCTCTCGGCCTAACTTGACTACTGAATATACCACTGCATTTGAACGATGCCTACATGATAATGTGTACATTGCCAAAGTCAGAAAAAAATTATAAAATCTTTTAGAAACCAGGAAAAAAATTTTATTGCTATTTTTCTGAGTTCATAAAATTTCAGTTGAACAATGACTTTTTAAAATTTCTTGATGTAGAAGAGCTCGTCACCCACGTTGAAGTAATTTTTTTAGTCACCGGAATTTATCACCCATAATTTATCGGATCCTGCATATTACTTATTCTGATTTTTTTGCTGCTAAAAATATGGTTTATATTTGTTACAGAAAAGATTTCACCCCGCGTGTATCCAAAGGACTGCAAAGACATCGATAGAGTCGCCAACAGAAAGGGGATTCTACACGTGAAGCCACCAAAGTTTGTTTTCCAAAACGGGGGGACAAAAAGAATCCTCCGTGGTAACTGCACGCATGCTGGAAAACTGAGCGTTGGACTGTACCAAAACAACTGCACAGCGTATGATCCTGAGTTGGACGCAACAGGATTTTGTTCTTATAGGATAAACATAAGAGGTAGAATTCTGCATTTATTTTAAAATAATTTTTTTTTTTGGATCTTCCGTTGGAAAATCTCCATTTGTTTGGATCAGAATAACCATAGCCAACATTGTCGAATGATTACCGAAGTTCGATGCCAGGGTGACATTATCCATTTTATTGAAGGATATAATCTGGTTCAGGAAAGAATTTGCTTGACCTTAGAAGAACTTATTTGTTTTTGGGTTGAAAGAAAAATTCTTGAATTGGGACAATGCCAGAAATCGTCATCAGCAACGTAAACCAGCTTTCTTCACCCCTACTTTAACAAATGAAACTGTTTAAACATCAGTACATAGGAAGACAATTTTTCAGAGCGAGACGATAAGAAATCTCTGCGAACTTAGCTGATTTATTCATTTGTCAGTTTTATTTTAATTGTAGGACGGAATGTGTCACGTGACCAATCATTTTTCTGTTCTGGTTAATCTAGTTATGCGTAGTTGCCGCATTTGAACTGAGCATTTTGGTCAACGCAAACGAAGATCAGCCAACACAAGTTGAAATAACCTTCACTGTCAATAATCTTTCAACTTCGTTCCGTAAGCCGTAAGGTTATACCACCGTTATACCACTAAGGTTCTGTGGAAAAAAAAAATGCTGTGCCTTTTCTCACGTAAAGATCAACGACAAAATTCCCTCTTTTAATAGCTTCAAAGGGGACAAGGATTTCATTTACTTATGAAATTCATAGCAACAACAACAACGAAACCAAAAAAATTTTTGAGCAGAAATCTCCTTTCACTAACATTTAAACAACTTGCTTTTGCATTTTTCTTGTTCAATTGTTAAATACATTTTCATATTTAGTTTCATTACAAGAACTGTCTTCATTGTGTGAGATTCGACCAAATTTTATTTTATGCGTTTTTCTCAGCTTGAAAATGGTGTAAAACGTGAGGAAAAAAATTATTTATTGTATTTTTTTGCTTTTGAGAACGTTCTCCAAACCAAGATAAATAAATAAATAAATCTGGGCGGTTATTATGTTTTCCAGTTTTGGAGATTTTAATTTGCTTAGTGCTTAAACAAGGATTCAAATTGGCACTAATTAATGATCTATTCTGTTTAATGTCATTAGTTATCCCTGCTGTTTTAAGATTCTGAAAAACATCAAGCCAAAAAGGCAGATTTTATTCACTTACTTTTAAGCCTGCAAGAAACGATCTGAACCAATTTTAATAGGTTTGAGAGAACTTCATTTTCTTGTTAAGTAATTAGTATTGATATGGCTGATGGATTTTTTAATTTCAGAAAGAAGTTGTCCACCTCCAATTTCTACTCCTCATGCAGTCATTCAATGCGACAATAAAATTGATGAACTGTACTCTCCAAAAACTGTCTGCAAATATATTTGCGATGAAGGTTTTACAATTCCCCTGAAAGAAAGTAACAGGCGATCAATAAGATGTCATCGGAATCTATCTTGGAAACCTGCTTCTGTACCATCTTGCAAAAGTAAGTCAGGATTTTCTCAAATCGCCTATGAATTGATTGAACACATAATGTCGTTATCCATTCTGTTTTCCTCTGCAGAAGCTATTCCTCCAAGACCTAAAAGAAACGAGTGTGTCTCCCAGAGTTTTTTCATTGACAAAGATACTAGTATGGCTACAATAAGGCAACCACGTTTCAAGTCCTCCTTGAAAGGGAGCAAAATTAAAGTCAAATGTTCCTTGAATAATACTTTACCAGTAGGGAATTATACCAATGTGTGCGAAGCATTAGATAAAGAACTAGGTTTGAAAGCATCTTGCAAATACAATGTAACTATAACAGGTAAGAAAATTAATTCATATAGTTTTTTCAAAGAGTTAAATGAGTAAAAATGCGTAGTTTTGTCATTAGGTGAATTCCAGCGGTATCGGAAGGACATTTTTTACAAAAAAAAAAAAAAAAAAAAAGGATGCATTTCTGTCTGTGAGCTTATCAAAATACATATTTTTCAAAAACTGATGCATAGATTTTTATACACATCATGTTAAGTTGCTAAAAAGGTCGAAGCCAAGAATTTTTTGTTGGTAACTTTTTTTAAAAATCAAATTTAGAAACGGTAACGAAGGACATTTTTGTCGCAAAAAGGTCCTTCCGTTACCGTTTTTAAAAATTTGATTTAAGAAAAAAGTTACTAACAAAAAAATCTTGGCTTCGGCTTTTTTAGCAATTTACCATGATGTGTAAAAAAAGTCTATGCATCAGGTTTTGAAAAATATGTGTTTTGATAAGCTCACAGACAGAAATGCATCGATTATTTTGTAAAAACTCTCCTTCCGTTACTAGCTGGGGAGCTAACCGATGGAAAACTGCAAATTATGATAAGAAGATGCCACATGGTTGGAATGTTGTTTATGACTATAAAATAAAATTAAGACCCAGAGGCATTTTCAAAAACCGTTTAAATCCAAGATGGCAGCGTTTTTCAAAATGGCTACCTATATTAGAGTTTTTTTAATATATGTCATACAAAAGAGGTTTTTGTATCGAATTATAGGTTTTTCATGTTACAGATTTCATTTTTTATGTTGAACATAAGCTAAATCTTCATTTTGGTTCTTTTTTTTAAGTATAATTTTATTACTTACAAAAGAGATTACGTGCTTTTCCAAGTACCAATATAAAAATAGGAAAAATATTAAATGCAAATATGTACCAAAATATTAGTACAATGTCGTTAGTCAAACACTGCTTCATTCTTCGCATTAATTTTTGCATAGTAGTGTGCAGGACAGACCAGTACTTCTGCAGCTACACTTGTTTTTGCAGATTTTGCAGGTGCACTTAATGAACTCAGTGCACGAATCAGAAATTTCCAGTAACTCGGACCATTTCAGCTGCCATCGAACCCTATTCACTTGGAGATGGTGCACGTATAATATGTTTGTGAGCTTGTCCCAAAATGTGTTCAGCTTGGAAAGCACTACACAGTACTTTGTAGGTGGCAAACTTTCAAGTGGCCGATTTTTTGTCATATTCAACTCTTTCCTTGCTTCATTTACAATTACGCTATTACTAGTGGAATAGTACAGTAGTACTACTACGTACCTTTCAGGTTGCGAAATAAATAAAAACGCCACAGTTGCTTCTTTGAATATCATCCATGCCTTCCAAGTTGATTTTTTGAACTTCCCAGTAAAGCTAGGAATGCTGTCACAAAACCTATGAAGGCATGAAATCCGGGTAAACCTTTCCTTCTTTTTTCCAATAGCTTCATATATGGCATGAACTGTAATGCATTTGCTGTTGTTTCCTGTTACAAAAGTAATCCAATGTTTATCCAAACTTAAGTTGACAAGGAAAAAAAAGTGAGATATTGCAAAAACTAAGACATCTGCATCAACAATGCACACAACAATATTCCTCATACGATTTTCTACCATGTCTTGAAGATGCACTATCATTCTTGAGCTTGTTTCTTCTGGGCCAGGGCAAGTAACATCAATGATGGAAGTTTTTGTAGTACTGTTTCCTGTAATGTCTTCATCGAAAGTCGTTAGAACCTGTACATTTGTTATGGTACTTGCAGCTAACGTACCTAACAACAGTGGTAACGGTTGAGGCTTGTAAGTGGAGTAGGGGGAGGGGCAAAAAAAAAAAAACACTAAAAGCCATGGGACTTTCAGCGGCAACAAAAGATGAAAAAAAAATTACATAAAAAAGAATTGACATCAATGTTCAAAATAATCCTGCTATCGATCACGATAAGGTTCTGGTCATTTTCCAAAAATGGATTTCCAAGTTCTTTCAAAGTGCTATAAAGAGCTCGAACCTTAGTAAAACATTTAATTTGAAATGAGTGGTACTGCTCAAGATGGAGTCGACTATTTTCTTCATGTTTTAGCTTAATATCACATCATCAATCCTATTGCACCGCCATCTCCTTTTACTATTGCATTATTTTGTTGGTGTGCTTGGTCAATATAGATTGCTGAGAATAATCTATTAGATTTTCTTATCTTAAACTCTCGATGGTAATTCAATCTCTGCATCATAAAGATCTTTTTAGACGGATTGAAAAAGGACGTGCATAATTTAAAGCCACAAACCTCTAAAACATTTGTTGATTACTATAAAAACATATTTAAACTTTACGTTTGCAAAGATATTGAGACTTTCCAATGCCAGAGAATTGATTTTATTTGAGACATATATGTTACACCAACGATTAAAAGTCAAACTAGAGAGAAGTATGGAGCAGGAATAAGAAGACAAGTGCTTTCACACGGTACTTTACCTAAATATTGGCCAGGATTTCAAATAACAAAGAAGGGTTTTTGCTCTGTTAGGTACGCTTAGCTGTAAGTACCATAAAAAATGTGCAGGTTCTAACGACTATAGGTGACGACATTACAGGAAATAGTACTGCAAAAACTTCCCTCATTGATATAACTTGCTCTGGCCCAGAGGAAACAGGCTCAAGAATGAAACTGCATCTTCAAAACATGGTAGAAAACGGTTACAGGAAGATTGTCATGGCATTGTTGAAGCAGATGTCTTAGTCTTAGCAATATCTTACTTTTTTTCCTTGTCAACATTAAGTCTAGATAAACTTTGGATTGCTTTTGGAGCAGGAATCAACAGCAAATCCATTACAGTGCTTGCCATATATGAAGCTATTGGAAAAGAGAAGGAAAAGAAAGGCTTTACCAAGAATTCATGCCTTCATAGGTTTTGTGACAGCATTCCTAGATTCGCTGGGAAGTTCATAAAATCCACTTGGCAGGCAAGGGTGATACTTAAAGAAGAAACTGTGGCATTTTTTATTTTTTTTATTTTCAAAGTTCTATACCAAGCGAAATTTTTGACATTTTTGAAAGGTAAATTATAGTACTATTGTACTTTTCCACTAGTAATAGCGACACTGTAAATGATGCAATGAAAAAATGGTTTATGACAAAAAAAAAAAAAAAAACAGGCCACTTGAAAGTTTGCCAGCAACAAGTATTGCGTAGAGCTTTCAAGGCTGGACACATTTGGGGACAAGCTCACAAACATATATGTGCACCATCTCCAAGTGAATAAGGTTGGATGGCAGCTGAAATGGTCTGAGTTACCGGATGTTTCTGATTCATGCACTGAGCTCAAAAAGTGCACCTGCAAAATCGGCAAGAACAAGTGTAGCTGCAGAAGTGTTGGTCTGTCCTGCACACTATTATGCTAAAATTAATGCGAAGAATGAAGCACTGTTTGACTAACGACGTAGTACTAATACTTTTGTACATATTTGCATTTAATATTTTTCCTATTTTTATATTGGTACTTTGAAAAGCACGTAATCTGTTTTGTAAGTAATAAAATAATATTTAAAAAAAAGCACCAAAATGAACATTTAGCTTATTTTCAACATACAAAATGAAATCCGTGACCTGAAAAACCTATAATTCAATATAAAAATCTCTTTTGTACGACATATATTAAAAAAACTCTAATATGGGTAGCCATTTTGAAAAACGCCGCCATCTTGGTTTTAAACGGTTTTTGAAAGTGCCTCTGGGTCTTAATTTCATTTTATAGTCATAAACAACATTCCTATCAAGTGGCATCTTCTTATCATAATTTGCAGTTTTCCATTGATTTTTGTCGTTTAGCTCCCCTGCTATACCCCTGGAATTCACCGTCAAAGTGCGTCGGAGTCGACATATAATAATTGACTTTTTTCCATCTTAGGGTATAAATTCCAGATGATTTAAAATGTTTGCATTCCTTGTCCAGTGAACGTGTTATTGCTAATTTTTTTGGTTTGATTTATAGCGGAAGGATGTGAGGCGTTACCAACTGTGTCTTTTGGTTTTTTGAATTGTTCATCCGAACTTGGGACAAGCTCACTTTTGCCAATAAATAGTATTTGTAGGTATGATTGTCACGATGGATATACCATAACAACCAGCCAATTAGCCTTCTCATGTAAAATGTGTCATCTAGATGGTCACTGGAACAGCACTATAAATCCTTCTTGTGTTTGTAAGTATATTTGAAATTATTTGTTTTCAATATTTTGATATTTAAGTAGTAGAAATCAATACAGAAAATTAATTGTTGTAGCAAAATCTTTTAAGATTTAAAATTTGTATACCTTACATAGCCATTATGTACTTGGAAAAACCTTTGCTTTAAAGTGTTATTTATGGTAGTGAGGTATATTATGTAACCAAAAGTATTGGGAAATTTCAAAATTTACCATTTTTACGAATTTCTCGAGAAATAAGAGACTAGTATTCTGCTGCAACTTTTGTCACATAAAAAGTAGCCTTCAGCTAACATTTTCCAATAAAAATTAAATTTCTCATCCCTTCAGAAGACCAGAAACAAATTGAATAAACAAAAGTTTTGAGATCACTTTTCGTCGTATATAGTTGGCAACAAGCTGTAAATTTCGGAAATTAGTTTGCTTTCTATTTTAAATCGTTTTATGGATTTTCCTAAAAGTATGACGTATATTCACACGAAAATATAAGCATTTCTTTTAAAAAATACAAATCTTATTAGCAGGTTTTTCGCTCATAACACACAAAGTTTTCTATCAAACCGTACGAAATGCGCGAAAGCTAGCAATTTATAACTTTCAAATTTTCGTAGCCAAATAGATGAGGCAACTCATAAAAAAATTCAATTACATATCAAAAAGAAACATAAAATGATATCTACAACCTAAAGAGCTAATCCTTTGCATATACGTAAAATAAACCCGGCGTCTAAGTCTTATGCATTTTTCTTTCAGTTCAGCAATTCTGTATGTTTATGCCTAAAGCTTGTAGCTCAGATGCATGTAAAATATTTGCATTAAATGCAACTTTTTTTAGAAAATACAATCTCTTTCATTACTTGTTTTTGTAGCCAAAACCCCTCCAACACCTAAACAAGATTCTTGCATAGATCGCACAATTCTAGAGGCTGATCTGGAAAGATTTGATATTCCGATACCAGAGTTTGATTCTACAAGTGGAGCAAAACTGGATATCACCTGCATTCCGTCTAACGTAAGCAGTTATGACGTGCATAATATATCATGCACGGCGTATGATCCTCAACTTAGAGTTTCGAGCACATGTTCATTCAAACTTGATTTGCAGAATCCTGCAGACATTGCAGAATTAGATCGTGAAGGTAACGTTCTTTTCAGTATCTCTGCTGATTTCTCAAGTATTTTAGATTATTAATATAATTTACTGACTATTGAAAAGTATATTTGTATAACTTATTTATTATTCATCACCTATTGATTATTAAATTGAGATATTCTTAGTTATGTCGCCATAAACATTTTTCTTCTGAATTTTTAAAGGAAGGACGAAAGAATGTTTTTGATTCTTTCGTTGCACAGATTCATTTTGAAAATTTCAGAAACAGAAACAAAATTGTGCAAAAAACATTTGAAATCTTGCAGTAGCTCCAAAGGGCGGCAGCCTGTTAGATGATATGCAAAATGTCAAAACCAGTAATAGTGTGGTGTGAAAAAAAGACTTAAAAAAATAAATAAAATAAAATAAAAATAAAAATAAAATAAATAACATGAAAAGTAACAATAATAATAAATGAATAAAATAAATTCTAAACAAGAAAGACTTCATACCCCCAAAAAGAAAAAGTAAAAATTTCTTATAGTCTGTTCAGTAAGAAGTTATGCTGGAAGTAAACGCTAAGGGTCTCTGTTCTATATCCAATTATAGTGCATCGCAAACGTTTAAGCACAATGCAAATATTTGAATTAGAAGAAAAGTATTCAATGGAGTGATTTAAAATATCTGTTGTATGTGGATAGTGTGATCATAAATATGTATCTGTAGGTTCCAAAAAATAATCATAACGAAAGTCAAAAATTACAAAAGAATTCTTTCTTTTTTCGAAGTTGCAAAAGTTGATGCAAAAATCAGATTTTATGCAAATATCTCTTGAAACGTGATAGGTAAAGGAAAAGCGAGACTTTTTTTCTAGCAGAAATGTAGAGATTGCTAAACAAATACAGTCTGAGTAAAAAATTTAAGGCCAGTAAATTGTTTTGAGAAATCGGACATATCTTTAACTGGGGATCAAAACATAATTTGAGTGATAATTATTAACATTAAATACAAGCAAAAAACGACAAAAGAATCATTTGTAATTATTTTATCATCCGAAAATAATACAGATCAATATTTGAGCCTGAAGGAACTGAGTAAAATCTTTAAGGCCAACATAGAAAAAAGCATAGGAAGAATGAAATACAAGCATTTAGAATCTTGTGCAGGAGTCATTTCTTCGAATTACTTCAAATATTTTTGTTTGCATCAATGAAACTAGTTTTTGACAAAGTTTGGGATCTGTTTTATACCATTCATTTTCGATAGTAGATTTCAGCTCTATTGATGAAGTAAAATGTCTCCCATTTGCATAAGCACTCCTTGCTAAGTCGCCAAATAAGTACTCGATTGGGTTGAGATTTGGGGACTTAGCTGGCCATGTCAAAGTTTCAACATTGTTGACTTTTAACGAATTATGTGTACTGTTACTCGAATGGGTAGGTGCATTGTCTTGCTGGTATTTCCAATTTTCTCCAGAAATAAATTCAGCATTTGGTAAACGATGACTTGGGAAGACATTTTGATGTGCTTGTGAATTCATTTTACCCGAAACAAACGCAATTAAGCCCATACCATTGTAAGAAAAGCACCCCCAAGTCATGACAGAACCTCCACCCAATTGGCGCTTGGAGAATATTTCTTTTTCTCTTCGTAAACCATGCCAATAGTACTTCCATCCATCTGGTCCATCCAAGTTCCACTTCTTTTCATCAGAAAAAAAATATTGTATCCATTGGTTATCCCAGGTCATGACTTTTTGGCTGAAGTTCAAATGCTCTATTTTGTGCCTATTCAGTAACTGTGGCTTATCCAATTTTGCCATGTAAGCAGAACTTTCACACCTTCTAAATTTGTTATATATCGTTTTTTGATAAACATTTTAAGCCTGTCACCTGAATAAGTTTCCTGGTTGAGTACTTCCCAGTTGATGTAAGTTTGCAAACACTTCTTTCATCACGCGAGGATAAAGTTCTATGTCTTCCACCGGGATTTTTTTACCATCTAATTGTCTTTCAATTTCAATAAATTATTGGCCGCAGTCTTTGATCTTCCTATTTTTTTTGCAATAGTACGGCTACTCATCCCCGTTGGAGAAAAAGCTTCAATCTGCCCTCTTTCACGATCAGTTAACTTCTTACCTTTCGACATCTTCACAAAGAGCACCAAAACTTCGAAGGAATTATTGAAAAAACAGCAAGTTGAAGGGTTTCCACAATTTCATTAATTGCTGTGATAGTTATGAAAGTAAATCTACATTTAGTATTTAAAAAATACTGGTGGCCTTAAAGTTGTTACTCATGCTAAAATACTAACTTTGAATATACTACTGCTTTTCTGGAAAAAGCATACTTTAAAAAACTTAAATATTGCGTTATTTCTTTCAAACGAACATAAATGATTACTAGTTCAACAATATTAAAATCCCTTTAACTTCATTTTCCCGTATTCTCAGTTTTTTTACTGGCCTTAAAGTTTTTACTCAAGCTGATAAAAGCATTTCTTTTTTTGCAAATCTTTAATTTTCGCTATGTTCTTGAAAATTTCAGCCTCGCGAAATATTTTAACTCTGAATTGTAATCAACTTTCAGTTGGAATCATAAAGACATCGCGAAATTTTCAGCTTGCAAAATCTCCAATAGCTTCATTTTTGCTAAAATTACGGCTAGCAAAAATAAGTTCTTTTACAGCAACCAAAATATTGAAATCTCTGTAGTTTTCAACTGTAAAAAACGCTAAGTTTTGAAAACTGAAGTAAATTCCTTTCACACATTTCTCTGTGTTTTACTATGTGGAGAGCAATGCAAACATACATATCTTCAAGAAGATAATGAAAAATTCTACTTCATGATCATATTAACGAAATATTACCGAAATCATATTAGTGATACATTTTTAACGATAAATTTAATTGAAATCGTATAAACGAAGCAAGCGATTTTTTCATCAATATGATTTTATGAATCAACGTGTAAAACTATGTGCTTAGTTGATATTGTTTAGCTAATAATAATAAACGTTTTTGTTAACAGAAATAGCTTGTGCTTCATTGCCCATTGTACCAAACGGGCATGTTAGATGCAATTCAAGCGAAGCTGAACATATTTCGGCAAAAACAATCTGTCGAGTTATATGCGATGATGGTTTTGTAATACCAAAGAGCTTGAGAGCATTATCTACTGCCATGTGCACACTCGACTCTCAGTGGAATGTGACAAAATTTCCTGATTGTGAAAAAGGTGAGGAAAATGCGTACTTAACTTTTTTTTAAACTGCATTTACGTTATTTTGTATAAAACACAAACATTATTAAAAAGTAAATCAATAAAATCTTGAAAAAATATGGCTCTTAGAAAACAAATCGCATGAAGGAATTGAGTAATATTTTAAAATAAGGCGTTATTAACTGCTCAAAAAAAAAAAAAAAAAAAAAAAACCCCACAATTACGGTTGCAGTGAATGAAATTCAAAAATTTTAAACTTCAGCACCTATTTTTCGTTATTGAAAGGTGATTCTTCCTGTAAAATGTTACTTGGAGTTGAAATTCTAAATTCAGGACGACAACGGAAGTGGTAAGCATGTGCTAATTTCTGGAGAATATTTAGACTGTTATTATTCTAGTATTGACTATTTCTGGAGTACATTTTTAGGGATTAGCAATAGTTATTCTAGTGTTGACTTCTTAGGGAATATTTTTGAAACTGCAAACGGTTATCTTAGAGGCAACTGTTTATGAAATATTTAGGAAATGTTTTGAAAATGTAGTAGAGCACCAAAAATTGAAACTAATGAGGACCATAGGAAGTAAGGATTTTCAAATTGTTCGATTTTCGGAAGTGACTAAGAAAAGACCGTTGAGGAAAAAAGTAGGCCATTTAATCAATTTTTTTAAATATGCATGTAATGCGGTACGTAAGGCTGCAAAATGATTTTTTTTAAACAACAGTTCCCTTTTGGGACAAAAAGCACCCTTTCCCCGTGTTTCAAAATAACTTGTATACCAACTTGCAGAGTAGTAAGGGCTAAGGGGCTCCCGAGCATTGCAGAACTGGAGTTTTGTATGTTTTAAAAGTCGCTTTCATATTCGTGGTCTCTAGTAATATATTTTCTCTTTAGCTCGGGGCTTGAATTAAGTTGAGCTTAAGATTTTTCGTCAAAATCGAAACCCTTAAAATTTGTGAATAATAAAGAAGGAACAAACAAATTTAAAAGACGTACCTATGGCAACGCCTAGTAAAACTTCAATAATTTGAATGGAGATGAGTTAAATTGTCTTGTAACTTTTTTCTCTCTCTTTGGAGATAGAAGCTTAGTTTTTCGACCATTGGTCTTGATAGATCTGGAGTAAAAAAGTCGCTTTTTCCAATGGTGTCAAAAAGAAAACTGTGGGACAATTCCTTCACTTTTTACTGATGGATTTAATGAAGAAAGTAGAGCCTAAACTTCTAACTAGTAAGCCTTAAAAAATTCGAGCTTAAAACGTGAATAACTCTCGCCGTAATTCAGCTAGAACATTGAAACAAATTGCGTGGAACGCGGAAAATTTCACGCTTTCCAACGATATATAATATTAATACGTGCAAGTAATTTTTCACCCCTTTAATAGGCAATTTGAGCTAAAAAAATAATTACGAAAAACTAATTCGAAATTTAAAAAACAAACCCCAGGTGCAAACCACCGGGGCTCAAAGTAATTTTGTACAAAATTTCAAGGCTGTAGTTGCTAGGGGTTATCGCGGCTCCAATTGGCCGTGAACATGAGAACATATGAAGAACACTTGAATATAAAATAAAATTCTTTTATTTACAATTTAAAAATATAGGCATCGTACATCCTGCCACCAGCAGGCATGCAAGTAGGAGACCGCATCTAGCGAAAAAGCGACTCGCTTATAAATAAATGTTTTGCTGTTGCCACGCACTCGGTGGCTAAAGTTTTAAGTATAAAGTAAAGTTACATGCAAATTCAACTGAATCTGCAAAAATAATAAGTCCTCCACAGGGTCTCCTGGACGCAGGCCCGCCACAGAATTCCTTTCACAATTTCTTTTACCTTACTTTTTTTTAATATAAAGAGAAAAATTACACTCATTGTTACATCACAGAACAAAAGGTGAAAATGAGTAGCGTTTGCTGTTTCTGCAAAATACACTACTTCATCTGTTCCTCACTGAGAAACTGATATCCTCCATGCTTACATCGGGAATCAACTTTTTTTGCTTCTCTGTCGAACTTCATTTTTTTCTCATTCCGATTTAGTCCGATTTCCCGTTTGGTGAGATGCGTACCATTTTGCGTAGTCAATATAATACTCCACCACTGTAACATATGTATTTGGTTTCAATCTTAAATCATTGTATATATGATTATTTATTTAACGAAATGAATCCGTTCCTTAGCAATTATGGAGCTGTTTATTAAAACTTCAGGGGAGTAGTTCGGATTCTTGAAGTCAAGGACTTTTGGCTTTCGAATTAAGGACGTGCTACTGTATTTGCGAACTGTCTGTGTTATTCATGTCTCAACTATTTCTGGAATATTTTCTGTAAAAGTCTGCTTTTACCCGTCTAACGTACGAGGTTTAGCTTCATCAGATGGTACAAGTGAACAATATCTAACTACAATAGAATTTTGCCAATCAGTTCTTCATTCAGTTTCCTTCCCATAGCATCTAGCTCTTGCCCATTTTATATACAAACGAGATATGCACTTCCCGTTGAGTAATAACCTGAATTTAGAGAACTGAAAACACCCAAGTACTTCAAATCGTAATGATCGTTGTCGCACTTCCGTTAGGTCGTGGAAAAATCACTGTAGTACTCGATGTTTTGAACCTTCATTTTTCGATAATATTTTACTCCATGATGCTTACGAATATGTGCGGCGGTAAATACTCGTAATGATTTAGTGTTGGCATACTACATCATTCCCATTTTGCAACAGTGAAGTGTTCTACCTGGTGATGTGCAGATACAAAGTGCAACAGCCTAATGTGTAGGGTTTTCGTTAAAATGTTGTTTTAACGAAAAGTTGCTTTTTAGTCCCGTTACCATCACAATCACCCGATCTCCCTTCATCAAATTTCTATCTGCTTTTTTTTTATTTTTATTTTTTAAGATTTCAACAGTGAAGCTAATAATTACGCTTGTGTTGAAGGTAAAGTTGAGTGTTATTCAAGCAACTGCCGTTTCTTTGCAAAATTGTGTGAGGTTCGAAATACTAGCAGTAATCGGGAAACACGTGTCTGCATTTATAATAATTGTTTAATATTTTTTGACGTTACAATCAGTGGCGGATTTACCATATAGCAAATATTGCAGTTGCGAGGAGCGCCAAGACATAGTGACCTAAGGGCTTCAAAAACGTTCATGAGAAGTACTTTATGTAGTTTTTTTCTTCAAGGGGCAGTTAATAGTGTATTGAGATGGACCTCCAAACATGCAAATTTGCCACTGCTTATAACGTTGCTTTTTATTCCATGCACTTAATTGCTCTGATTTTTGTTTTAAAAATACCTTACATTTTTCGTAACCTGCAGAAAAATACATTTTTTCATTAGCGGCTCCACCTATTGGAAACCCTGGATGTACTGATCAGAGGCTGAATATCACAAATTTGAAAGAAATATCGGTACCAGTTCCTTCGTTCTTGACAGCGCGAAACACACCAAGCAAAGTCAGTTGCTACCCTGAATTTGTTACGAACTTCGGTGAGCATAATATTGCTTGCAAAGCAACAGATGAGGAGCTGGAAACAATCTTCGAGTGTTCATACAACTTAGAAGTTTTTGAAGAAAAAGAAGATGAATTAACCGTTGATGATCTCGCCCTTGATGAAGATGGACTTCCGCCTTGTAAGCAGTTTTGTTATGCTTGCATGTTTCTTTTTTTTTTCAAAATTTTTAATTGAATGAATGAAAAATGTTTTAAACTAGGTGTAACTGTTGTGAAAGTAATGTATCAGTTAATTTTCGTCATCTTACTTGAACAAACAGCTAATTAAAAAAAAGAAAAGAAAAATAGTTTTAAATATCTGAGAAAAGTTTATAAAAGCAAAATAAATAATAAATTACCATAAATTAATTAAGGAAATATTTTGCAAAAAAAAAAATGAAGGGGGGGGGGAATCGTGTGATTGTTTGACCTTGGTGTGATTGTTTTCCCGTTTGTCTCTTGAAGGAATGGTCCGATTGGAACAAATAATTTTGTTCGAATGATATTTGTTAAGACATCTCATTCGCATGTTTCATTTTTTAGTTTGAAAGGTTTCCTTTTTTTAACAGTTTAGAAAAAGTTAGCATTGAAGCTAACGGGGAATTATAAATCATATATAAATCGTACTGTAATAGGTGAATGGATTTTCAGAAAGCTTTATTGAAAAGAGTTGTTAAACATGTGTTTAAAAAATTTCATAGTTAAAATTTACTGAAACAGGATTTCTAACACACCTTACATTAACTAACTGTTTTATTTCTTTTATTTCATCATAAAAACCTCCATCAAACACTTGAAGCCCAAAATGAAGCCATTTTGATAGGTTAAAGGAAGGCTTCAATTGGTTGTCAGCGTATTTTGAGAGAGGTTCAAATCTGCTGGGGAATACGACTGTTCAAGTTCTTAACGGCTTTATTTTTCATTCAAGTTGAAGATCAGTTACGCATCGGAATCGCCGATTGAAGCCTCCTGATTTTGGTTGTTGAATTCTTTGATCGATGGTTTGGGCGTTTGACTATGGTTTTACAGAGCTGGGTGTCGTAACACATTGTGGACCGCTCAAATGTAAATGGACATTAATATCAAAATTCCCGCGAAAATTTTCAGTAAAGGCTACGAACGTTTAAGACAGAAAATAAATTCACTAAAACATTATATATGTATAAAAAACGGTATCCAGGTCCGTCATTTGGAATTCTCCCGGGCGGGGGGAGAGAGGCAAAGGGTGTATACTTAATACAAAGTTAAAAAAAAACAATAACAAAACCAGGCCCACTGAGATGTCAAAACAGTAGTTCTTCAGTGGGAGGGACGGCCATTGACCTCCGGTAGCCCACCTAACTCGTATGGTGTGCTAATTCTACATTAGCTACGAGTTTTTTTTTTTTTTTTGGTTCTCTTGGCTCCTTTAAGAGGTTTTCCGCCCCCAACTCATTTGCTTCCTACTCCAGGCTGATGAGTGCTGAAAAGCACGAAACTGCGGTCCTCGGTGGAATAACTGAGCTGGCGGTGTATTATTATATTATTAATGTAAAAATATGGCAATTCTCGTTAAGGGCCAGTGGATGAAATGAAAAAAAAAAAAGGAAGATTCATTTGAGCGATCCGTAATATGTTAAAATTTTTTTTTAACATAATTTAATATAATTTGAATATTTTTACTCAAAAGTCAACCTTTACGTTAGAATTTAGTTTTGATGTGTGAAATTTCAGAGGAATTTCTTTCTTTGTTTTTAGTCAAGCCTTGTGTGTCAATAGCTTTGCCACATAACGGAGCATTGAATTGCACTGACGACGGAGGCAAGGAAATTTGTGCTGTAAGATGTAACGAAGGTTATGGATTTTCTTCTAAATACCAAGATCTTTTACAACGTGGAATAGAGTGTGACGGAACTGATGGATTATGGGATTTTCAGAGAATTTATAATACATCGAAGTTTCCAGAATGTCTTGGTATGATCTTGAGTTTCTAATTTCTACTTAGTAATATTTTCATAAAATCGTACCTTTTTTGAAGTTATGTTTTGTGCTTTTCTATTTCAGTTAAAAGTTTACCAGTCTATGATCATGATCAATGATTTTTTTTTATGATTCGTATGTTTTTAAGACAATGTAGATGGCATTTTTACTTTAGTGCAGGCTCGTGCTTCTGGATTTAAAATGAATAATATTAAAAATTGCTATTTAATGCCTACGAGAGAGTTACAAACCTTCATATCTAAACACCAGTAATATTATTATTGAAAAAAAAAGGGCTGTTGAGTTTTATTTTCTTTTCATTCTGAAGAAATTTAACTCTCATTTAAAGAAATTTAATTCTCAATTTAACTACTATATTTCTGGCAACGAAAAAAAGAGGGGGGGGGGACTGTTTTTGATATTTTTTTATTTTGTTTCTTACCTGAAAGGAGAAGTTGCCAACGATTTTATTTTTTAACAAAAAATGCTATTTATGTGTGCTTTTTATAGATTTAATTTATTTATTTCTATCTTTTCTCCAAGTCGTGGTTTTCATTAATTGGAGTTGAATCCGTTGAATTTGGTTTGACGACTTTTCATCTAAGGTTGGTAATGAGGCCAGCAGTTGGCTTATCCTACCCTCTCTTTTTGGCTAGCTTTTAGTCACCATCGAATGCTTTTGATGTTATTCAGTTTTTGCTTAAAGGCCATTTTTATTTAAAAGATATGCGCAACGTTTCAGGCAAGTTTTTGTCGTATTTGATTTTTAAAAATTTTTAATATCTTAGATTCGATTTAATTTTATGTCATTTAATTATATAAAAATTAAACTAAAATGATTGAATTATTATTATATTACCTTTAATTTTATTGAAATTAAAGGTAATACAACCATAAAATGTATGTCATAACTAGAAAGTCGCCCATCAAGGTATGACTGGTAAAAATTGCTTCTCCATTTGAACGAAGTCATTGCCTGAAGTTGAAACTGTAACCCTAACTCCAGTGGTTTAACCCTAAATTCCTGTTGGTAGCGTTCATTTTTGACCTTTTTTCGTTTCTTCATTCCCCTTAAAAATGAGTGTTACCAGTAAAACAGTTCAGTTGCCGGATCGAGTTCAGCCTTGTCACGATAAAGCCTTTCCCTTCATGTTAAATGTAACGAAAACATTTTATCAAATTATTATGCCGTGGCGCGAGCTTTATTGTTGAAATACGCGGGTTACTCGATCATCGGCTGTTATTTATATGAGGATTGAAAAATAACTAACTGACCACGGGATGAAGGTCCTTGAAATTCAATTACTGTATCTTAAGTTTTCTTGGAAGGTTTCATTTACTCCAGAACCATGACTTTTATTACTGTGTGACCATCGATTAGATGGAAAGGCTAATATCCGGTTTTTAGGCGGAAATGGACGTATCTATTAGTTTATAGGGATGTTAGTTGGTTTGTTACAGATGTGCACTTTTGCCTTTCTATTATTTTTTCTCAGTTTTGCAAAAATGAAAATTTGCTCACGGCAATATTATTTTAATCTAAAGTATATTCGATCTATATTTTCACTACAAAATATAATTGATTTATTTATTCACAGCATAGTTTTGAACTTACCATTTTGCTTATACATTCCCGAACGAAATGAAAACATTTTATTTTCTTTTTGTTGTTTCCATATTAATAACTATTTTTGTTTCCCTTCATTTTATTTTAGAGAATGCAATAAATGAACAGGGCTCTAGTGACATAAAACACGTTTGTCAATATCCCATTGCTATTTCCCCTTCTCCCCTGCCAGATTCATTCAGATGGAATCGTCTTTACTTGACCGATTGCCAAATTACATACAATCCGTGGTCAAACAGTAGTGAGGTCTCTGTATTAGAATTTGTCAGCAAAGGTCTCCTACTTGAGAACCAAATTTGTTGCGAAACCCCTGAAATGCGAATATTCTAATAAGTAAACGAAAGCTGTAAAACTAGTTTTGCTGCCAGGATAGTTAAATGCAGGGAAAACAAGCAAACTTCTGAGAAATAAGATTGCTTCTGACCATGAAGGAAAACATAAATTGCGAAATACGGAAAAAAAAATTGTATTTTCGCGAGTTCACTGTAGAGCATAAACGAAAAGATCTTTTGAGAGACCACGTTATTTATGCTCACGTTTCGTTTCTTTGTATGAAAAGAAATGTTGTAGCTAGCCGCGTCAAATTATCAAATCAAGATCGATTAAAGGTTGTGAAAAGGGTTTAATTTGACTGTTAATTTATTTACGTGATTACACAATTCTACAAGCAGCATCATTTGAAGGGAAACGTACTTCCCATCAAATGGGAAGCACTGTAAAAAAATGTGTAAGTTTACCAGTATTAATGGGTGTAACGTTACACGAATTCTGAAGTGTGTTGTAGCATTATTGTTTTAAAAACTCAAATTATTGGAGTAACTTTGCTCTATAGTTTCAGTAGAATTCAAAGAGCATGCGTAAAGATCAGAATCGGCGCAGGGCAGGTAAACTCTTATTAGCGGAACGTAAACTGATCGAGGTACCCGAACGGTAAAAGCTCTTGCTTTGCGAGTCTGTGAGATCAACGTTCTGTGTTCGGATACCACTAAGGTCATATTCTCTGTTAGTGCAATAAAAATTTCTTGTTTTTTATCTTTACTAATAATAAAGCTGAAAGTCTCTCTGTCTGTCAGGATCTCTGTGACGCGCATAGCGCCTAGACCGTTCGGTCGATTTTCATGAAATTTGGCACAGAGTTAGTTTGTAGCATGGGGGTGTGCACCTCGATGCAATTTTTTGAAAATTCGATGTGGTTCTTTTTCTATTCCAATTTTAAGAAAAAAATTATCATAAGATGGACCAGTTAATTACGAAATTACCATACCGTGGAACCGTAACATGGGTACAAGCCAACTGCCGGAAAAATTCACCATACATTATTTGTAAATATACAGGTGAACCAAAAGACCTTTTAATTTTCTATTACGGGCAAAGCCGTGCGGGTACCACTAGTATTAAAATAAAATAATATTGTATGTTGAAATAATTCGTGTATATTGGTTGTTAAAAAGCATGAAGTTGATAAATCGTTCAAGAAAGTCAGACGAAAGCTTAATTTTTAGTAATCTGTAACCTTTCAAGCAGTTTCTCTGTAAGCATACATACAATTCTTGTGTAATCTTATTTAGAAATGAGTGCGACGTTACACTGTAGTTACATTACTATGGTGTAACCTTCCACAAGCGATGTGTAACTTTACACCAGTTGTATCAGTTACTCAGGAGTAGTGGAGTCAGGAGTCAGGAGTATCCAAGTTACTCAGGAGTAGTGGAGGCAGCTAAAGCTGCCACCGATTTTATGCAGTAAGGTTACATAAATTTTTTTGCAGTGAAGGACATCGAATTCTTGCATTTCCCGCAGTGCTAGTTCAGTGACACCTGGTTTCTTTTTACAGTTCACTAGTAGGGACATTTTCGCATTGCTGCGCCATCAATATTTCTAAAATTTACTACACATATGGGGCAGTGAGAAGCAAAAGGTATGCTAGTGGCAAAATTAAAAATTTGGAGATAACCATTACACATGGTAGGTGAACCTCAAGGACGGATACAAGGGAGGGGCGATGGGGGCGATGCCCCCCCCCCCCCTTGAACCGAGAGACAGGAACTTTCTTCATGTATATTTTGAATATTAAAGTTTAAAAACCGCAATTTTACATAATATTCGATGATGTTAGAAGAAAGGGAGCTCTTTCCCGGAATTGAAGTGTTTAAAACGCAATCTGTTATTACTCTGGGGATGGGGCCGGAACGTTCAACAAGGATTTTTTCGAAATTAAAATTCCAAAATTTCAATTTTGGACGATCTTAGATGACATTCGGGATAGTTTTAAGGATATGTTTTGATGGATTTTTTTAAAAGAAACAACTGTAGGACACCTTTGATTACATAAGGGTAAGTGAGGAATTCAGTACACTCCTTTGAAAGTTTTTAGAAATTGAAGTTCTAAGGAGCAAAGAGTAAAAAACAATCGCCCCCTCCTTGAACATTTTCTGGATCCGCCTTTGGTGAACCTGTCTTCTGTTTTGGGGCAAGAGATGGTACTAGTAGCCCTGGTAGGTGCTGCTGTATAGCATGATTTAGAAAAAAAAATAATGAAAGCCTACCTAGGATGTTATCTTTAAACGCGTTTTATTCAAAACTTGAAAAAGTCCACTTACATCCTTTTGCTTCTCACTGCCTCATATATAAATCTACACAAATTCTAATCCTCTCATGGCAATTGAATTAAGGATACCTTTTCTTCGTAACAATGTTTTCTAATTTTAAACTGTATTTTCCTTTTAAAGGTCAACTCCCGAACACGTCCGTTGAAGTTTGGATTTCTTTCAAAGCCTTATGCAAGGACTGTGATATAAAGCCTGACCTGTATGAAGATTTAAAAAATCTACTTATTTCGTTCAACGAGGAGATGTGCGACCTGGTTGATTGCAGGACTAATTTGACATTAAATTGTTCTGAGGAAGAAAACGAAAATGTTTTACAGGTGTTTTGGACCATAGGGGTATGCATTCCTCTTCATTTGGATTTGGTTGTAACAGAATCATCTTTTGTTTAGGTGTTAGAAAATTTTAATTGCAGCAAAAGAAATTAGTACTCTGCCGTGGGCAGGTAAAAAGCAGTAACTACGAATATTTCTCTTTTATATCCTCGCTGCACAGTAGCAGTAAGGGGTCATTCATTAATTACGTAAGCATGATTTTGGGAACTTTTGACTCCCCTACCGCCTGGTAAGGATGCGTATGATTTTTCACCCCCCCCCTCCATTCGTTTTTCAAAATAATAAAATAACGAATCTTACATTACTGGAATCGTTATTAAATGCACTATTAATTAAATTATTTGTAAACCTTTTTGTGTTAAGAAATAGTTACTAAAAAGTTATTTTTTGTACATGATGCATTACTAATTAAAATAAAACATGCCATACATAGTGCGATTCTTTTACTATATTTTACACTATTCATTCTTTGTAAAACAAGGAAAAAACAGCTCATCCTAATACGTTTTCTACGCTCCAGATGCAAATGAAATAGTATCCCTGCCAAACCACTTGACCACGTGAATTCTAATATAAAATATAGACTTGGAAAATATTATGTAAGAATATTACGTATTGAATCCCCCCCCCCAAAAAAAACCTCCTCTCCTTCGGGACTCTTACGCAATTAATGAATGGCCCCTAAGATGTCTAATCCTAAGAATAACAGTAAGATATCCTACTCTCGCTTTGAGACGACGATATAGTGATATCTGCTAGCAAGAATCTGACCGAAAATTTAATGAGTAGAAGCCCTCGGGAGAACAAACTGCGGGGGAGAAAAATACAAGCCTCTACTTAACAATTGCAGGGGAACAGAGCATGCTTTTCACCCATGTCACTTGATACATACTTTTCATTCTAAAATATAAGTAAAATATTTCTATCTTAATCTGTTTCATGCATAATTTTTGGATGACATTTTATGCATGTTATTGGTATCGTTTACAAATTATATAAAATAACAATGTCTTTTTTTTTCAATTTTAGACTGCATTTAATCCATCAGACTTCGAAACTAGCGGCGAAACGCCTGAAGTTGAGAAGCAATTGGAAATTATTTTGAAAACTACTAAAGATGCGATAAAGATGGATGAAGAATTCAGATCAGAAATTTCAAAACTCGAACTGCAACTTTTACAGAACTCCTTCAGTAAAGGTTTTATAAGACTTGCATGTCACGAACGAGGATACGCTGCTGACGAAAGAACAGATAAATGCGGTAACTATTCAAAACAAAAATACGTCAAGTGTAATACATAGTGATATTTGAAATTTTGTGCCTTTTACACGTGTTTTATAACGTAGGAGGTGTTAAAAAAATATTATGAACTAAAATAACTTTAAGTATGTATGACTTAGAAATCGCCTAAAACATACAGGTTAAACGAAAGAGAGGGGAGTGACAAGTGGGAAAAATCCATACGTAACGAAACTTGTGAATAATATGTGTAAACGTCCAGTGTTTAATTTCCCTGACATAACAAAATTTCGCGTTCAACTATAGTTCAGTTCAACTAGTTGAACCGAACCATTTCTTCGGTCACTCCTCTGGTCAGTGCCAATTCTATATTAACTACCAGTTTGTTCGGCACTCTTGGCTTCCTTAAGAGGTTTTCTACCTCCAGCTCAGTCCCTTCCTCTGCCGGGCTGATGAGTGCTAATAAGCACAATACTGCAGTCCTCGGCTGGAACGACTGAGCTGGCAGTATATTTCATGTATAAGTACTATACTTTGCTATTTTCACTTCCTTTTACAAAAAAGAAGTGTATTCGCGAAAAAATTTTCACTCAAAATTCGGCCCTAATTTCCCTTTTGCTCACCCCCGAATCAATGTTGAGTTGTTTTTCAACCCGACCACCGGATAAGTGCCTATACGTATAAACACCCGAAATATCCATTTCGACATTCCTCAAGTTAATTACAACGACTTTTCTCGTGACGTCCGTGTGTATGTAAGTATGTGCGTATATGCGCATGTATGTCGCATAACTCAAGAAAAGTATGTCCTAGAAAGTTGAAATTTGGTAAGTAGACTCCTAGTGGGATCTAATTGTGCACCTCCCGTTTTGGTTACATTCGGGTGTTTCTAAAGGGGTCTTTTGCCCCTTTTTGGGGGAAATCATTGTTAATTTCGATGTATTATACTCAAATGGTGTTATATTTTGGCGGACACTTGGCAATATATCGCTAGTCTTTTGGTCGCCAAGTTTTGTCACCAAGTTGGCGACAAATCTGGCGATTTTTTTTTAAAAAAATCTGCTTTCAATTTGGCAACTGGTGGTGATATTTAATTACCGTGAGAGTAAATTATTGAATCACATTAAAATATCCAATAATGGGAAAATGATATTAAAACTGGAGTAAAAGGAACTCATGTGATGCACACATCAACTCGTTTTTTTTGAAATGTTTTTCTTCATTTTCAGTTCAATGTCCCAGCGGAACCAGAGAGTTGGAGGGCGAGTGCGTGCCTTGTCCTTCCGGCAGTTTTCAACTCCGTCCAGGGCAGACGTCTTGCAACGCTTGTCCGACAAATCTCCATTCATACTTTCAAGGAAATATTCCAAGAACTTGCCTAGGTAAGATTTTTGGACCGTCATCAATGTCGGCCAATCCCTTTTTGTTTCACTACAACAAGTTCTATTATGTACATGATAAAACTATGGCAATACTATTAACAAGAAGGGAATAAGTCCGATGATCCTTTATTTTGACTCACTTTTTTTGATTTTTTAAGCCAGCGCGGGGCCCGTAGCAAATGTTTCCAAGGAGCCCTCGATTTTGCATGATATAGTAAACAATAGAGCTCTTTTTCATGGATATGGGAGGTGCACTTATAAACCGCATGAATACATAAATGTGGACATAATTTTAGAGCTTTACGGCGGTTAGGACCCTCTTATATTGCTCCTTGTCTTCCCGTTACTACACGTTTTAAACTTTAAATTCAAAAAATGCAATTTTTGGATGATATAAAAGTTCGGGGTCTTACCCCCGGAAAATTTTCGATATTTCAATACTAAAAACTCACTTCTATAACGACTCCTGCTGATATTAGGAAGAGAAGATTTGTAGGTCATCATTTGGAGAAACTGAAGTCAAAGAACGCGATTGCATCCTATCTTCGGTAAGATGGTAAGATCAAAGGAAAAAATTTGGGTTCACAACGACTCTCTCCAGGCAGTTTCTTAAAACTGAAGCCTTAAATAAAACTGTAGATTATCTTTTATGATGTTGTAGAGAGAGGGAAGAGGAGTGTTCAAGGAGGTCCATTGGAAAATTTTCGAGTTTATTACGTATTATTAATCTAAAAACACAATTTTAAGCAAAAAATCTCGAAATTTTATTCTTTGAAAGGGAAGTTTTTTTTTACCTTTTTTGGTGATTTTGGGGCGGAGTTCACGAAAGCCATCTCCAGGAAATTTCTCGAAAGTGAAGTTGTGAAAACGTGATAGATTGTAGGCCATCGCGGGTTACGTTTCGGTATGGGATGGGGTTCAGGCACTCTCCAAGGCAAACCGGAAAATTTTCGAAGTTGAAATCTAAAAAGTACATTTTAGACCATCGTTAACAATAATGGAGGGGGTACACTTCCACAGAATTTTTTTGAAATTATAGTCCAAAATACGCACTTGTAGGCCACTTTATTAGACGACGTTATAGGACGGGATCGACCTCGGGAATACATCCGTGGAAATTTTTCAAAACGTTCCAGAAAACAGTTTTAGCGGATTTTCGATTATGTTTAACAATTTTCTTCGTGAATTTTTCTGAATTTCAAGTTCAAATAAAAATTTTTGGCTACCTTTGATGATGCAAAAGAAATGGTTTAGGTTCGGGGCATGCGCGGAAGCTTTTTAGTTCCCTCCCACTCAGAGGAAAAAATTAAAAACGATATTTAAAGTCTTTCTTTTACACATAATTATATTAGTTCATCAAAAAATAATATTCTCTTAATAATTTATTTATTTCGCTCAACATAAGTGTAAAGTCTCAGAATCTTTTTCTTTTCTTCTATCATGATCTCTTAATTTTGCTCATTATTGCTTACAGTGCCGGATCTACGGACTCGTGTCGCGGGGAGAGGGGTGGGTATTTTGAGGGTGATAAATTGACATGAAGTTAAGTAACCAAAGAGGATTTAGAATGACTAATAATTACCTTTTCAGGACTCCAATTTCGAAAGCTTCAAGAAGAAAGCTACTTTCAAACAATTTCTGGATGGTAATAACCCTTTCCCATCTCTTGTCTAACATCGCCAAGGGGATGCTTCAAGGGGAACTTTGAAATGTGGTTTTAGGATTTGTGTTTTAAGAGTTTCAGCATCCTCCTTCTCCGGCTATCAACAAAAATTCTTAAATTTTTAGACCCCAAATGCCCGAAAAATTCCGGAGAAAGCCCTTGAACCATCTCGATTTTAAAATTTCAAAAAAATTCCAAAGGAGAATACCCATTTACTTGCCAGCTTCTCAACATTCGAGGGGAAAGGCTTCAAACCACCACTCTTTACCTAAAGCTAAAATTAAAGATAGCCTGCGTCTTGAAATAATTCAGTTTCTAACATTTTACGAAGCAAACCCGTATCCCCCCCCCCCCCCTGAAAACGTCTCCAGTGATAATCTAAAACCGCGTCAGAATTGTTTCTGGGGGAGTTCCCTTTTTCTAATAATCCCACGTAGCTTGAAATTTTGTTTTCAGCTGTACCATGAGACGATCCCTCAATGCCTTTCCTCCCAAAGATAGTCTAAAATTAACTTCAGTTCTGAACACAATTTCAGGAAAAAACCCCTTCCCCTATCCTCTATTGTTATCAAACAACCTAAATTTTCCTTTTTTTAAAGCCTTGAATAGCTGAAAGTTTTAGGACCCTAACTCCTTTAAATTTCTTAAGTTACCTTAAAATTGATTTCGTTTTGAAAAAAAAGAAAAAAAAAACCAGGGGAAATCTAATTCTCCGTTCTAAAAACATTGCCCAAAATAGTAATTTTTAGGTCAGTTTTGAAACTTTTTTGACCTAATGGAGCTTTTTCTCCTTCCACTAAGAAAGATCAACTAAAATTGCGTTTTTAAGACATCAGTTGAGAGAAATTTCTGGGAAGCAATCGAACGAAAAAAAATTAGATTTTTAATTTGCTTGAGTATTTAGAAAAGCTAGATCTAAATAAAAAGAGAAAGATAGAGATACCTTTAAACGGATTAAAGTGCGGAAAGTAGTCTTTTTCTGGAATTCATAGCGCGGGGCCCGTAGCATTTGCTACTTCTGCTCTATGACTAATCCGGCCCTGGTTTGTGTAGAATTCAAAGCGCGTGCGTAAAGAACATCTTCGGTGGATATCTGGTAAATTCTTATTAGCAATACGAAAACACATTGACATACATTGTGGGTTCGGGCACCGGGCATTATTTCCTCTCTTAGTGCAATAATATGTCTTATTTGTGTATTAAAATAAATAAATAATTGGTGTATATTTGTTGGGTGAAAAATAGTGAACTTGATAAATATTGAATATGCAATAACTGAAAGCAAAAGCTGTCAGGAAGACAAAATATAAGGGATTTATAGCATGAGTTTTTTATATTCAGGTATAAGAGGACATTTCAAGAATTGTAACCTACTAATTTGTTTTTATACTTTCAATTTAAAACGTATAGATATAAATTATTGCTTGATCATTTAAAATATCTGGATATTTTAAACTATCGAATAGAAAGTTTGAAGTATAAGTCTACCTACAATTAAAAATGAGTACCCGTTCAAGGAAGTCAGATGAAAACTAATTTTTGGCTAATGTGTAACCTTTTAAGCAATTTCTCTGTAAGCATACAGAACATTCAGGTGTAAAATTACACATATTTTAGTGAGACGTTACGCTATAGTTACATTATCGTGGTGTAACCTTCCACAAGCGATGTGTAACTTTACACCAGTTATATCAGTTGAGTTACCCCAGAGCAGTGGAGGCAAACTCTAAAAACAACAATTTCAAAAATGACGAAAAAGTACTCGAATTTGAACATAAGGCTAGTCAAAATGGCTCCGACTACGTGGTATTCAAACTTAAAACATTCAAATACTCATCAAACACTCAAATCAATACGTGTGCTCATTTTTTGAGATATTTGTGCTCATTTTTGAATACGGAATATTTTCAAAACCCAGTATCATGTACTCCTTTTTGAGAATGAAATAATTCAGCACACTATTTGAAAACATGGGTACTCATATTTGAAACAATAAGGTTTCATGAAAATTTGAAAGCATTAATGTACTCATTTTTCAAAACTTCATTTCTCTCAGGGCAGCTAAGCTGCCACTGATTTTTTGGAGTAAGGTTGCACACAATTTTTTACAGTGATTCAACAGACACATGTACACTAGGGTGTAAAAAGGAACTTTGTGTATTTTACTGTACCAAACTTTTACAGGCGTCGTGTAGTTGAAAAATCCCATGTTGAATCTTATAATTCAGTTTCTTAACGTGCTGGGAAGAGTTCCGTGATATTATTACATAATACTTTAACAAATACTAAGTCTAGAAGTTTTTTTCTTGAACTATGAATTTATAGCTACATACCTGCATGTACAACGCTCACCTATCAAGGTTTGTTCTAATGTAGAGATTTCTTGTTTGTTCATTTCTCATAACAATAAATAAAATTTTCGACATGGAAATTGACTGATGTTCCATATTGACATAAAATGTATGCATTCGCAATATTACTTTTCGTTACCCGCAATTTATTGTATGCGTTCTTTTGAAAGAAATGTAAGTACTTTAAAAATTTATCCATCATTTGCTATACTGTTGATTTGTATTCTTCTGTGCACTTGTGGTGGCTGTGAAACTTCTTCTTGATCTTCAAAAATAAACAAAAATGTTTCTATTTTTGAAGAATGACTTTTCATTTCTTTTCCAGAATGAAAGGGATGAAAGCAGTGAGAAACAGTTCTACTTCCTTGTGCTTGAAATGTGTTCATTAATTACATTTTTTTCATATCGAAATTTCATTTTTATCCTTCATTTGCTGGAAAAAGTTCTGCATACAAATTATTTTTATTTGTTAAACTTGTTATTTTGTGCAGTGCAGCATTATTCACACTTCAAGAATCTTTTAATGATATATTTCTTCTAAAACATTCGAAGAAAAGAAACCAAGTATGCATGCAAAATGAGTGACAGTCATCTTTGCAATCTACTAAACCGAAATAAAGATCAAGCTAAACGTTTCTCTAACGAGTAAAATACATACTTTTCTGTTCTTTATTCATATATTATACAGGGTGTTTCAAAATTAATAGCGGGGTTTTAACATGTTATAATATTTATTACACCAAACTTATAGCCACAAGTGATATATCAAGTGAAAGAGAAACGCAAACAGTTTTACATAATAGCCTACAAGTGTTCAATGTGAGCACCATTCGTCACTCGGCACACGTCAAGCCGATATGCGAGTTTTTACCAAACTTTGGTGAGTGTCTCATTAGTAATTGCTGCAACAGCTGTTTCAATCCTGTTCCTTAACTCGGGAAGGTCGGCTGGCAGTGGAGGCCAGACTTACCTATGTTCTTACACACGGTCCTTAATAAACCCCCAAAGATAGAAATCACACGGCGTTAGGTCGGGTGACCGTGGAGGCCATGGGAAACAAGCCCTGTCATTAGGTCCCTTACGGCCAATCCAGCGAATGTTGTTATCACCTGGTTGATCACAACCGAACTTAATCCGGAACGCACGTTGCACAGTAACAGCAGAGTCCGTCTTTGCAAACTGTAAAACACAAAACGCTTTCTGTTCTTTAGTCGCCATCTTTGCTACAAGCGCTTTCTAGCGGATTGCAGCAGAAACATTCCACGCGCATGCGCACTGATGCCAACCAACAAGAAACTGTTTGAGTTTCTCTTTCATTTGATATATCACTTGTGGCTGTAAGTTTGGTGTAATAAATATTATAACATGTTAAAACCCCGCTATTCATTTTAAAACAACCCTGTATTTAATACTCGATAAAAATGTGTTTGATGTACTTTTGTTACATTATGACCTTCTCTTTGACTCTTTCGTCTACTCCTTAAAATTCTAAAATCATTAATAGAATTGAGTCGCCTTTATCTTCTTACTTAATATGCTTTTTTATAAATAAAATAAACAATTAAATATGCACAACACCGATCGTAGTTGTCTTGAGGTGTGAGTATTGCAAAAGTATGCAATGCAGTTAAAGATTTTTCTTGTAAATATTCCTCAATTTTGAAAATATTTTGCCGTTGATACTGTTGGATTCAAGTGAGTTTATTCATTATTAACAGAGAATAAAATGCATTTTCTTGCGGAATGCCAAAATATTACTAAGAGTAGCTCCCAATGCTTACTACGTTAATTTCTAAATGATGCGTTTTCAAAAAGTCGTATTTTTCTTAAATATTAAGTTACTTCATGACTAGTTTCGTTTTATTTTGATTTTTTTTCTGAGATAAGGTATCTATAAGCTTCGAAGTGAAGCAAAAATTACTAGGTTTCCATTTATTTGTAAAATAACATAAGTATGTAAACATACATTAGTATGTTAAGCGAACAATAACAGCAGATGTTGCTTTTTATAATTACTAGGGAGCTCTGCCCCCTGCCGCTAAGGCTCACCAACCCCCGAAGATAGCTTCGCAATCTTTGGTTTTATCTCTTTTTCTCTTTTCACACTAAAAAAAGGTAAGGTTTCAAAGAAATTCTGGAAGGAAGACCGCGGCGGACGTGCGTCCAGGAGACCCCATAGCACCTACAGCCTAGAAATTTTGTACAAAATTACTTCGAGTTCCGGGGGTGTGCACCTGGGGTCTTATTTTTTAAAATTCGAATTAGTTTTTTGTAATTATTTTTTTAAGCTCAAAGTTTGCGTAAATTGCCTATTATTGCCTATGAAATGGGCGAAAAATTACTTGAATATATTAATATTATATATTGTTGGAAAGGGTAGAATTTTCCGCGTTCTACGCAATTTGTTTCAATGCGCTAACTTAAGTACGGCGGGAGTTATTTGCGTTTTTGGCTCGAACTTTTTTAGGCTTAGCTAAAATTTAGGCACTACTTTCTTCATTAAATCTATCAGTAAAAAGCGAAGGAATTGTTCCACAGTTTTCTTTTTGACACCAATGAAAAGAGTGACTTTTTTTTACTCCAGATCTAACTCGACTTATGGTCGAAAAACTGAGCTTCTATCTCCAAAGGAAAAAAGTTACAAGTCGTTAAAAATCTTAAGTTCGAATAATCCTCATCTCCATTAAAATTATTGATGTTTTATTTGGCGTTGCCATAGTTGCGTCTTTTCGATTCGCATGTTTCTTTCCCTTATTCATAAGCTTTAAGGGTTTCGAGTTTAGCGGAAAATCTTAGGCTCAACTCAATTCAAGCCTCAAAAGCCAAAGAACATAATTATATTACTGGGACCATGAATATACAAAACTGCAGTTTTGCAATGCTCAGGAGCCCCTTAGCCCTTACGGCTCTGTAAATTGGTACGAGTTATTTTGAAACCCGGAAAAGGGGTGCTTTTTGATCCAAAGGGAGCTCATTATGCGTTTCTAATCTGTTTCTTTTTAACTGACGATTTAAATCTGTGCGAATCAAATAAGATTGCGAAGCAATCTTCGGGGGTTGGTGAGCGTTAGCGAGCAGGGGGCAGAGCCCCCTAGTTTACTATAAAGAGACAATGCAGAGCTATTCACGAGATTCATTAAATAACTTCAGTTGTTGAAAGTATTTTGCTAAAATATGCAGTTCTTAATATTTCAGAAATTAATTTTACTGAATCATAATAATAATGAAAAAAACGCACCTTCGCAGTAAAAATAAATGATATGTAAGCGTTAATAGCGTAAGTGCATTCTATATTTACGCTATTTACTATGAGTATCGATGTAGAGATACACGGGAATAGAAGGTATATAAAATAAATTTTTAATTTCAAAAATAATATTAGCTTGTACAAAATTTACTTTCATTTTAAAGGTTTAGTTCTTGCTTAAAATTTGAATGCAATCGAAGGTTTCCAAACTAATTAGTATAATTTTTTTTAGGTGTACAGTTTTTAAATTTTTGACTTCTTTTGCAAAATTTAATGTCAAAAAATAAATTTCAGAATCTGCTGCACCTATAAGTTGTTCAACTGTACTACCCAAACTTACTACAATTTATTCAAAATCTATAGCGGTTGTTACAAGTATTAACACGTTACAATTTCAACAAACCTAAAGAGAGTTATGTTTCGTTTTTAGTTCATAGATTTTTTTTTTCTTTTCGTTGGCTCTCTTTTCATACAATGTCAAGTTTTGTCCTCCTATTTTTGTTTTGTACTTTTTAATTTATTTTTTCATCGTCATCATTTTTGAAAAAAAAAAAATTCTTTTCATCATGTATGTAACTAACATGAATAAAATCTTGTTCATTATGACTTCTAGTTTCGTTATTTATTAATCATATGATCTGCAAATAAACTTGTTTCACAAGTAGCAGAATGATTAAAAATTAACTGCAAATTAAAGTGCCATGTTCATATCAGATAAAAATTGGACCAAATTGTTCATTACGAATTCTAATTTCGTAATTTTCAGTTAATTCACTAACCATGGCTCTCTCACCTTTAAACTTTTATTCTTTGAACACGTTTTATGTGGTTTTTGTCCTCTCTGACCTCAGATCAAAAACATCCTTTTTCTTGACATTTAAAGTTCCATTTCGTATGTATACTATATTTTTATAGGGATTCTAAAAGTATCTAAAAAGTTTTACATTTAAGAGGTTTTGCTTCTAACGCGTGTTTATGAGCATTAACACTTATTATTATTTTTTTTAACTCGATTTTTTAATAGGCGTATAAGGATGTCACATAAGCAAGTTGTCACTATAATTAAGTTATTCTGTAAGTGCTATTAAAAAAAAAGGTGCATGAAATTTCACAATTTCCAATTCGTCTCGTGTGGAAATATAAACTCGTGCGAAAAAAATCTGTGTTTTCCAGAAAGTTTCCGTTTTCCACTACCATTCCAATCTCCAGTAAAGAGTAAATGAGAAAAATACAAGGAGATAGTTGTTCTAAAGCTCTTATATCTAATTAATTCCACTAAGGAGAAAAATTACCTGCAAATTTTTGGTTGATGTATTCATACTATTGTATTAAGTAAGCAGTCGTTAATTTATACATTTTGAGTGATTGCTTTTGTTCCAAACTTTCAAGAAAAAACTGAACTTTTTAAATGTTGTGATAGGTGAAAAAAAAAAGTAAGTCCAGGCCCATCATTTAGGGGGTAAGAAAAAATGACTTACCTGACTCTTTAAGAAATCGATGTATTTCCCTGTGTGTGGGCATGGTTTCTGTTCACTTTCAATATAACATACATTGAGTATACACCCTTTGATCTTCCCTGTAGACATTTGAAATGCTCTCGAAAGTCCTTAGTCATACAGCTCATGAGTATCATACAACTCTTTATAATATTGGTTTGCTTTTTTTTTTTTTTTCGTTTGCGTTAATGTGTTAAATACAGGGTGTCCCAAAAGGTCGTTTACAAACTTAACATGCTGGTCTGTCATATCATGATGAACAAGATTTACATAGGAACATAAGTTCGAAAATACAATGCTGACACACTACATACACAAAGTCAGACACTAAAGGATGCACAACATGTCGCATATTTATTACACAAAGACGATGTTACGCAACATTTTAGTTTTCAAGGAAGGCTTATTGCTGTTGTTGAAATTTGCTGCCTTTAGCTGTCATACACGCGTCGCAACGACAAAGTACCGACCGTTGTAATAACGATCCATTCGGACAAGATTTCACCGATCGCTGCGTTGGCGTTGTAACGTGATTATGAGAGCTGACAAGACGGAAATTTTATCAACTACTTTAAGCTTTCCTTAAAAATTAAAATGTTGTGCAAAACTGTCTTTTTGTAATAGATATGCGACATGTTGTGCATCTGTTAGTGTCTGACTTTGTGTGCATGTAGTGCGCCAGCATTGCGTTTGGGAACACATGTTCCTATGTAAATCTTGTTCATCATGATATGACAGACCAGCATGTTAAGTTTGTAAACGACCTTTTGGGACACCCTGTATAAAGAAAATAGGGACGAATTATAGCGTTGTTACATTCAAGTGAAAATTGAGACACGTTATTTTAATTTGATTTCTTAACCCGTTCGGGACGAATGACGCAAATATGCGTCCGCGCGAGATGCCCTTCAGATCCCTTGCGTTATGGTGAATACTGCTCAGCAGATCGACTGACGCTCATTTGAGTCGCCCTTTTGGAACGAAATATTGACTATCAGATGGCGTTACTTATACATGTTCCACTCAAAAGATAACTCTCGCATATTAGCATTTTTTTTCTCTGACGTCAGAATGGGGTTCATCAAGTGTCTGTGACTTATTGGATTTTCGTGAATGTAAACATAAACTCTTTCTAGCAGCTGCAAAGGGAAACATGTAGGGAAGTGGTTATTTGTAGTTTCGATTCCATTTGATTGGAGATATTCTAGCATGGGTTTTACTTAAAGATTCATTTGTGTAGCTACGATCACGTTAGCTTTCTGAGAAGGAAATATTTAAAGTTATGAATGGCCCATCTATGGATCTTTCCGACGGTGACAGTTAAACAACTATAAATTATTGGAGTTTCTTTCTATAATTGTGCGCTGAAAAAGGTGGCAAAAAAAAAAAAAAAAAAAAAAAAAATTGGAGACGTGTAGTTTGCTCTAAGCACCGTAAAAGACATGACACTGTCTATAGATGTAAAATGTACAATGCCAGTCTCTGAGATTTTTGTGCTTTGAGATTTTTTTTAATACGTCTTTGAAATATTAATTATTATAACTTTCTTCAAACATTTCATAATTTTAAATGGATGCATTTTAAATGTTTTTAAATATTTTGTATCAGCTTTTAGTGTTTAATTTAGGTACAATTTTAACTATAGTAAACTACCATACATTTATATTTTTACTGATAAATATCAATTATTTTATTTATTTTTTGTTATGACTGAAATTATATCTTAAATCACATAATTAAAAAAGGTTTCATTTTACCTGAAGTGAGCATTTTATCCATCGTTATGTAAACTATGTAATGTGTAACTATGCATGCATACCGAAATTGCACATTAGGCTTAGCGAGAGAAATTTCCCCGGCCCTATACGCATAGTCCTCGTATTAACAGCGGCATCTTCCACGGGCTGCCGTTTTTTGACCTTAAAGTTTAAGTCAGAATAAGGAGACTTAAACTTTATAAAAAAATATTTTCGGAAAAAAATGCTGAGCAACCAATTCCCGTTGCCAGTTTCGTGACCAGGATTTCCCAAAGGGGAGAATTTCAGAGAATTTTCCATCCCCGGTGACTGCGAGAACTTTTGAAAAATAGTAATAAATAAATAAACATAGATAAATAAGTAAATAAGCATAAATAAATAAACAAGCAGACAGAAATAAAAAATTAAACGAAATAAATTTTTAAAAAGTTTTATGAAACCTAACTAATTTCCTTCGATTTGATGACAATAGTGTGCACTAATTTTAGATTTTTTCTTTTAACAAAGCCTTTTATTATACCCAATTTTGTATTCTGGAAAAGGAAACAAAAGTCTTTTCGTTGCTCATATTAATGTTTATTCATTAAAAATCACACTCAGGAAATTAATTAGGAATTCCTTAAAAATGGAAATGGTAAACCAAAAGAATACTGTTCTATTTTATACCCTCTACATTCTACTACTACAGTGTAGTGACAAGCAAAAATTCATTTAAAACCTCCTTACAGAAGAAATATAAGTACTACCTTAGACGCATAAATTTGCCAGACCGATTCAAACGTTCTTTCATCGTTAAATTTCTCCAGCTTAATTTATTTTATTTATCTGCGAAGGGGTAAGATATATTGCAGAAACTTTAATTTTATCGTAAGTAAAAAAAAAGCTATTTTTTAATTCTGCGGTTCCCAACCTTTTGCCCATTCTAAACTCCGAAAGAAGTTGGCGAACCCCTTGAGAGCTTGGTATTAAGTAAGAACCAAAAAAAAAAAAAAAGGGAGATTTTTTTTTAAGTTTGATGCTCCATAGTTTATAACAAGAACGAAAACATAATTGCAAAACATAGAATTATAAATATTGCTACGACCTAAAATTATCACTAAAAAATGAATGCAAAACAAATTCACCAAAACATAAACATTGATTATTCTGTGTTGAGCTTCAATCAACTTTGAAATAATTTTGAAAATGGGATATTGTAGAACAAAGAGGGTCAAAAATTTGACTGAAATTTTTCCGACACAAGGCTCTATCACTAAATCAGAAGTCAATTAAAGAATGATCTTTAAAATACCTTTCAGGGAACTGTCTCAGATTAATTAAATTAACTTTTTCTTCCATTAAAATGAGAAAGATCTTTATGTTAAGTCTTCTTGAAAAGAACTACGAGCCTAGCTGCTTGATAAGGATATACTGCGCACATTAATCGTTTGATTGCTGAAGAATTTTCTTGTGATTATGCTATAAGTGCGGAGTAAAAAGCGTATATTAAAAAAATGAGGAGCGTCTATTTTTCAATGCACGCATCTACTCTAATTTTTACACAAAAAGTAATTTTTAACTACACAAATACTTTTAAGCTCACTTACTACAAAAGAAATTTTTTGCTAAGATTTCATACTATCCTTATTTACGTATAGCGCAAATTAGGTTGCATGGTTAATCCCGTTTTTTTTTTACTGCGTAAACCTTACACTACCAAACTTTCATCAACGAAAATTTTCTCAAGTAATTAATTTTTGGGTTGCTAGCTTTTCTTTTTCGATAATAAAGCTCGAAGTAAATTTTAGTCCATGTAATGTGAATATTATAGCAACAAACAACAGCGTGATCTCACTTCTATGCATTTTGGACTCAACACAAGAGAAGAGGGATAGCTCTTCGTCGGGCTCAAATGGTAAAGGAACTAAACATCAAAGTATTTGAGACGCTCGGGCATAAGCACCATGTTATGTTTTCATCAAGTAATGTTTTCATGCTAAGAGTATAGAATGTGCGAGAGACAGATGAATAAGAAAGGAGCAAAATTTGCTTGAAACCGCTTGAACGTGAGACTTCATCCGAAACACAGGCATGTTAAAACTCCACCAATACAATATTATTTTCGGGTTCACGAACCACCTGTTGTATTATAATTTCTCCGATGGGAGGGATTTTACTCCTAAAACCTCCTCTTGTTCATGGCCTTGCCTGTTTCGTATTTCAAGAAAAATTCTTTTCTGCTATTTCACTGTAGATAGAAAAATAAGTGCATCATGGATTCAAAAGTGCATCAATCGTACAGGAGATATTACCTCCATAAAACCTCCTTAAATGAAATAAATAATTTTTCAATAAAGCTGTATAATTCTGAGAATTATAAGTTTTGGTTCCACGCATCAGCTAAGCAGGAGATAATACAATGCCGGATCAAAGGGGGAACGGCAAGTCGGGTCCCAAATGTCATGCGGCAACTTTGACCGTGTTGGCAAAAAGTTACGCAAAAACTCGGATCCAAATGGGGTTAATGACCCCCTTGACGGGTGTTAAGAGAGCCTAAAACTATTTTAGGAGTTTAATTTAAAAAAAAAAATGTTCAGGTCAGGTTTAGGTCTCAGTCATTTTCGAATCCCTGCTTTCACCTAATGTCATCAAAGATTATTTAAAATTGCATTTTTAACGCTGCAATTTTGATTATTTCTCGAGGAAATTTTGTAGCTTTTTTTTCCAATTTACTTAACCCTTCACCCCAAACTTGGACAAAATTGAATCAAGTGGTACTTCGGTGGGGAACATTCAGGGCCCGCAGGGCCGGTTTTAGCTTTTGAACCGCTCCGTGCAAAAGTGAAAAATTGCGCCCCTTTTTAACTGCATGTATAAAGACCCCCACCTCCCTCCCCCAAATAAATAAATGCATACTCTTTTTAAAATTTTATAGCAAACACACAAAATGTGTCAAAATAACTTGGTAATAATTAATGTAAATATTAATAATAATTTTCATTAAAAGTATTTCATTTTGTAAAACGGTTTACAGATTTAATTCTGTTGATTTCAAAAATAGCTAAACAGTTACAGAGCTAATTCTCCGTTCATAAGACAGCGGACTGAGAGAGAGCAGATCTAGCGTTTTGTTTAAGAGGGAGTCCTTACTAGAATATGAGCATACAAATGAGGAGACTTGTGTTATCTATGTGGAATCTGGAATTAGTAGAATTATACTTATATGTTGCATGCATATTACTCATCTTTTTTCTATGTGAAAAAAATAAATTGATAGATAAAATAGTTTAAATTTTGTGATCTTGAAATCAGTTATGTTTTTCGCAATCACGAATTGCGATAGGACCCTACTAGTCGGGTTTCTTGTTTCTACTAATGGCTTTTCTCGAAACTATAATTTGAATTCAAGACATTAAAATTTAAACGAACATCAGGGGCTGGATGCTGGATCTGATGTGCTGTGTTTTTGATATTGTTTTCGCGTGAAAAAGATTGTGTACAGTCGAGAAGGTCGTTTATAAATAATTTGATTCCTAGGCACGTGGACGCCGGTATTATAAGCATAAAAAAATAAAATCAAAGGACGGACTTCGGTCAACGGTCAAGTGAAAACAATAAGCAATTCGTGATAGCTCCAAAAAAAAAGGGCAATATAAACATTGCTTTATGGGTATATTTGGAACATAAATAGGGGGTAAAAGGGTTTCACCCTAGAAAATTTCCTAAATTGTAGTTCTAAAAACGCTGTTTTAGGTTTGATGATATACTAGGAAAAAAAGGAATGTTAAGGGGACTTCACTTCATATTTTTTCGAAATTGAAGGCTCAAAACAAAATTTTAAACAATTCGAAACTTTGATTCTTTGAAAGAAATTTAAAAAAAGGGAAGGAAAGAAGGGGTTATCCAAGGATCTAGACAGGAAAATGTTACAAAATAAATAAATAAATGGGCCGTGGTAGCCTGATCGGTAAGGCATTGGACTCGGGGCCGGAGGGACTCGGGTTGGATCCTCGCTGGTCGAAGACCCACCGTCGTCATTAAAGGGGACTGGGCGACGTTAAATATGCTCGTGGTCTCAATGTCCTCCAAGTGAAACGATACCTCTGGGGCTGCTAGTACCAGGTAGCTATTAGCTCTTGGACTAGTTCTAAATTCTCATTAACTGTTCGATCCGGTGATGGTGCTGCCATCTATCAGTATATAAAATAATGGAGGCAAGGCACTTAGTATGCAGTCCTCGACATAAATACAGTTGAAGTCAGTTGTGACTCTAGAATAGAATAGAAATAAATAAATAAATGAATAAAACGTGCAGTTGTTAGCAATCTTTGTCTTTTTTTTATTTTGTTCTAATGGGGCTGTGTTAGAGGCTTTGCCTTTTGTAGACCTAGTGCGATATCGCAATATAGCATCAATTCTTTCATGTGGCACCGCTATCGGCAGATGCCATTGCCACCAGAATATCGACACTCAGTTTCCTTATCAGACAGAGGTTCCTGGGCTCTTACGATGCAAAACTGAACTAGGAATTTAATCTTTCCAAGAGTACTTCAAGCCAAACGAAAAATCGGGGGATCTTTTACATGCCGCATAATTATATGACCCGGGCGCTGTCTAATTTTTACATCTTGAAAATCCACCGATTGGAACCAGGTTTTAACCTGCGTCTTCTGGCGCCAACGCCTAACCACTACCACTAAATAATGATGCCAACGCCTAACCACTACACCACTCGGTCGGCAGGCAACCTTTGTTAAAGTAAGGGAACGAGATGGAGTCTGGGATCATCCCCATACATTTTTCGTCCAAAATAAGTAATTGTAGGTCATCTTTGTTTACCTTAAGAGAAGGAATGGGATTGGAGAAATATCCAATGGAAATTCTCAGAAGTTTAATTTTCAAAATTGCAGTTTTACACGATCTTCGAGATGTAAGCATGAGGAGAGTTAAGTGGTTCTCCCCTCGGAATTTTTCGAATCTGAAATCGTTTAAACAAAATTTGATCTTGAATGATGAGGTGGGAAGGTTCGGAAGCGCTTCCGCGGAAACTTTTCAAAATTGAAGTCATAACTTCGTTTTTTTCAATTCAACCATTTAACAACTTCTGTAGTAACTTTTCATTGCAATCGTTTTTTAATCTTACTCTCTCTCTCTACTTTGACTTTTCATCTGTTAAATCATATTTCGGCGGCTCATACATTTTCCATCATTTAGTTCTGAATTTTCATAGTAAGAAAAAAATGAAAATAAGAAAAACAGAAAAAAAAAAAACATTCGATCCCCAGAAGCTATCTTGTTTATTTATAAATTAATAATTTTTTTATTCTAAGACTTGCCATGAGTTTCTATAATGCACTGATTTTTAAGCACTTATTTTCACAAGGCCTTAATTTTCGTGATTTTCGCAACAACGTCGTAATCGCGAAAATTTAAACCTCGCGAAATATCTTTTTTTTTTGTCAGATTTTTAAACTTTCTGTTTATACAAAACTTGCGAATTTTTCAGCTCGCGAAATCACCGTTATCTTCATTTTCGCGAAAATTAACGACTTGCAAAAATTAATCTTTTTACAGTTGCGTTTTTTTCCTGTTTAAAAATGTTTAAAGCATTCATCTCAGCGGCTCTTAGTTGGTTTAGATGTTTTATGATGGATTACCAAAAAAATTTTTTTTTTTTAAACTTGCATTTTCTTCTGGAATTTTAACGAACAAAAGAAAGTTTATTTATTTATTTATTTTTTAACGCCGCGAAAGGTTTCCCTTCGTTACATTACTAAAATCAATTTGGCAGCCCGTTTTCTGAAAAACTGACATGTTAACCCGGCTCTCCTCCCCCTCCTGCTGACGGGGGGCACCCCGATGAGAAGTCACTGTAATCTCCGAAAAAATTTATAATTCGGCAAATGTTGCCTGACTGTTCTGCAAATGTATCGACATAATTGAAATATTTAAAAGCTTAAATGTAACTATTTACTAGATGTAAGTTTGTAAATCCGTATTTTATCATTCGACAAAATTTGGAGCTCCGTTTGGCTATTTGAGAATTTCTCCTCTCCCAAAAATTCTAAGTTGGGGGCGCCCCTGCTGGTGATGATCCTACTGATGATTCTCCATCGTTTAAAATGATTTTAAAGTCTCTGTAATTAGTTAAAGTTAGACAAGAACTAACGCCTTTTACTCTAAAAATGTGCAGACTATGATTCTAGAATAAATAAGGGGATATCGTAGATTGCCCTCTTCATTTCTAGATGGCGCCAGAATTTTTTCCAGAGAACATAGGCTTTTTTTTCCCCTAGCCGCTCGGTCGCAATATTTCTCTCATTTTGATTTGGCAATTTTGCGCCCCTAAAATTTTTTACTCTGTGCAGGGGCACGGACTGACGGAGTATTAGTCCAGCCCTGGGGCCCGACGAACTAAAAGTGAGGCCCTAGGCCCACAATATTCTGGAGGCTGGATAGCGGGATACGGTGGTTACAGGTTTGGTTAATGTTGGAATTCATTTCTGGGGCCTATTTGTCTATCCCAGAATCACGTAAATCATTAACCATGTGCATTTATGAATCCCTTCAGGCCCCTCATTGTTGTGACATGGTAAATTCGCTAATAGCTGAATGAATAAAAATGCTCCTTTAAGGAAGGTTTTTGCGATTAATAAGTTATTATTTTTAATTATTATGCATAATTCTTTAGGAAATGTGAGGCCCCTTCGGAAGATTGGGCCCCAGGCCCAGGCCTAGTTGACCTGTGCTATAATCAGGCCCTGGGAACATTTCTTCCCTATCAATTTTAATCGTCGCCTTAGTGAGATTTAAAATATGTTTTTAGGAGGGAGAAGAACTCCTGAATCGCCAACTGCTTCCCCTAACATTAACATAAAAAATACTCATACTGTTTTTCTAGTCCGAGCCTTAATGTCGAAAATTTTTAGGGCAAGTCCCCAAACACTCTCCGTTCCCTTTACGTGACTAAAAATAGGTACATTTTTAGGCGTTCAAGCTTGAAACTTTTTCTTGGGAGACAACCCATTAAATCAAAATATAATCTATAATTGTGAACTTCGATGTCAATAATTTCGGAAGAACGCCCCCAACCCTGACGATTCTTCTAGCATAGTCAAAGTGTCAAAGAGAACCTAAAATGCGTTTTAAGGACTTCGTTTTCGGAAAAAATCTCTGAAGCCCTCACTCTTTTCCTAACAGAATTACCAAAAATGGAATGAATTTGTGTCTTTATGATTTAAGTTTCCAAATTTAGCTGAAGATACCTGAATATTTTTCTACACGTTTAATGCCTTTAAACGCAGCCGAATATTGCGCTTCCAGGATATCAACTTTGATTAATTTCCAGGGAAGTCCCCCCCCCCCCCCCCGGAGCACCTCCCCTCTAATATCAGCAGATAGCTTTAAATTTCGATTTTGGAAAATCGAAGCGGGAGAATCCTCAAACCTTTCATCTTCACATACAAGTAAAACCTAAAATTGACTTATCGAAAGAAATTTCGGGAGAAAATAACGTTGGAAGCATAGAGGAAAGGGGAGGGGGAGTCTATCTTTCTCAAACAAAAACCTAAAGTCGCATGTTTAGGTCTCAATTTTGAAAAAAATCCGGAATAAAGCTCTCTAAATTTTATTTTCGCTACGCTAGGACATTCCCTCAACGTCGACAAAGAAATAAAACATTTGAATTTTTTTTTGAATTTAAGATTGAAAAAACTTCCGAAGAGAGAGCCTTGAATTTTTTCCATCTCCCAAACGCCACTAAACGCCAAATTTTGAAGTCATAATTGTTGAAATATTTTCATGCGTAGCCTACAAATCAATCCGTTTTCTAAACGCCTCCAAACATATATTACAATTGCGTCTTTCAGACTTTTCTGACGAAATATTCCCATCATAGAGGGCCCCCAAATCCTTCCAACTTCCTAAACGTCACCAGTCATAGCCAAAAATTGCGCGTTCAATGTCGAAAAATTTCCAAAGGAGGACCGCCTAAACGTGACTTCACCAGAGATTGCGTCACGTGTCTTTTTAAAGACTCCAATTTTTAAAATAAGTCTAAAAGTAAATCACAGAAGTGACAGAAGTCTTCTCCTAACGTCCCCAAAGACAGCCTATAATTATGTTTTCCCCAGTTCTCTAGAACGAAACACTTCCGGAGAGAGCCCCTGGACCATCCCAACACCGTGATGTCATTACAGATTAAATTGCGGTTAAAATTGTGTTTTTTAAACTTTCATTTGTAATAGTACTGATACGGAAACGTAATTCTAAATTCTGAAAGGAAGGAAGGGGTTAGAAGGAAAAGTAGAATATTGTATCTGCCAAATTTTTCTTGATAACTTCACGCTTTGTTATGTATCCTTGCGCATAAGAAAAAAAAAGAGAATATTTATCGAAAAAGAAATTAGAAAGATGTGTTACCTCTAACATCAAGGTGCGATTAACCCAATTCCTCAAAATGAGACGAAGACGGGAGGGGAAAAAAAATTCTAAATCACTCATGAATTAGTTGGTGCTGCCATCTCTTTGTTTTAATCTAAACTGTTTCAATAATATTTTCAAGCCTACATTTGAACTAAAGGTTCGTTCCTTTCAGCAAAAACTAAATATAGCTGGAGCTCCCCAAGTGCCGCAGATGAGTCAAGGGGTGCCATGAAGTGTCCACGGTGTCAATGTGTGAACATTTAAGTGATAGCCTTGGGTGCCGTGAGAAATTTGCAATATTTAAAGACTGCCGCGCATCGTAAAAGTTTTCGAACCCTTGAAATATAGAATAGTATATACGTTACCAGAAAAGTTTAAAATCCAACTTTCTGTAGAATGCCTAGGCATTGCATAAAGTGCCTAAAACTAGCCAGCAATGTATGAAATAACTCATCTGTCACACATTTCCTAGGCATTTTATAGATAAATCGGCAAAGCGAGAAGAATAAGGGTCACCGGAGGTCACTGAGACTTCCCAAAAATCACCTTATTCAGTACATTTTCCCGATATTCCACAAATTTTATGACTGTTTTATTGCTATTTTCAAAAAAAAATGATGACTAATATTTCTTATTAGATGTGGTATATACACCATGCTGTGTTCAAATTTTACCGTTCGGTGAAAGAAGGAATATTTTCGGTAATTTGAGAATTTCCTCTCTTGAAAACTTTTGTTCAAGGTGCCCCGTCTGCTGTAAGTGTTTAAAGGAAACGAGCGATGCACTTGCATGCAAAAAGCGTCGAAAGATTCATACTCTGTGGCCATACTACGTAATTCGTATTATACTGCAGTGGGCAGGCAAAGGGCAGTAACTGCAAATTTTTCATTTTCCTTTTTTTTTTTTGCATTTTTATTATATTATTGTACGTCAGCTTTATTTCTGCAAATCTGCCATTTATTTTCCCACGGCTGTATAGCCTCTATCAAGAAACTTTTTCGTACTTTGCCTATGTTCTGTAGAATGGTTCTTCTGCTTTCTTTGAGGTATTCTCATGCTGAAGTTGTAATCCTTTTGCACTTACCATTTGTTTTTCGTTGTAGTGATTTAAGATTTCAGACATAAAACAAATCATTAATTTTCTTTACTCTTGAAAGAACCGTTCTCTTCATTTACTATACTTTTTTTCGGTATCGATGAGTGTGTGCATGTATTAATTATTTGCATTAAAAGTATACTTTTTTTATCAGCGTGTATCTGTTGTCCACATTGGAATATTTTAATCTTCTCTCCAAAGCTTTTTTTCCAGAAAAAAAAAGTTAAAAAATGCACAGAATGTTAAAGAATAATGTGTTTAACATATATAAGGTGGCTTTGCTCTTTAAAATTTTTATATTCTTAAAACAAGTTTGTAACTCAGTGACAGAAATATTAACTTGTGTCAGTACTGACAACCTGAAGGTCAAGTAGCCATATTGGCCCCTATCAAGTCCGTTTCAACAAAGGAATAACGCTCCGAAAGTGAAATATAATGATGATATTTGATGTGACCTCAGAGTAACGGTGGACAGTAGTTAACGTGACTGAAATATTAACTTGTGTCAGTACCGACAACCTGAATGTTAAGCAGCCATATGGGCCCCTCTCAAGTCACGCCCGTTTCAACAAAGGAATAACGCTCCGAAAGTGAAATATAATGATGATATTTGATGTGACCTGAGAGTAACGGTGGACAGTAGTTAACGTGACTGAAATATTAACTTGTGTCAGTACCGACAACCTGAATGTTAAGCAGCCATATGGGCCCCTCTCAAGTCACGCCCGTTTCAACAAAGGAATAACGCTCCGAAAGTGAAATGTAATGATGATATTTAATGTGACCTCAGAGTAACGGTGGACAGTAGTTAACGTGACTGAAATATTAACTTGTGTCAGTACCGACAACCTGAATGTTAAGCAGCCATATGGGCCCCTCTCAAGTCACGCCCGTTTCAACAAAGGAATAACGCTCCGAATTGGAAATATAATGATGATATTTAATGTGACCTCAGAGTAACGGCGGACAGTAGTTAACGTGACTGAAATATCAACTTGTGTCAGTACCAACATCTTAAATTTTAAGCCGCCATCATAGTACCACTCAAGTCACACTGATCAACAAAGGAATAACGCTGTTATAAGGAAATATATTGAGGAAATTTGATGTGACCTCAGCGTCATGGTAGTACAGTAGATGATTAATGTGACTGACAGCTTGTGTCACTACCAACAAGCTAAACGTTAGGCAACCGTATTGGCATTTTTGTGTCGGTACTATTTTTCAATAGAGAAAACAGTTAGATTTTGCATTTTTTCACTAATATTCTTTTTCGCGGTTCACACTTTCAATACTTTAACGCTGCAACGAATTTTTACCATTTTTGCAATTGGAAATATGCATCTAGGAAACAAGAAACACAACTTATCGCAATTTGTGCTTATGCAGAAAACATGATAAGAGTTCAAGAAATTCAAATGATTGCCAGGGACTGAAAAATACTTTCGAAATTGGCAAAACGTTTCCAAATATATATCAAAAAAACCATGGAAGGATTTTTTAAAAAAATTTTAATAAGAATTTTCTGAAAACGATAGAAAGTTTTCCGAAATACTCGGAAACCTTTTTGAAAATTTCATAAACCACAGCTGCACAGAATATTCAGAAACGTTTTTGAAAATTACGGAAAGAGGATTCCGAAATACGCGGAAAAGTTTTTGAAAAATACAGAAAGATGATTCCGAAATATTCAGATAAATTTTTTAAATTACAGAAAGCGAACTCCGAAATACTCAAAAACGTTTCTGAAAATTACAGAAAAAATATTCCGTAATACCGAAAAACGTTTCTGGAAATTTCGGAAAGCGGATTTCGAAGTATTCGGAAACGTTTTTGAAAAATATAGAAAGAGGTTTCCGAAATACCCGGAAACGTTTTTGAAAACTACAGAAAGAAAATTCCGAAATACTCAGAAACGTTTTTGAAACTTTCATGAACCACAACTGCACATAATACTCAGAAACATTTCCGAATTTTTTTTACAGTGTGGACTAATGGTTGTGAAAATAGAGGTTTTGCGGGTTAAACGGGGATACGTTTATACATTTTCGTTGAGCAATTAATCTGCTGCGTAAGGCGGAATGTTGTTTTATACGCATTGCTGGACCTCAAAGTGCTTTTGAATTTTTTATGACGACAGTTCTAGCTTTGAGGAGTCCTAAAAAATATCGGAATTTTAAAGCATGTACACTTATTTCATTAATTCCATGAAAAAAAGTTATGTCTTCTTGCATTAGTTTTTATAAGATTCGCTAAAGGTTTAGAAACAGTATTTGGAATGTACTAAAAGCTTTTAAACCATTTCCCAGAAGGAGACTTTAACCTGCTATAATATTCTTATTCTTCGTACTTTTGCGAAAGTATTTTCCTAATATATACTGTAATACCTTCTTAACCAAAGCACTTTCCCTACTTAAGAAACCTTTTAAAACATTCTAAATGTGGATGAATTTAGGTGGAACTCCCACTTTGAAGCGGTAGGGATTTAGATACACTCATAATATTTTACCACACATATTGCCATTAAGTTTTTTCATTTAACACCTGAATCGTCTCGATAAATTAACGTTTATCCAATATAATTTTATTTAATATGACGTTACTTTTTCAATTTACCTTTTATGTTAAAAGCTTTCTAGAGCTTTTCGGAAAAAAAAAAAAAGATTAATGAATGAAATTGCAAATTTGGATTTTTCAAAAACATTGGAGGAATATTTTGGAGTGTTAATGACAAAGTAAGTGTTAAAAGAAAAAAATGAATAATGAAAGAAAATCAAAAATAAATACATAAATGAAAAACAAAATTTAATATAATAATAAAATAAAATTACTTGGAGATGTTAAAGTTAAGGTAAATAATTTTAGAATTTAAAATTTTCTTGAATCAAAAAGCACAAGTCTTTACGTTTCAATATTGATGCTGAAAAAATAACCAGAGGTTTTTTTTCCTCTACCCTCTTTAGTTCTCGTCATACAAATTATTCTTTATATTTGTCGTTGGTGGTAAACGGCAAGACAGTTATGCAGTTTTTATAGTTACATTTAGTAACTATAAAATAAATTTTTATAGAAACTAAAGCTTAAAAAAATACTTCAAAAATTTTTGTAGGTTGTAATGCAAGAATTGGCATAAAAGTTAAACACAATGCTTTTAAAATCATTCATTATTGCCAAAGAACCTGTTCTACTAAACTACCATTTATACAACAAATTTTCAATATTTTTCATAAATTGAACTTCTTGTGAATTTTGAAACGGAAGTTCAAATAAATTAGCTAAATTCATTAAACTATTTTCTTCTTTATGAAAAATAATAAAAAAAATTTTGCGCTGAAATATGAATAAAATGGAAAATCAATATGTTATGAAAGCACGAAGTGTCAAACAAAATTTAATAACTACAGTAGACCCTCGTTTTACGCGGGTTTATTTTACGCGGTTTCGATTATGCGCGGTTTATGATTTGACACTTTTATTTTACGCGAGTGAGTTTCGGTTTTACGCAGATGCGATAATGCAAACAGATAATATTTTCCCCTCTTTCAAAATCCAAACCCCTAAAGATTGCAGATTACACGTAATAAGCTACATTTTGACATGCTAATAATCGAGCTTTGGGCCACTGGAGACATTTTACGCGATTGGTTCCAGAGCTTTTTCCAGAAGTAAAGTTATTAAACTCACACAGATCAGAACTCACTGGAGGAAGAGCTTTTAGGAGTGACAAAGGAGGCCTTTTTACCAGCGAGGATACCGACATCGGTGACACAAAACCAAGAACGCTCACATTGAAATTTTTGAGCCATTCCTAGACAATAAAGATGATCTTTCTGATTTGTTAGTGAAGGAAGATTCTATCATGGAAATGACGTAAGTGATCATGGATGCATTAATACAAATAATTACAGAGGAAATTTCTTAATGACTGCCAAAAGACATCATGGCCAGCTCCTGTGTATTAACAGAACACGAAATTGATTAATGTTTGCTTTATGCATGTTGTGCATCAAAATTATAGGCTTTGCCAGACGTCCCGGTTTTCAGACAAAATCCCGGTGTCCCGGCCGGTTTACTTCACGTTCAGGAAAAAAAAAATTGATTAAATGACCAAAAAGGTCTAAAAATAATTAACCGTGACAGATTATTTTGGATGATTAAGTTATCATTTGTAACATTAACCTGTAAAATTAATACCGGATTAGCTTGTGAGGACTTTACAAGATTAAAACCAAAACACAATTCTAAAAAAGTCCTATGTAAAGTAAAAAGTTTTTGTAAATATTGTTCAATTTTTTATTCCTCATTCAAAGTGCTTTTTTTCACTAAAATAAATTGTAAATAATTTACATCTAAAAAATGAAGTGTTCAAATTTTATATGATTTTTGTCATTTTTCATTACCCCTGTTTTAAGTTCATAATTTCATAATTAGTAACCATTTTTTCATAACATTGAAAAAAAAAATTACCCTATAAAACACTCCAAAAATCAGCTACAGGTGTGTAACCTCTTGAATACTAGCGACGCTGGGAAGGGGGGGGGGGGGGTAGGTAGAGACATTCGGTTTTCCCGGTTGAACATTTCAGAAATCTGGCAAGCCTAATTAAAATTGATATTAGTACACATTAAACTTATTATACAATTAGTCATCAATAGAATGAAGTATTTTTTTAATCTACGGAACCTAACCTCTATTTTAACACTACTATTAGGCCTCAATTTACGCGGCATTTCCGTGGAACGTAACCCCCGCGTAGAACGAGGGTCTACTGTATTTGGAAATATAGAGTGAGCTTTCACCAGTTTAAAAATGCTCAACACAAAACATAAGAGTCTGAGTTAAAGTTTCATTCACTGCACCGATAGTTGTTGCAGGAAAGAGCAATAAAACGTTTTCCTAGTACTCATAATTGATCATTAACTAGGAGGAAAATTAAGAGATAATTACAATGATTTAAGGGGGGGGGGGGAAGCTAAAAACGTCGTCATGGCCACACCAAAAAAAAAAAAAAAGCTCCGCCAGCTAAGCAAAAATTCAAAAAGAATAAGAAAATAAAATAGAATGCGATTTATAGGCTAGATTGAAAGCAAATAGAAAACGTTTTCACTTCCTGCATTTGAATTGGCATATTAGAAATAATTAACTTGTTAATCGCTTCAGTTTTAGCTTTATCATCTCTATAATTAGATGGAAAGCTTTCAATGTTATTAAGAACTTTGTCGATCTTATTTTCGATGTCACTCTTTCATAATTTTAGATACAAGAACGGTCAGTATTTTCGCTAATTTTCTTGAATAAAAAGCTTTGGTTCGATGGAGGTTTTAAGATAAGTGGAAGTAAAGTTATTATTTCGCAGAGCACAAGTGGTTTCACAATCGACACTTATTGCGCAATCTTTACTAAACTGACCTTATGCACAGTAAATAAACTTGGGGGAAGGGGAAGGGAGGAAGAGGTACAATAGCGACTCCCGTACCTTAAAAAAATAAATAATAATAATAATTTATAGGGCTCGTTCATTTGAAGCTGAATTATGCAAAGAAGACACTGTATTTTCTGTTTCCGTTTGTTTAAAAAAAAATTGGATGACCTTGAGAGATAAGGCGAAAACTTTTTCCTTTTAATTCGGAGGTGACTTCTTCGCCAATGAAGGTCACGAATATGAAATTTTCGAACAAAGGCTTATTGAATGAAGGCCACGAATATAAAATTTAGAAATAAAGGCTTGCTGAATGAAGCCTACGAATTTAGAATTGCAATGACAGCATCTTTTAAACACCAGTTTTTTGGCAGAGTCATCTCTGTCAAAAAAATTGCTAGCAAGATCATATTACAAGCTCAACAAACAAATAGAAATCTGAAGGTTCGAGATTAGTATTTTATAGGGAGAGTGATTGAACAGCTCCCAATCGAATTTTTGAATAAGTTTTGAAGGACACCAGCATAATCACATCTTCTGACTGAGATTTGTCGCTGAACTTGAAGCACAATAAAACCTGTAAAGCGGCACTGTTGGGACCTAAAATAATATTATTATAGACAAGTTATCGTTATATAGATTATTCATGCTGAAATTTTGCTGGGACCAAGGGAAATATCGTTACAGACAGGTTAATTGTTATAGACAGGTTTCACTGTATTAGAAAGAACACACTTCGACAACAGTGACGATGAATAAAGAAATGTTCAAGGGTCGGCAAAAGTGTTTTTTTCATGCAAAATTAAATTTTGTTTAAAAAAAAAAAATTTTTTTGTGCAATCACAATTGCTTATTGCTTTCATTTGACTGTTTTTGGCGTCCTACCATTTTATTTTCCCACCGCCACCCTCCGCACATCACCGTCGACCGGCTCCTCACGATGCTGCACCTATACCGAAAGCCGTCTCCAGGTTGCATCCATGTCCTACACACACGCGCATACATACACAACTACACACACACATACACCTACAGACACCTACGCACACATACACAAACACACACACACAAACACATACACATAAATATACATTCAGACACCTACACATACACGCACACGTACACACATTCATGCCTCCACACAGACACAAACACATATGCCTACACACACATACACATACCCCCCATACACACACATACACATACCCCCCATACACACACATTCATACACACAACTACCCACACACTTATGCCAACACACAGACACAAACACACATGCCTACACACACATACACATACCGTCTACATACAAACACACTTACCCCCACACAAACACACACGCCTACATACACACACTCGTGATTGCGAAATACATAATTTGAATTCAAAATGTCAAAATTCAAATTATTATTATTTTTTTTTTTTGTTTTCCGGCAAATCGGTACTTACTTTCCGGACATCCGCCGTAATTATTAATATCTCGAAGAACAGTCAAGCTGTTAACTGGAATGTAAATAAGAATCCGAGTCATATGATATGAGCTTTTTTTCATCTCCGACAGTGTAATTTTAACTAACTGGAAAAACATTCCAACTGTTAACAGGGTTAACTTATTCAATACCGGTAGGTGGTGAGAGGGGGTTGTGAGTTTTTCACAGTTTTAAACTGTCGCTTTGTTATAATAATAATATAGTAACAATTGAATTGGTGAGTGCAAAAACTACTTAAGTCAAGAATTTCAATTTTTTTTTTCAGGCGAGAGAAAAAAACATCCTAACTCCTCCAAATTTTCAAATAACCAAACAATTTATTTTCCTCTGTCACAACATACATTTGTGTTGCTGTCATGAAAAACGTACGTAGTTTCTATTAAAATCGGGCTCAGGAAAATTTAAAATGAAATTTGAACTTATGTTGTTCTTGCACTCAACTGGTCTTAAAAGTTGGAGAAAAATGTTATCATGCATTCAAAGTTTATATTTATTCATGACTGGGACAGTTTGAAACTGTCGCTTTGTTATAATAATAATAATATAGTAACAATTGAATTGGTGAGTGCAAAAACTACTCAAGTCAAGAATTTCAATTATTTTTAGGCGAGAGGAAAAACGTCCTTACTTCTGACTCCTCCAAATTTGCAAATAACCAACCAATTTATTTTCCTCTGTCACAACATGCATTTGTGTTGCTGTCATGAAAAACGCACGTAGTTTCTATTAAAATCAGGCTCAGGAAAATTTAAAAGGAAATTTGGTCTTATGCTGTTTTTGCACTCAACTTAACTTTTTTCTCCAAGTCTAAAGACATCATATTCAAAGTTTATATTTATTCATGATTTCATCAGAAAAGAAACAACGGTTGCTTTACCATAATCACATTCAGGAATTTAAAAATGTATCAAGCTTTTCAATAGACCATTTTTAACCATACATCGTTACAAAAAATTACGAAATCATAAGAAATCAGGAATTCAAAAAAACTTCGCATTATTCAGGAATATAGGCTAACAACGACAATGGAAAGATATTACAAAAAGTGAGTTACCGTTGCTAAATATGTACCAAAAACGTTCAAAATGTTTTGAACGTTCAAAAGAAATCAGTATCCTTCGAACCACTAATCCGAGTGTCGTGGTTTTTGCGCTGAACACGCATCTTGTGTCCCTATGCGTTCTACGAAAAACGAATTTTCGAATTTTTGTGACTGAAGTGGTTTTTGCTCTCATCGATTTAACTATACAGCGTGTTCCTTTTTAACCTGCAAGACCTTTATTTTCGCAACCGTTTGTCCTAGATGCATACTTTCAATTGCAAAAATGTTCAAAATCAGACGCAGGGTTAAGATATTGAAAGTTTGAAGTGAAAATAAAAATGAGTTGAAAAGTACAAAATTTTACTTTTTATACTGGCCCCAGGTTTCCTAACTTATGTTTAGGGAAATAATCTTCATTAAAAAATAATTCCATCACAAAAAGTTTGAAATTAGTAGGACCAATATTCACCGAAATATGAAACGCAGCGTTTTGTGACTTACACCAATTTTCAATCGCCGTCAATAACACTTTTTGGGGGAAAATATAGTGGTTAACAAGATGTTAAAATTACATGTGTGCATAGAGTGTGATTTTTCAAATTATTTGAGGTTTTGTAGTGTGTTTTGCGTATCACGGTATAACATTTGCACATTTTTTTTTTTTTTTGAATAGCAATGAAAAATATAAATGCCTTGTTTTTCTTACTTTGACGACCTGTCATTCTCTGAAAGAGCGATAAGTTCCATTATCATCTTCTGTATGGTCCCTTAAAAACTTTAAACTGGAATATCTGCTTGAGTTTTGGTCGCACTAATTACAAACTTTTTGTGTTGGAATAATTTTTCAATTGAGATTATTTCTCTGAATATAAATTAGGGGACCTGGGGCCCGTATAAAAAGTTAAATTTTGTATTTTGTGATTAATTTTTATTTTCAATTCGAACTTTCAATATCTTAACTCTGCATCTGATTTTGAACAATTTTGCAATTGGAAGTATGCATCTAGGACTAACGGTTGCGAAAATAAAGGTCTTGCAGGTTAAAACGGAACACCATGTATAAAGTAACAGTTATTTTAACTGTTTCTTTGCTAATTAACAATTTTGGTAGTAATGGTAATAATTCGGAATCACTGCGTAGAAAAAAAAATACCTGCGTTGTCGACAATGAATACTCTTTTCGTTGCAGACGCTATTTATTGGTGTAATTTACGAGTTTAAGGAAACCAGTGAAGTAAAAGAATAAAAAAATGAATGTTCTACGTCGTGATCAGAATTTCAAGAGATATCCTAAACTATGCTCAGTAAAATGATCATAAAAAAGGTGTAGGGGGAGTAACTCGCTTATTAATCTAACATTAGAACTACTATAAAACACAGTCCGACTCATTTATGCTTTCTTAAGGATAAAAAAATCCCGAGGACATTATTTTTCTGTCAGTTTTTGCTTTTCCTATATTACTTCGTTTTCTGAGAGATGTGCAAGCCAAATAAATACACCTGGCAACCAGAGATGCAGCGGGGGTCTTAGGTTCAAACTTCCCTAAAGCCCGGGGCGGAATGGGTCCAGAGGGTGCCAAACTTGACACACAGGTTTGATTGCGCAAAAAAACGAACAAAAGGAAATGAAAAAATAAAGCCGTACACGTTCGGAAGCAAAAAAAAAAAAAAAGTTGCACGTTGCGAGGACGAAGGAAACAAAAACAATAAAATAATGTTGAGTGAACAAAAAAAAAAAAAAAAAAACCGCAACTGCACAGCGTACACGTTTGAGGGGGAGAAGGAAAATAAATAAGAAACACACAAAAGTCGCACAGGTTTGAAGGCGAAAGGACGCACAGGAGGAAGGGGGGGGGGGGGCGCATCCCCCCCCCCCATGTTAAAACTTATGACCACCCCGTCCATCAGAAGGTTATTTTTTGTGTGCGCAAGTGATAGCATCAACATGTCTAGCAGCTCAATTCCTATTTATAGGAGCTTTATATGATAAAGCTAACTCGTGCCGTTTCTGGAGAGCTCTGCTACTGTGAGTAGTGACCTGCATGGAAAATGGAAAACCGGTCTCCTAAACACAGACATAGAGAGGGGGGGGGGAGCCGCAAATTAATGACTTGAAATCAACTGACTGACCTAGAACTGGGCATACGAAGCTACCATGCCCGACATTTTGGCTCCAAAAGCGCTTGGATTTCAATTTTGTTTAGTAAAACCCCTCGTTATTTATCGCGTTTCTTCTCTATATCGCTCATTCTGATACAGTCAATATTCAACTTATTTTAGGCATTTTTAAACACCCCTCAACTCTTTCAGGCCATATTTTTTAAAACTAAATACATATATTACCGTTTCTTTCATAAAGAGCTGAATGTTTAAAGAAGCTGCATTATACAACATAAAATACTGTGACGATGCACAAACCCAATGATCAGTGGGAGATACATAACATAAAAAAGCATGGTATGTAGTAATAATAAAGCGTTGCATTATTATAGTAATAAACCGTAGATACAATAGTTATATTTATAACTTAACTAGTATGTTGTGGCCATCACGAAACTTTCTTCTATATTTTTCCTTTTTCTGATCCCTCCCCATGCTTGACGAGGAAGCAATATTCCTAACAAAAACAAAATTACACATGCAAAAACTTGACGACCATCCCAATGTCTGAATTATTGTAAAAACAAAACAAAGAGCGAAAATTGAAAGTTACTTTAAAAGCCTTACTTGAATTAATTACAAATATTTTATTTATTAACAAACATAAGATGGCAACAGTTAAAAATTTTAAATCATTGAGATAATATTTCCGATCATTTCCATACAATTAAAATCACGAGAAATACGCAGACGACAATCTATTACGATTTATCTTTCTTATTGTTGCATTAATAAAACTAATTTTATTCGCAAAAAAAAAAAAAAAAAAAAAATCAACACCTCTTGGAGCGATTGGAGTCAAAATTGAACCAAAGCCTGTTTACGTATGGATTCACATATATTCCAAATTTCAACCAGAACGTAGCATTACTTCTTGAGATAGGGCACTCACAATGGGAAAAAAAGAACGGGCGATTGCGCTACCCCCTTTTTAGCTATTGACACCAAAATAAAATCAGCTCTTATACCCACTAAGGGCTACTTGTCAAAAAATTTTTGTTTGATTCCGTTCGTTATTTCTTGAGATACTGCAGTCACAATTGACGACAAAAAACGTTCTATAACTCAACCCCCGTTTGAGCTATTGACACCAAAATTGAATCAACACCTGCTCCTGTTAGGGGCAACATATGAACCAAATTTTGTTTGATTCCGCCGGTTACTTCCTGAGGAATAGCAAGCACGCGTAACTCAAAAAAACGTCCCATTGCTCCACCCCCCTTGGAGGAATTCGCGCCAAAAACCAATGGGCACAAGTTCACATAGGGGCACATATGTGTACCAAATTTCGTTCAATTTCATGCGGTAGTTTTTGCTGTAGAGTGGCCACAAAAAACTGGTCACACACAGACGTGACACACATACACACACACACACACACACACACATACACACACACAGACAGACAGACATTTTCCAAAAATAGTCGAAATGGACTCAGCACACCTCAAAACGTTCGAATCCGTCAAAATTCGAAATTCGAAAATTTGCACGAATCCAATACTTTCTTCTATATATTAGATATAGAAGAAAGTAAAAATGTAAGATAATGGTTTATGCTGCGCATTGTCGAATCGTTATTTTAATATGCACCCAAACCTCTTTTCGTGCGATCTTTTTCTGTTTTATTTTTTTTGTGCGACTTTTTTCATGCGAACTTTTTTTGTGCGGTGTATGAAAATTTCAATCAGATTGGGACTCAATTGACGATAGTATTTATGAAACGGACAAATTTATTTATAAAACAGACGAAGTTATTTATAAAACGGACGAAGTTATTTATAAAACAGACGAAGTTATTTATAAAACGGACGAAGTTATTTATAAAACGAACGAACTTCTTTCAGGCGGTTTTTTTATGCAGTCCCTATTCACCGCACAAAAAGAGGTTTGGTCGTATTTTTAAATACAGTTGCTTCACATTTACGTTTTATAATGTTACCATCTGTAGTAACACCCCTCTTACAGGGTCTCTATAATCCACAGTACTAGAGAAGCTTCCAATTTCATACCATTTGCTTTTTGCTTAGATACTGCTCTGCGAGCTTCATATTAAGGTTGAACGTTTTAAACTTTTCCGGGTTGCCTTTTCTTGAACTTTAGTTTATATATGGAAGATACACTCATACCTAACTTTCGAGCAACCTTCGATTCAGGCTCAAACATATCAAAAATCTTTATCTTTCTTTAAATTGTGACACACTTTTGCGTTTTTAGCGTGCATAGGTGCCACAATATTTCATCACTTTTCATATCTATATATATAAAAATGAATGTTTGTCTGTATGTCATCCATGAACTCAAAAACTACCTGGCAGATTTGGCTGAAACTTTCACTGTTTGTTATTTTTGGTACTGGGAATGTTTATAGACCAGTTCGAAAAAAAATCCGATCGATAGTTCTTTTTTTATTCCAATTTAAGTCACAATCCATTGGATAAATACAAATAAAATTATCGGCTGCAGAAATTAATTCGCGTGAAAGATCTCATTGATAAGAAGTTAGCTGTTGCCATTTTTCTTGAGTTTGAACAAATAAATTCTTTCTTTATTGTTTTATAGCTTTTCATGCAACGGGGGGATTTAAAACTTTTTCTATTTGATATTTTTAGCGATTGATTGATCTTGCAAACTGCGTGAGTACAAAATTTGAGTATAGTCACGGCTTCACTTGATACCTGGACCGATTATTATGAAAATTGCTATATATATGTATTTTTCCACGGAGAAGGTGCATAATATGCTCATTGAAGCCACTCGCCACCAGGTGGCACTGCAGAGTAGCAACTTCTGCCCCGTTCAACCGATTGTCATGAAAATCAGTATAATGATGTATTTTTTTGTTGGCGCAGCAACGCGCGTAGGGTACAGCTAGTTTAGAATAAATGAAAAATGTGGAGTGAGGTTATTTATACACTAACAAAACGATATTCAGGCTATTGCGATGTGGGAACTTGCGCAGTTAGTGGTGCTAAAAGGGTGGAAGTACATCCACGAAGCCAATAGTTAGTAGTCGAAAGCCGGCGAAGCCGACAATTAGCACCACGATTCTTTGCCAAATATTCTCGTGTTGCGAGCGAGAAATTCGCGTTAGCTCTGAAATTAACTACTCGTGAAAAACTCGCGTTGCAGCGGGGGTCGACGTATATCGTGTTTTTCGTCTGTCTCTTGAAAAAGTTAAGGTAATAAAACTTCCTTCTACATTTGACATCACTGAAGAAGAAAAACTCGGTATTTCTTAACTAGGTCTGACTATGATTTTTGAGGATACTGCGTAATGCGTACAACTTTTTTCGTTCTCCCACCCTCATGTAAACGTTTGAGGAGCCATTTTTGTTTTACGTTTATTATTTACACCTTATTATTGTAAAAAATAAAATTACTACAAATCTAGCTTTACAGATCTGAGAAGAGAGCTTCAAATTTAGGTTCCCTGAGCCTATACCCCATCGGCCATGAAATAATCTGACCCTGTGACTCAGAAAAATATTTTCTCTTCCCTTTTTAGCCAATAAATAAAGCAGAAATGCATTTAGTGCTAGTGCTTCTGAATTCGCTGCATTTTCATCTATATTTATTTTAATCCTCACGTCATCAAAAAACATTGAAATAGTTTTTATTGTTATTGAAAAAATGACATGAAACATACTATACTATTAAAAAATTTAGCGGGGCTGTTTCCCATTCAGCCCCGCGCAAAACGGGTTTTTTATTCTATCTCTCTCTCTCTCTCTTTTAAAAATAGAGAGACAGGTACAATTCACGTCAAAATATAAATTCGAATCTCTGTATCAGACAGTATAAATCATAATAAAACCCCAAACAATGGTATTTAACCCATGAAAATGATAAAATTTTTGAAAGAATGGAAATTTTTATGCGTAAAGCATAGATCAAATGCCATAGTTGTTATTTCACAATCACACACCCTTTGTATTTATCATAGTGTTATACTTTGAAATGGAATTTTCTGCTTGTATTTTTGGCAGTCGATGTAAAAAATTTAAAATGTACAGATAGGAGGAAAAAGCATTCGTTCTTGTTAAACTTCGCAGAAATACAATGAATGATCGTAACATGAAATCGCTCAAACTGCTTTATCCGTTTATTGGGTACTTTCCATGCTATTACCCTAAAACTGCACATAAAATCACCATTTTATGTTAGATTTCTCACCATTCCCATGTTAAGATGTTTATTATGTTTAAACGTACCTCCTTAATTATATCTGCTCCATCGGTTATCAATGATTAAAGTGTTTATTCGGAATCTGCGGGAACGTTTTAGCCATACGGTTTATGGCTGAAGAGAGCGTTTTCGTCAATCGAAAAGCGATGCTAAATGTATATATATGAACTTTTATGTGTCAAATTTATTTAAAACTTTAAGGAAAATTAAGGGATGTTTATGTCCTACGTTCAAGTTTATTGAAAAAAATATTGAATACAAACAATTTATAAATTAACTAGTGGTACCCGCACGGCTTTGTCTGTAGTAGAAAATTAAAAGGTCATTTGGTTCGCCTGTATATTAACAAATAGTGGATGATGAATTTCTCTCTAATTTGCTATGTTAAATGGCTTGCCGATATGTTACGGTTCCACGTTATGATGATTTCGTAATTTACTATTCCACGTTGTGATAATTTGCTCGGTAATTTTTTTTTAAAAATTGGAATAGAAAAAGAAAAAAAATCGAATTTTCGAAAAATCGCTTCAAGGTGCACACCCTCATGCTGCAAAATAACTTTGTGCCAAATTTCATGAAAGTCGGCAGCACAGTCTAGGCGCTATGCCCGTCACAGGGATCCTAACAGACAGAGAGAGATCCGAACAGAGAGACTTTCAGCTTTATTATTAGTAACCACTGGTACCCGCACGGCTTTGCCCGTAATAGAAAAATTAAAAGGTCTTTTGGTTCGCCTGTATATTTACAAATAATGTATGGTGAATTTTCTACCCAATTGGCTTGTACCCATGTTACGGTTCTACGTTATAATAATATCGTATCTCGCCAATTGGCTTGTGCCCATGTTACGGTTTCACGTTATGATAATTTCGTAATTTACTCGTCCATCTTATGATTATTTTGTTCTTAAAATTGGAATAGAAAAAGAAACACATCGAATTTTTGAAAAATCGCTTCGAGGTGCACACCCCAGCTACAAACTAACTTTGTGCCAAATTTCATGAAAATCGGCTGAACGGTCTAGGCGCCATGCGCGTCACAGTGATCCAGACATCGTCCAGACATCCAGACAGAGAGACTTTCAGCCTTATTATTAGTAAAGATAAAGAATATTTTTTAAAAATGTTTATGATACATCAGAATCTTAGTATCATGACTGCGGATACCAATGCAAAGAACTATCAGTTTGAGTGAAGTAAGCGTTCAGTCCGATTTTACTTTCCATTACAATTGCTTGAATTCCGTTACAGCGAAATTCTTGCTACAACGAACAAAATTTACTGCCCCTTGAACATCGTGTTGGAAGTTTGCGTTAGGAAACATTGTTTCTAACTTGTTACTCCTCCACCAGGTGAGGCGAACATACTTGTTGTTGTAAATGATTTAAGTTGCAGAATTCTGTAAAATAAATTTCAGAAAAGTCTTTCACATAATCAAAAGTAAAGATACACGTTTGCCATCTCATTCATTGACATTAAAAAACTTGCATTTCGGGTTTTATGCCTCTTATTATATAATTTTTATGAAGTAGCAGTAAAGCTTAAAATATAGCATGCTACTATTAATAAGCCATTCTACAGAAATGTTGCGTAAAGGAAGGGTTGAGACGTTATGGCTGAGGATCCCTTTCTTTAATAACTGAGACTGGATAATTATGCTTTGTCATACTTTCTTTTTTTTAAATTTAATAAAACACATGTTTAAAATAACCAATACAAAATGATTTTTAAATAATATTTTCCATCTTATTGAATCGCCAGAATCTTACCATTAGCAAAAAAAAAAAAAAAAAAAGGAAAGACATTGCTTTAAAAATATTCTTAGCCCTTTTATTTCGGTTCAGACAAGGTCAGAGACATGAACATCAAAGTACAGGAATTGAACTCCTGTAAGCACCCATGCAATTTAATTCCTGATCATAGAGAAATTTAAATGAATAATGAAATCAGATGGTCATTAAAGGCAGTTAGTTCTCTTCCACAACAAGACAGAGTCATACAAGTAGACAATTCAATTGGGTCATCAAAAATGGTTCTTAACACAAATATTATTAAAAGTCATTAAGATTTGAATTGTTACTTATAAGCAGGGGTGCCTACCTACGGGGGGGGGAGGGTAATGGCGCCATTGAAATTTTTAGGGGTTTTTTTTTGAGGGTATTTTTCTTTTTTGGGGAGCGGGAGGGGGTAAATCAATGCTCTTAGGGGGGCACTCTGTAAGAGGTGCAATATTGTATCTACTTGGCATGAATATATCAGAATTTTAATTAATGAAATTCGTATACAGAATTTGAAAAAAAAAATACTTGCACGTCATGGGCAATAAGATCTTTTTGGATTAAAAAAAAACCATCTTCCTATAAGAAGCGCGGAATTGATGTAAAGTTGCTTGTTTGAAATTAAAAGATGTTCAAATGAGACAAATTTCAGATTTAAAAAAAATAAAAATTGCTTTTCGAGTAATCTTATATCAAAAATCGCTAATTTGAAAATTTTTCAAATTTGTATCTCGTAGGCTGTTTGCATCTAAGGATTGCAACAAAATTTGTTAATGACTTCCGAATTCCTTCTCTGTTGAGTTAAAAACAACGTTTTTTTTTTTCACAGTGAAAAAAAAGATAAAATCTGTAAAAATGCAACTTTTCAATGTAGTATACTTTTTTTTAAATCAATACGCGCAGCTAAATTTTCAAAACAGATGTTTAAATAATATAAACGTCCTTATTCATTTAAAAGAATCATTGAAATAGTTTAAATGCTTTTGAAACAGTGTCCATCCACCGGGTGTTTTACTGATTTTTTCTTTTCAAAATGGTCGATTTAAATCGACAGTGTAACTGGAGACATTTTTTTTTCTAGCAAAACCCTTGTGGGATATTTCATAAATCCCATAGCTGTAACTACTGCAGTTTTTTGGAAAAAAAAAGTTAGTGAGAAAAGGTCATATGAGGCAGCGAGAAGCAAAGGTATTTAAGTGCCAAAATTCAAAATTTTGAGATAATCAGTAAAAATGGTAAGAGTACCTCTTCTTAACAAACAAACAGTATGTGGCATGGCCTTTTCGAAGTAAAACAATCTAAAAATTGGTTTACAAATTTTCTGGTTCAACTAAATCATATCACTTGTCTTAGTAAGAAATTGTTTTGTCCTATTTTATGGGGAGCCTTGCAGTGCAGTAGCTAGGCATTGATATAAGGTAGGACACTTGACTTGATTGGAAGGGCACTCCCAGAGACAAAGACTTTAAAAGAAAAAAAAGGGGGCGGGGCAAGCCCGGGGGAGGGGGGGTCTTGCCGCTGGAAATTTTCTAAATTTGAGATGAAAAATAGTGAGTTTTGAAGTCTTTTTTAGCATGTCTTATAACCAACATGTCATATAATCAACATTAGAGCCCCGAAAACTCGAGAAGCCTGACACAAATTTTTTGGCTTTGAAAAAAGGCAAAAGTAAGTACAAACACGCACAATATTTTCGTATAACGGTAATTTAATTTATGCATGTTTTTAAGATCAGTTGTTTTTTCATTAGTGATATCGGCTAACATATTCAAGTGCAAACGCAGTCTCTCAGGTCGTTTTTGAAAAACTCGGTTGATTTTTCCAAAATTGTTTCACCTCTGTTTAATAAAAGCAAGCACTCTTGTTCAACTGCAATGATCTGCGGGAGTCCAGTTGATGTAAACCGCACAATGATGCTAGATTGCATCATTTCATAAACCTCAATGTAAAGTGCCTTGTAGTACTCCTTTGAGATTTTGAAAGTGTGCGGTGTGAGCTGACTTCGTTGTTTTCATACTTCTATGGTATACGTCGATTCCGAGGAAGCGAAGGATCATCATTTTGTGAAGGTTTTTCTTTTAAATACAATTCCCAAAAGTATTCAAAACTATTACGCCTCCCATTTAATATACAAATCAAGCCCTAATATACTTTTTTCAGATCAGCAACGCTTAGACGAGCTCGCCACAGCGTTGCCTAACGGCTTAACCCGTAAGTTCGCGCACTGGGACAAATTCTAAGTGTGCTTGCTGCACTGTATACCCATCATTATTCACACCACTCGTTTTCAGTTAACCTGCTTACTACCGTAATAATTATTTGTTTTAACTCATTATTGAATATATTTTACAAGGTAAACTATTTTCAAACAAGGAAAATAAAAGATAAATTTATGAGTTTAGAAAGCCTAAGAGAACTAATAATTTTCTTTCTTTCTTTCTTTTTTTTTGGGGGGGGGGGGGGCTCTGCCACCTCAAAAATATTTTTGAGGGGGCTCGGGCCCCCTGAGGGCCCATGGAGTCGGTGCCACTGTGATATACAGTATGATTTAGAAAAAAAATCGATGTCTGCCAGGGACACTTAACGCGTTTACTCGACACTTGAAGTGTCCATTTATATTCTTTTGCTTCTCACTACCTCATATGACACTTTTGACACCTGCCTACGTGATTATAAGTGGAACGATACGATTTTTATTTTTTTTGAAACCACCATAGGCTCATTTATTATACCGCAAAGCTTATGGTCCTTGAAGCGTTAACAAGCTAAAAAGTAACTACAGTTAAAGAATTTTTAAAGTGCCGGAACTTTATTCTTAATCTTTTAAAACTTCTGTTTTATAATATTTAGGACAAAAAAAAAAAAAAAAAAAAAAAAAAAAAAAAAAAGAGAATAAACGGAAAACAAAGGAAGCGTTCTTCTTTCAGCCGTACGTTTTCAATTTTCCTACAGCGTTTTTTTTTTTTTTAAACATATTTTTCGCGGAAATACAGGAGGAATCTTTGTAAAAATATGTGTTTAAATTACAGCACTTCTTCAGAAACCGCTGAAAACAAATTTCTATTTTAAAAATAGCAACGTGTTAGGCTCCATTGAAGTTGATTTTTTACGTTTCTGCTTTTTCCTCAGAAAGTAGAAAATGTTCGTAAGTACTATTCAAAAAAAAAAAAAAAAAAAAAAGAAAAGAAAAAGAAAAAAATGCAGAAGTTAAAGACACCATTGAAAAGAATTGAAAAGACAAGATTCATCGAAAACTTTTAAAGCCTTTCTAAAAGCTTTTATTATATTTCCTCTGAGAGTCAATATAATAAAAGCTTTTTTATATTGACTCTTTGGTTGGGGGGGGGGAGCTTTTAATTGTTGCGAAAATATAAATAATCGAAAATGTTAAAGTAATTGCTAACAACTTAAATTTATGTCATTGATTTTTGCCTAAAATTACCGTAGTTCTTGAAACTTTACAAGCATGTTGACTTTGCCTGCTACGCACCATTCAATGTTATGATTTTTGGGTCAGTTAGAAATTTCAGAAATATCGCCAAGTTGGCATAATTTTCGACGACTTATTTATGACGTCAAAATTGATGAGAAATTTGCCAAATGTCGCCAATTTTTGTGATATTTGACGCCATTTCGATTATTAAGACTTAAGTAGAATTTCAATGCTAATAACGAATGGAAAAGTCCCGTTACTTCTAGAAAATAGAATCAGGAAAAGAGGCTCACTACTCCCCACTCCAGTTAAAACAACACAGCACCATTACCAACAAAAATAAAATTACGCACGTTAAAACTAGCCAATTCCGAATTATCGACATATTCTAGCAAAAGCAAAGCGCAGAAATTGACATTTATTCTAAAAGCCTTGCTTAAATTAATCACTTTTAATTTAAGAAAATTAAATTTTCTTTATTAACAAACAGAAGATTGCAACGCATAAATTTTTTTGAATCATTGAGATTTTCCCGATCGTTTGCCAACAATTCGCAGACGACATTTTAATATCTTGTTCTTTTCTTTTTGTTCCATTAACAAAGCTCATTTTAGTTGCACAAAAAATAGCAAACAATCTGCCCTATAATTAAAAATCAACCCAAAATCAACGCTACACTTAAGCAAGCATAGACACGAGGAATTTGAGCTTTTGAAACTTTTCAACGGAGGCGTTCTTGATACACGTCAACAATTTAAAAGCGTTTTTAAAACATAGAATAAAGAAATTACATAGATAGGCCCCGCTATACTAAGGAATTGAAACCGGAAGTTGCACCGCTGTATCCCAAGATCCTTAGCTTCTTGCTAAATATCTTTAGATACATTTTGAAATAACATTCCTTTACTGAATCTTAGTTGGATGTTAATTTAAAATTAGATTATTTATGAAGCACGTTTTCGAAATTGCATTAAAACATGAATTAAAATGCAAATTCATCCGCCAGCTACTTTATACGGTCCCTTTGCGAGATTGGTAAAAACTATTCTCGCGAAGCGATCATGTTATCATACCCCCCCCCCCATCATTGCATCGCTGTATCCCATAATTCCGGCTTCAATTTCATCTCCTTTTTACCCGTGACGGGGCCTCTCTATGTATATTTCTTCACTCTATGTTTTGAAAGGACCCGTCAAAGTTACGTGAATCAACAACGACGATAGGTTGACACGTTTTGTGTGAAACTAGCGAAAGAAACCTGATTTCCTTCAACGCTTTGCTTAAAAATTCATAACGTGACTTAGGGTCTTTGCTCCACGAAAGAAAGTCTTCACTCCCTCCATTTTATAAATGGTTTTAACCAGGGCGTCGGAGTCGTGGAGTCGGAGTCGGGAGTCGAAGGCTTTCATTTTCAAGAGTTGGAGTCGGAGTCGATAATTTTTCCTCGGACTCTGCATCATTATTTTTAACTATCCAAAAATGAAACAATATATCATAACGCGTTCACAAAGGATTATGATTCATATTAAGTTTTTAAGTATTACTTTACATAATTACGATAGTTAAAGTAACAGATTTGTAAGACTTTTCAACATTCCATTCTCTTTTTTTTTGTTTTATAACCCTAATTGTATGGCAATGTTTATCTCTTATTCAGGATATTTATTTTGACATGGCATAAGTAATCCCCATAACGTACATAATCGGATACAGAAAAGTAATTAGATTTTTATGGGGAAAGATAAACAGAAATTTCATATTTACTTACTGAAATAATCATCTGCAAACATTTATTCTTATTGGATCATTAATTACTTAGATATGAGAAGCATATTTTTCTCATGATTCTTTAAATACAACTTTTCTGAGAAACATTTTTATGACAACATCGAGATAATCAGTTTACTTTTCAGATGTTTTCTTGTCTTCTTGATTTATAATTTATTCATGAAAAAGAACTAAGGCTTGTAGTTTCGTACTTGTCATTATCGCTATTGAGTTTGAGAATGGGATTTGTGTCGAAGCAATATCTTTTTTATGTCAAAAACGACCATTCGTTGATAAAAATAAAGAACTAAGTTAAGAAATGGAGTAACATAACTAACTGATGAATTAAATATATGTAATTGGCACACGTTAGTAACGTTTTTAGCATTACAAAAATCCTTCAGCTATCAGAAGTAAAAAATTCAAGCATATTTCGCATTAGAAATGAATGCTAGTAATACTCAATAGGAACATTCTCCTAAACTAAGAGTAATAAAACTAATTACATGATTTTGCTGCTGAGCATGTAATGTTATTGTTTACTTATAATCCACCGGATTCTGTTCTTTTCACTTGTTTTTGTTTCTTTTTTGGACTTTTCCTTCGCAACAGACGTAACATTTGCCGCACAGAACATCCTACAAGGACCAGTGGCGGGGCTTATAAGAGGGGGGGGGGGGGGCGAGACGACAACGAAAAGTCATGAGGCTTTTAACGGCAGCAAAAAAATTAAAAAAAGTAAAAAGTACATAATTTTGTGAGGGTTTGTTTTGAGAGCAGATAAGTTGAAATTGATGTAAATCTAACAATTCAACTTACGTTTTTCTTAAGATTTTGATGAATTATGAACACAACAACTTTCCTCGAAGATATAGTCCAACCACGGATTGCAAGGAATTTTCAAACGTCCAGATAAGACGAATCTATGTCAATGAGGGGGAAAAGTAAAAATTTGATGCGCGTATTCCGCTCATTTGAATGAGACTCTGCTTAAGCAAATGCTGACATGGGTAAAAAATAATAGATTCGTCCATTTCCGGCTGTAAAACGGATGTTTGTCTTTTCATAGGGGAGACCGGGTCTAGTTGATACAGGGTCAAGTTGATACAATCCCAATAATTTTTAAATTTGAATGTGTATGGGAGCGGGAAGCAGAGTATAGGAGGGGCAGGCCGATAGCCAGTAACCTGTCAAGTGCCTGAGGAGGAGGTTGCTTGTCCTTTTGTGCTTTTTGGAAAAAACTGTTTTTGACTGAGAAAAGTAAAATTTTGCTTCATACTTTGACCTGTTTTATATTTAATGTGTGAGGTAGTAGATCAACCAAATACAGTACTTCGGATTCGTCACTTCCAGGTAAGGATATTGACTTAAACTCGTTATTTCGGCTGCTTCCTGTTTCTCATAAATTTAAGTTTAAAGTAATGGCGTCGTTTGGGTCAAATTGATACGCTTCTTTTGGGTCAAGTTGATACGTGTATCAACTCAACCCACAAGTCGTTTTTAATGTGGTTTTTTATTTTCAGAAATGCCAAGAAACTACAAGAAGAAAACTGAGAGAGGGGAAATACCTATTGATGTGTTTGGAAGGGCATATGATGAAATAAAAAATGGAAGGATGTCTATCAGGGAAGCAGCAAAAACATTTTCTATAGACAAAATGACACTTTACAGATATAAAAATAAAAAGGAAAAACAGCTTGAAACACCTGACGCTGTTGAAAAAGAAGTAAAAATGGGATATGCTAAGCACCGTCAAATATTAAATGATGATTTAGAAAACGAGCTTAGTAAATACATTTTAACAAGTGCTAAAATTTATTATGGATTAACTCCTAAAAATGTTCGAGAACTGGCTTATGAGTTGGGACTTGCAAATCGATTGGAAATGCCTGATACCTGGATAAACGCCAAAATGGCAACATCAGAGTGGTTTTACAAGTTTTTAAAAAGACACCCCACTCTTTCTTTAAGAGAGCCAGAAGCGACAAGCTTAAGTCGAGCAACTAGTTTTAATAAGCATAATGTTGGGAGCTTTTTTGAAAACTTGAAAAAAGTGTTTGAAAAATACAAATTTCAAAGCAGAGATGTGTGGAATGCGGACGAAACTGGGGTGCAGACAGTTCAGCGACCAGGTAAAGTTATTGCTGAGAAAGGAGTCCGTCAAGTTGCAAAAGCTACTTCTGCCGAGCGAGGACAAACCGTAACAATTGCAACTGCTGTTAACGCTATTGGCAATGCTCTCCCGCCACTTTTTATTTTCCCTAGAGTATTCTTTAAAGACTATTTCATAAAGGAAGGACCACAAGGGTGTATTGGCACTGCACACCGGTCCAGTTGGATGACTGGGTCATCGTTTCTCACTTTTATTAGACACTTTCATAGTCACGTAAAGTCAACACTTCATCAACCTTGCCTTTTATTGCTAGACAATCATGATTCCCACTTGTCTATATAAGTGTTAAACTTCTGTAAAGACAATGGAATAATTTTGCTATCTTTTTCTCCTCACACTTCACATCGCCTCCAACCCCTAGATGTATCTGTTTAGGAACCATTTGCTAAGAAATTATGACTTTATTAGAAGAATATTAAAAACTTAATTCAACCCATTCAAATACTTTTTACTGTTTTATAATTTTGTAACAATAAAATTCTTTTTAAATGTATGAATTGCTAATTATTCCAATGATTCTCCATTCTACTGAAATGCGTACCAACTTGACCCATTAGTGTATCAACTTGACTCGGGGTGGGTTAAATTGATACATCTTGCAAAGTTTAGAAAATATTTTTTTTATGCTAAAATCTTTTTCATTGAAGGTTTTTTTATATGGAATGTGATAGCTAAATAGTTATATTGCATCATAATGCTGTATTTGTTTCAGTACGACAAAAAACAAAAACTACAAAAATCACAAAGTAAAAAGTGTATCAACTAGACCCGGTCTCCCCTACAATCCGTGGTCAGACAGTACACTTAGATATGAATTAGGCTTACATTATTTACCCCGAAATATTTTCAGATGTCATAAACACATGGTAATAATTTATTTAAACAAATGTGACTTGTTTAAGTAAAACAGTTGATTTACCAATATCTGATCAATGAATGCGAAAATAAAAATTATTACTTGTAATAAATTATACACACTGTAAAACAAATAATTATGTTCTGAAAATTTTGACATTTCTGCTTTTTCAAAAAAAAAAAAAAAAACAATTTCTAGTTTTGGTTCCTTAATTGTAAAATGAAATAAATAAATTAACCATATAAAGTAGAAGGCGGTTTCCCCTCCCCCCGAATCGCCACCACTGACAAAGACTTTCTGAATGAGAGAGAAGTTAAATGTTCAGAAAGTCATATTTTATCAGTTAATCGATGATCATGATTAATTTTTCTAATGCTGCACTTACATAGAGAAAGTATGAAACTATACTGACATTTACATGAATCATTACCCTCAGGTGGTGAGAGGCTCATAATGGGACTGTTTCCTTCAGTCAAAAGTAGTCTTTTTGCCACTGAAATTGATAGAATAAGCAAAAAAAAAAAAAAAAAAAAAAAAAAAAAAAAACATGGACCCAGAAAATACTTTCATTTTTCCCCAACAGTTATTCTTTGATTAATTTTTTAAAATGTCCGATCTTTCAAACAAGGCGTGGTCTTGATGACGTCACAAATGATGCTCTTTGGCGCATCTTTCTACTGCGTTTCCACGTTATGATAATCAAGAAGCGAATTAAAACTGCGCTCTACGCTAGCTATCAACTATATCGTTGCCAATACATGTGAGTAAAGATGCGAATTTAATATTTTGCTCTGTGAATGGCAACACTGAATTGCATATTCATCATTTGTAATGTCATCGGCAAAAGCTTAAACAATGAAAGCCCACCGATTTATGTAATTTTTTAAAAATATTGAACTTAAACAAGTTATTTAAAAAATGGTCAGATCCTATGTTTTTAAGTGTGCTCTTTGAGAAAAAAATGCTTTTAAAATTTTGAAAACCACCCCATTAAATGGTTCAAAGCACAAATGAAATATGTCGACTAAGTGTAAATTTCACTCATTTGCATTTAATGTTTGCGAAATGAATGAAAAACTATGGTCAAAATCTATCATTTATTGGCGACAATTGTCGCACATCGGAAGAAAATTATTGGAGAAAATAAAGTTCGTGTAATAATACGTTTAACTGATTTATTCTTATTTGTGAAAAATTGAAGAAAAAAAAAATCTGATTTGCCACTATTGCCCACTGTGATCGATGTGTGTTTACCCTGCGACAATCAAGTGAAACTATGATCTCAGCTGTTTAACACAAATGGTTTTTAAAATTTTACATCAATGTGGCACAAAAAACCTCGAAATATAAAAACTGCTTTTAATCTTACTCTAAACTCTTTAATTATTAATTTCTTTTTAACAATACAAATACACTTTTAGCCATAAGCAAACCAATTCCGTTTCATTTTTGACGACTAAACTGAAAATACTCATACATTTTACAAATTGCGATCCTAAACATGAATTGCTTACGGAATACTTCAAAGACTGCGTATTAAAGCGTAAAATATTCTGAAATAGCATAATTTAGGACAATAAACAAACTGAAATATGCACGCGTTTGCATTTGACGTGCTCTCGATCGTTGTCCGTGAGAATTCCAACTAATTGAAATACTAGATTTCCAGCTTCTAACTTGAAGTCAATTACCTAAAATGTGGAATATTGTTGAATCGGAAATATGTTTCATTGAGGTCAGAGTTTTGCTCCGAGACATTGAAAGGCAAATACGCCATTACTAAGAATATTTGCCTTCACGAGGAAATTAAATGAAGATGTTTGCAAAATAAATTGAACACTTGTGTCGGAGTTGTTAGGAAATCTTTTATCAATGCAAATATATTGTTACGGATCCGGTGCGACTTCCAACTTTCTTGAAAGGACGACACAGTTCTTGAGAAAAACACAGGACATTAATTTACACTGTGTACAGGAAAGACCGTTAACAATTGCTAAATTAATCATCAGCAATTAAGCAAATATCAATCCACACCGTAAACTCAACGGTTACACACGTATTTACATCCAAATACGAAAAACAACACAACAAAATGCCACGCAATAAACAGAGCTAATACACACAGAGCAAAATAAATGCTCTCAGCCCAAAGGCTCAGTCGAGACTGACTTTTTATGCCGCGGAGGCTATTTATAAATCCTTGAAAAGTTTCCACACTGTTCCATTGCGAAGTTTCGATAACATTCTACAAAAATATCTGGTACTTTCTTTTTATTCATTCACAAATTTTATCAATGAAAAAAATAGGGGAACCGTATACTTCAATCGAATGTCTGGGGGTTGTATAGTCATTACAAGAAACTATTTACAGGTTATGTTGCTACAATAATTTTAGATGAAAGATAATTTAATAAACGCCAAATTTAGCTAGTTTACCACAAATTAATCACAAAAATAATTACTATTTACAGAATTTGTACCAATATCAATGCAACGGACACTTTCAACCTTTAGGCATTATTTCCAACTTCTAGAAAGGTACAATGCGAATTGTCCTACAACTTTTGTCACGAGTAGGACACAATTCAGTTCAAACTTTCCAATAAAAATGCCATAATTATTCATGTAACCAGCAGCAAGTTTTAGTAAAAGAAATTTGTACTGTAATATGTAACACAGCTAAAAATGTGCTACAAATTTCTCAAAGTAGTTTTACTTGCTATATCCAATATTATTATTTTTACTTCTATTCTATTCAAGAGTCACAACTGACTTCAACTGCATTTATGTCGAGGACTGCATACTAAGTGCCTTGCCTCCATTGTTTTTATATACCGATAGATGGCAGCACCATCACCGGATCGAGCAGTTAATGAGAATTTAGAACTAGTCCAAGAGCTAATAGCTACCTGGTACTAGCACCCCCAGAGGTATCGTTTCACTTGGAGGACATTGAGACCACGAGCATATTTAACGTCGCCCAGTCCTTATTTTTACTTTCATAAAAATAGTGAACGGAATGTTATGTTATCATTTTTTTTTTAAAAATAAGTTTCTCTTGCGTAAGAAGACATTACAATGTATCAAACTTTCGACACGAATGTCTATCAAATACTATTATATATATATATATATATATATATATATATATATATATATATATATATATATATATATAATATATACATATATATATATATACATATATATGCGTTTAAGTTATTTTACCAATAACATTTACATTAAGTGATTTTCGACTTATTTTAAAGATTTTTCACAACGAAACTTCACTAAACTAATTTTTTATGAAATATTTTAAATAAGTTAAAAGCTCAAAATATATCTTAAATCGTATCTTTTTTTTTGTTTTTAGAATTGTTATTTCTTTTATTGAAGCTCAAATAGTAAATATAATAAATGAAATGAACAGTAATCTAATCAATTTTTTTTAAATATCAATATTACAGAAAATTTTTGTTGAAACGAGTTGTTAAATTGCTAAAAATTAATTTTATGGTTTTAAACTTTGCTTCTGAAGGTTATATTTATTTCCATCACTTCTACAAAAATCCTCTAAAATTCAAATTAAATGTCTTCAGAGAAAGTCAAAGTGGATGAGCGGTGAGAAGCACCAGCTTCGGCAGCTACCTGAGCGCACTAAAGGAGGTCGGAATTCAATTTTCGTCTTCGCCCTATGTGTTATTTCCCTCATTTTGTGATGTCAATCTTTTCTGTGTTATCTTGAAATGAATAGTAAAATGAAAGAAAATATATGTATTGAGTGTAAGTTAGCGAAACACTGTGACAGTTACTAGAGCTTATCAAATAAACCTAAGCATATGCTCCTCCAAGAATGAAATGAAATCACGCTATCAAACGTAACTTGCTGCTACATTTTGCAGTAGGCTATAAACAAGATGGCTGCTGTTTAGATGACAGAGTGTTTGACTATAGTGTAGAAATGCATGCGGAAGCGCTATCTCATGTATTGTGACTTTATTTGTGATATTACCGTTCCTAAGGTTTACAGCTAAACTTTTAGAGGTAAGTCAAAAAGTTATATTTCATGATTTTAAATGTAGAAAAATATTGGGTGGGGAGAGAGGGCGTTCTGTTTTGCTATACGTAGTCCTAATTTATGAAAATTAAAACTATAGACACAACTTTCATCAACGTTAGTTTCTTGCTGTGGTTTTACAAACAATTAATTAAAAAGTGATAGTAGTAAATAAAATGTGAAACCTTATTTGTGCTTGAAACACATGTAATGACAAAATGCGAAATTTTACCACTCATGTGAAATGATTTGCAGTGTCTAAAAATTCTGCAGATAAATATATGCTAATATTTCAAATTTTCATTACAGTGTATATTTTTATTTGAATTTGTCTACATTTAATTTATGAAATTGTTATTCAACCTTTTTTCCCTTGTTGCAAATTGATGGAACTCGATTTTGAACTTGATAATGACGTAAATGCTTTCAATGTTACTTAACATACAAACATATAAATAAGAGCTGGAAATTGCAGTTGGGAAAAATAATTAAAAATCTTTGATGCTTGAGTTGTATCTGATTACTATGTAAAGACGTTTTCTTGTAAATAAATTTGGAATTTAAAGAAATGCAACAGTCACAACTGTGTGAAAAACACATCGACTTATATTAAACTTTGTCATAATTACATGCAATTACTTTCACATTAATTGTTGCTACCATTTCTTAATTCATTTTACGCACAAAGAAGTTTTTCACAGGCATACTAATGGAATTTTTAAAAGCATATTAATGGTACTTTGTGAGTTTAATTTAGCTGACTTTCCTCATCAAAAAAGTAAAAAGTTTGGTAAGATGCCTTAGGCACACTGTGCCGGTTTATAATTAGTTTGAAAATTGTATTTAATGTACCAAATAGCAGTTCAAGTGGCTAATCAGTTGATTTTCCCGATGAAGAAAATCGCCTGCCCCCACGTCGTATGATCGTGTGTCATGTAAAAGATCCTTTGAGTGTTTGATTTCCTTGATTTCCTTTGGGTACTCTCAGCGACATTAAATTCCTAGCATAATTCTCATAGAAGAAAGCCCAAGAGATTCCATTTAGTGGGAAACTGAGTGTTAAAACTCTTATGTGCCACCGCATCCGTGCCTTAATAGTGGCTCAAATGGTTTTTTCTTTTTCACATTTTTGAAATTTTTTATTAAAATTAGCTTTAAATCGATAAAATACATAATATAAAGTAAAACAATGTTAAATTTCGCATATTTTTTTTGTTTGTGGCAGTCAATTGGAAAATATGATAATGAAATAAGTACGTAAAATCACTTTTTTTTTCTTCTTTACAATCTCTGTTCATTGCCAAAGAAGTTGTCTAATTTGCACTGATTTGTCTGATTAGCTGGTTCTTGTCATTGTTTTTCAAGAATACACATGCACACAAATACATTTTTTTAAATGCTTCTATGCACCACATATTAAAAAAATGTACTGTCATTCCTTTTCTCAGTATTTATGATTTTTTATTAACTTTCGATTGTCGAAATGTTAAAAGAAAATTTTCCAAAAAAAGGATAAATTTAGCTGGAAGTCAAAAGAAATTTTAAGAATCACAGAATTATTGCTCGCTATAAGCGGGGTTTGTTTGTTAAAAGTGGGCGTGCTCCCATAGATTTAACTTTGTACCAACCAAGTATCTCTGATTTCCTTGCTAAATCCGAGTTTTCTTTTAATCAGAGGTCGTTAAAAGCGAGTTCGGCTGTATTTATGTAAACTTACGAGATATTCTTCTTTTATATTAATAATAAATACCAATCAATATTTTATTCTTCCTTACTAAAAACATTTGCTGGGCAATAGTCGGAGACAGAAGCTCATATCCAATCATCAAATACTCCTATTTATGAAAAGAAGGGGACGCTCGAAAGCAAGGCACATTGTCACTCCATATTTGCTGCTCTCACGTAAAAGTTAAGAAATACTGATTCAAATTGGCAACAGGAGTGAGGAGTTGCTCGGATTCGTCTATGTATGAGGTGGAGACATTGAAGGAAATTCAAAATGAAATGTATAACATTTGGTGCATTAGTTTTCTATGCATTCGATTCAGAAGCTTTTAAGACAGTGCATATGTTATGAAGCTTTTATTACCAATGAAAATGCTTTCTTCAGCGGTACGAAGGGACATTCAAATTTAAATGTAAACAGATCGCGAACCTTCAGTTGTCTATATAAGTTTCTCAATTTCAAGGAGATGCTTTAGATATTTTATTGAAATAACTGATTTAGGCTAAAATAAGGGTAAAAATGCTTTTTTAAAATTTTAGAGCTGACTGGTTTCTGAAAGAAACGGTTCGATTAGAATAACCATTATTTGTAAGATTTTAAAGATATCTTAAAATATTAAAAAAAAAAAAAGAGATTGAAAGTGCATCAATGTAATTTTAAATGCATATGCGGAGAGCTCACGTTGAATCCTCCCAATAGAAAATCCAAAATAACAAGCAGTTGCTTCAAAACTTCGATGAATATATCTCTTATTGTATCAATGGAGTTCATGGTCCTTTGTGCAGAACACTACCAAAAATAAGTAAAAGAAAAAAAAAACGAGCTGATGTGTGCATCACATGACTTCCTTTTACTCCAATTTAATGTCATTTCCCTATTATTGGCAATTTTAATGTGATTCAATTGTTTACTCTCTAAATATCACCAGCAGTGGCCAAATGGAAACGAAATTTAAAAAAAAATCGCCAAATTTGTCGCCAAGTTGGCGACAAAACTTGGCGACCAAAAGACTGACGATATATTGCCAAGTGTCCGACAAATTATAACACTACTTGAGTTTACATCGAAATTAACAATGATTTCCCCCCAAAAAGGGGCAAAAGACCCCCTTAGGAACATCCGAATGCAACCAAAAGGTTAGATGCACAATTAGATCCCACTAGGAGTCTACGTACCAAATTTCAACTTACTAAGACATACCGTTTTTGAGTTATCCGAGATACATACGTACATACGGACGTCACGAGAAAATTCGCGGTAATTAACTCGGGGGTTATCAAAGTATATATATATCGGGTGTTTGTACGTTCCTAGGCATATATCCACGTGTGGTCGGGTCGGAAAAAAAAACTCAACATTCATTCGGGAGTGAGAAAAATGGAAATTAAGGCCGATTTTTGAGTGAAAATTTTTTCGCGATTACAAACAATACTTCCTTTTTTGTAAAAGGATGTAAAAAGGAAGTTGTAGACATATAAATTTCAGTAATTGTGAGTTTTCCAACACAGCTGATAACGAACCATTTTGACAAGCAAATGCAGCAAACTAATGGAAAATAGCATCGCAAATCTAAAATTAAAGTTGGATTAAACTCTTGCACCACAATAAAAGCGTAATACTAACGCTAAAATAGCGTTAACATTACCGTTTTTTCATTGTCTATTTCTTGAAAAATTAAACAATAATTTAAGCAAAAAAAAAATCTAAAAATATTCGAAGAAGAATTATTAAGAGGCATTAAAATAGTATGTGTAACTATTGCTTGATTTTAATTAAGAAATGACGTTTTCTTTCTTTCTTTCTTTTTTTTTTTTACAATATGATGGGTCGTAAACTTGAATCATTTGTCATTGTCGATTTCTTAAAGAATAGAACACAAATTTGATCTGAAAATGAAAGAAGTATAGAACAAGAATTATGAAGATACATTAAATTAGTAGGGGGATGTGAGGCAAAGTGAAATAGTGGAGTAAAGTGAAAAGGTGAAATATTTACCCTGCGTTTAGCACTATTTATCTCGTAATATTTTAACAATGTAGTTGCTTATGTAGTCTATTCCAGTCAGCAAAAAAATACCGCCGAATATTAAAGCATATGATAATACAGGCAGTTTAAAAAATTTGATAATCAAATTGTAATATTTTGTTACAAGTCAAAAATTATTTTTTATGTTATAAAATAATAAAGTTCTTGTTATTAAGATTTTAAATATGAATTGAGACCTCCTAATATGCAGTGCAATATTTATTTAATTAATATTAAGTTTCTTTGTGTTTTAAATATTTTGCCGAAGTAGTCGAGTACATCTGGGGCAAAGTGAAATAACTAATTTCGTTTACTCACGCAATCATTTCCTTAAATACTTACGTATTCATGCATTAATTAATTCATTTACATTCATTCCTTTAGTAATTCACTTATTCATTCATTCATTTTCTTATTCATTTACTTTTTTACTCACTCATCTATTTTTCTTCATACAACAATTAATTAAACTATTCGTGAATTGTTCCATTTTCTTTTCATTTTTTCCTTCTTTCTTTTATTTACTTACTAGAGGTACCCGCACGGCTTTGCCCGTAGTTGAAAATCAAAAGGTCATTCGGTTCGCCTGTATATTTACAAATAATGGATGACGAATTTCTCGCCAATTGGCTATGTTCATTCGCTCTCTAATACCACTTCATGATAATTTCGTAATTTACTCGTTCATCTTATGATAATTTTGCTCCGGAAAATGTTCTTAAAATTGAAATAAAAAAAAAAGAACAAAATTGAATTTTCGAAAAATCGCTTCGAGGTCACACCCCCATGCTACAAACTAACTTTGTGCCAAATTTCATGAAAATCGACTGAATGGTCTAGGCGCTATGCGCGTCACAGACATCCTACAGACATCCAGACAGTAAGTAAAGACATTTAGTAAAGATTTATTTGATCAAAAATATCTTTAATAATTAAATAGAATATATTTCATAAGAAAAATATTTCATTTTTCACTTTGCCCCATGAATTTTTGAAGCGAAAAATTTCCACCTTTTTTTGAAGGCTCGAAGTTACTACCAAAAATGAAAAATAATGTTCCAACGAAAGTTTTATTATAAAATACAATGTTCTTTCTTTCTGTACTGTAATTTTCAAAACCAATTTCCAATTTTTTCTCTTTGAAAAAGCTCAGTCATCTTAGCCATATCACTTTGCCCCACATTCCCCTACCTGTGTTTGTTAACAATGAGTTTTTATTATAATATGATGGGTATATTTTAAAGGATTTTCATGAACATTTATAACTCCCGAGTATTGAAAACGATTGAGAAACTCATCCCACCACGTTGTCTTAAACCTTCCCAATCACATACATTCTATCAAGGAAGGAGATGGCGTTCTTATTCGAAGTTTCGCCACGTTTCTGTAATCTCAAAGACATGCTACTACCGAAGATTAGTCTTATACTTACAGCAATTCTAAGTATTAGATTAATTTAATGTGCGCCTGATCTAAGGTTTGCCGTTCAGAACATTGATTGTAAGTTTGACGTCGTTAAACGTGCTACGAGTAGTTTAATCGTTTAAATCTACTTAACGATCCTACCAACCTAGGTGGATTTATTGCCTTTGAACTGGCTATCTTAAAATAAGCGAGTTGAATTAAATACTTTTTAACATAGGGGTCGTCCATAAACGATGGCACACTTTTTTACAACATACTTGATCCCCTCCCTCTTTGTCACTAAGTTTCATGTTTGACCATATCTCCTCCCCTAGTCACGCGCAAGGGCGGGCATAGGAGGGGGAGGGGAGAAAAGGGACACCTATTGGTCCAGGTCCAAGCTTGAAGGGGACCCTCGATTTTTAAAATAAGGCATGAAATATATGTTGATAGGTAGGGGTAAATAATATTTAGGGGGCCCGTAAAAGTCATTTGTGACGGGACTCAAAATTTCTGTGTACTCTTCCGGTCAAACGTAACGCTATATTACATAAACAAGTTATTATAGAAAATGATTCTTTTAGACCGGAATGTTGTTCTACTTCTTGTTACCTCGTCCTCCCGCCCCCTAATAATAAACATCTAGACTATAAACTTTTATAAACTTTAAAACCAGCGCTTTTGGTATAATTTGGGAAGTCACCAAACTTTCACTGCTCGTTTTGGAAAACGTTGTAATGGAGATTTTTAGTGCTGTTTTATAGTCTCGGAAAAGTATTACCACATTCGGCGACAATTTGGTTTTAAGTTAACGACGAGATAATACGTAGGTATCTGAAATAATAAAGTAAAAAGGGTTAATGTCATCTTAATGCCATTTTTAGCACTGTTTGGTGTCTTAAACACAACGATTTTAACCTTTAAAAATTTGATAAACTAAAAAATGTTCACAATTCGTGAAATTTAATGTATTTACTTTTTATAACTGCGATAGTTTTTTATAACAATTAACATTATTCAGTAAATTACCGCCCTATTGCCTGGGCTAAGGCAGAAATACGTGAAATACACCGCCAGCTCAATCAATTCCAGCCGGGGACTGCAGTTTCGTGCTTATTAGCACTCATCAGCCCGGCATAGGAGTGACTGAACTGGAGGTGGAAAACCTCTTAAGGAAGCCTAGAGTGCCAAACAAACTGGTAGCTAATACTGCCTTGCCTTCAATATTCGAGTTGAACCTAACCATTGTTTCGGTCACTCGTCTGGTCAGTGCTAATTCTGTATTAGCTACCAGTTTGTTTGGCACTCTAGGCTTCCTTAAGAGGTTTTCCACCTCCAGCTCAGTCACTCCTATGCCGGACTGAAGAGTGCTAATAAGCGCGTAACTGCAGTCCTCGGCTGGAATTGACTGAGTTGGCGGTGTATTTCACGAATTAACATTATTGTCGGAAATATTCTCCTAAACCGCTCAATACTGGTGCAATACTTCAGTTCTTAACAGCTAAAATTTAATCTCTAAGTAAAAAAATATTGACAAACAAAATGTGTAAATATTTTCATTTAACTACAAATGTTTTTCTGAAAGTTACATATAAGATGAATTAAAAAATCTCTGAAATGAACCCCTTTGTGAAAGTTATTTATTTTATAGTAAATAGCTTTTTCTCAACCGCGGAAACTATTAAAATCATATCCATATCGTATTTTGCCCTTTTCGATACAAATTTTGCGCCACATCGACTAGACCAGGGGTTGACAAGAAGTTTTAGTTGGGGCTCGCATACTTTAAACATTTCTTTTACGAGGTTCAAAAAAAAAAAAAAAAAAAATACGCTCATATTCTTAAATAATCATTAAAAACTTCAATCAGACACGCAATTACCTCCAAAGTGCTAAAAAAAGAGGGAAAAGTGGTGCCTAAAGATAGTTTGGCTATATCAAAACGTTTTCAAATAGCTAATTTTTGTAATTTATACTTTCAAAGCATTTTTTGTTGTCCAGTTTCTAACCCTCTGCTGTCCGCCAGTTGCTGACTGCTGAGATAGACACTACATTTCCACGCCGAGGGCAAAAAGCAATATGAAATTGTGACATAAAAAGTAGTTCTACCCTATTTTCAGGGAAGCGTTTTTTAAACCTCCTTAATTGAAAAGTATTAAAAGTGAAATTATGTTTCTTCAAACGATATTGTTTTTTATGATCCTACTACAGATTCTAGTGGTTTTTGCTCGAGTTCATTTTTTTGAAGGAAACACCCATATTTTATCTTTGCTTAAGTTCAGCATTTAAATTCCTTTTTAAACTGTACTAACCATTTGTTTTCTTTCTATTTTTAACCCCCGACACACAAAGTGAGGGAGTTATAAGTTTGACGTGTCTGTGTATCTGTCTGTGGCACTCTAGAGCCCAAACGGATGAACCGATTTTGAAAAAGAAAAGAAAAAAAAAATGTTCAACCTCCATATTATACAGAATTTGAATTATAACGTAAATTTTAAATACCGCTAAGCCTTTATTTACGCGATTGGTAACCAAATTCATTGTGGGCCGATAACATAGAGTAAATAAATTACATAGAGAGGCCCCGCTATGCTAAGGAATTGAAGCCGGAAGTTGCACCGCTGTATCTAAAGATCCTTAGCTTTTTGCTAAATATATTGAGATACATTTTGAAACAACATTCCTTTACTGAATCTCAATTGGATGTAAATTTAAACTTGGATTATTTATGAAACACTTGTTTGAAATTGTATTAAAACATGAATTAAAACTCAAATCAATCCGCCAGCTACTTTATTCTGTCCTTTTGCGAGATTGGTGAAAACTATTCTCGCGAAGCGATCATGTTATCATATCTCCGCTCATAATTGCACCGCTGTATCTTATAATTCTGGCTTCAATTTCATCTCATTTTTACTATATAGACGAGGCCTCTCTATGTAAATTTCTTTACTCTACACCCGACAAGAAAATGAAACGCAATGATTTAAAATTTTTATCTGTTGCCAGTTTCTATTTGTTAACAAATAAAATACTTGTTACTGATTTTTAATAGTATGAGGGTTTTAAAAGGATTTACAATTTTCCTTCTTGATTCAACATTTCCGACTCAGTCGGTTTTTTTTTTTTAATTTTTTACTTTAGTTACTTGTTGCTTTTGGCAACTATGAAAATCTTGTCCCACGATCCCAATAGCTAGATCAAGTATTACAAAAGCTTTTAATAAGGACCATTAATAAATTCATTTTAGCATTCATTTTCCTTCCAACACAACTAATGCTATTTTAAATATCGTCTGAATTTAAAGGAAGCGCAGTCAAAGGTAACCGGAAGGATCGAGTTTCTTCGTTTAATTCACTCCCTTTCGTACGTTATGAAATTCCGGCATTCAAGTTTCAGTGGAGCAGTCGTAGCGTGCAATCGAATGTCTAATTCACCGAAGATTTCACTGATATATGAGAAAGCGAGTAGTTTCTCCTCTTTAAAGCTCCATCTTCTACGAATTCCTTTGTTCAAGGGTTTTCCAAAATGGAATAACTACATGATGCAGTCCATTGGCGTCGTTGGATAACATTTTTTTTTTTGGGGGGGGGGGACCAACTTTAACACTGTTAATTTCAAGCTGCTTCAAAAAAAAAAGTATGAAAAAATGTATACGTAGTCAAAATGGATTAACGTTGTCATTTAATACATAATATTAAAAACTGAAACATCTTTATCAGCATAAACACACAAAATAAAGAAACTTTTCCTAGCCAGTATGAGTAGGGGAAAAAGGACAGTTCTGCGACAGCCGGCGCAGCCCGCAGCCAGCTGCGCCGTCCATCTCCCCGATTGCGCCTCCCACTCCCCCTCCGACCTTGGGGTTGACCTTGGGGTTGACCCTCCCCACGACCGGGGCCGCCGCGAGAACCCGTAGAAGGTGACGAGGGTTTTTCCCGCGTTTTAGATATTTTTCCCGCGTTTTCGGACTTAGAATATTTTGAACTTGTTGTCATGGTATCCACAAAGTTTTTACTTTTTGGATGGCAACACTTGTTTGAGTTTCGGTTTTGGAATGGCAACACTTGTTGTCATGACAACCAGAGTTTTTAGTTTTCGGTTGGCAACACTTGTTGCTATGTTTTAACTTATGCTATGTTTAACGTCGGTGGCGCCATCTATTGAGAGGTTGATTTTTTATTTCCGGACTTTGAATAATTTCGACGAATGGTTGTCAAGACAACCAAAGTTTCGCGAATTTAATTATTTTTATTTTTACAGAGTGTTGAAGTTGGGAATCGAACACCCAAACTTTGAGTTAGCAAAAACGTATGCTAACCACTATGCTATATTTTTCATTACTCTTTCAGTCTTAATGTGAATCTGTACCATGACAACGAATATTACAATTAAATTAATTTTAAAACCATCAGTTAATTTACTCTTTAGTACTAATCATGGCATATCATTAACTGTATTTCAGCTCATAATTGAAACTATCATCATTATTATTTTTCATAATAACAAAGTTTTCACTTAAGTAAAGATTTATTTAAATACAACCCATTCGAGATTTTAGATTTGGTTCAATGCTTTGTGGACTTGAAATATATTTTAAACTTTGATTTTCTTTTTCATGCATTTCAAACTTTATCATTTTTATTTTTTCTAACTTGTTAAATTTTCTTAACTAATTTCTTTTTTCTTTGTCAAATTGACAAATATTTTTTCTAACTTGTAAAAATTTCGAAGAAATAATTTTCTTAACTAATTTTTTTTTGACTTTCATACAACAAAATATTTTTTCTTACTTGTTAAATTTTCGAAGAAATAATTAACTTAAATATTCTTTCACACATTTTGAACTTTAACGTTTTTTTCCTGTCATTTAGCACTTTGATTTTTTTTTTCACTATTTTAGCGTTTTTCAATTATTTTCAGTCTTTAACTATTTTCTTAACTTTTTAGTCTTTAACTAATTTCAAGCATTTCAGACTTAGATTATTTTTTCGTGATTTCGATTTTTTTTTTTTAGTATATTTTAGAGTTTGATCATTTTCTCGCTTGTTTTTACTTTATCGTTTTTTTTTTTTTTTCCCGATATTTTTAAACTTAGAAATTTTTCACAAGTAGTGACAGGAATCGAACCTTCAAATTTTTCAAAACGTTATCATGTCTTCAATTTTTGCAATCATGTCAAACTTGCAATCAATTTACTCGTAGTAGTAATTAACACTTATCATTAACAAATTTTCTCAGATTTTAAAAAAATCAACTTAATTAATTTTTTCCAGTAAGCAAATTGCGCACTCAAGTTACATTCCAACACTGCATATATGTTTCAAGAGTTTCATTGAATTTATCACATTCCATTTAATTAACTCTAATAATTACTTTTTCATTAATACTTAACTTAATCATTTTATCATACATTTATTCCAGTTACAAAATTATGCTTAAAAGTTATTTATTTTTCTTAGCACAAGAGATTTTAACATGTTCCTACTAAAATGCTTTTCACTCTAGTTTGAGTTTACTAAAATAGCAACTCATTTACGATTTAGATTCATTTAATCGTCTTTGATTCTTTTTTCATTGTTTATATTTTAAATTATCACATACGTTATTATTTTTATACATTTATCCATTTAATTTTCGAAAATCTACAATCAATTTACTTTTCGTATTAATTAACACTTATCACTATCAAATATTTTCATGAATTTTAAAAAATTATCTTCTTAAATAATTTTTTACTGTAACCAAATTTCCCACTCAAGTTATATTTTATCACTACATATGCTTTTCATGAGTTTCACTTAATTTATCGCATTTCATTTAATTAACTCTAATAATTATTTTTTATCATCGATATTTAAGTTAATCATATTTTCCTTTCTTTATTTTTTTTTTCATGCAAACACTCTTGATGGAATAAAACAAAATTTTCAACTTTCATGAATTAAATCCCCTCTGAATATTTTATTTTACTTTACCATACTTTACTATTTTACTTACTGCGTTTTACTATTTATCATTCATTACAGCTTTTCCAAAATATTACTTTACAACCAACCAATTTCATTAACAGAATTTTCATTACAATTTATAAATTTCACTTTTATTTAATTATTTTTACCTACGGTAAAATAAAACACATAACACAAAAATGTTAAACATCAATGAAGTACCCAAGAAATGTTAAAATTATAAGTCGAGTATCAAAACTTCATGTCAGCAAATTTTAAAAATAGACTTACCGAAAAATAACTTCTACTGAAATTCATTTCAAAACTTGGAATCAATTTACTCTTAGCATTAATAAACACTTATCATTAAGAAATTTTCATGGATTTTAAAAATCAACTTATTTAATTTTTTTCCAGTAAGCAAATTTCGCACTCAAGTTACATTTCATCACTTTATATGCTTTTCAAGAGTTTCATTTAATTTATCACATTTTATTTAATCAACTCTATTAATTATTTTTTTGATTAGTATTTAACTTAGTCATTTTATCGCATAGTGTTTTACTTTATTATTTTTTTTTTTCATACAAGCACTCTTGTTAGAATAAAACAAAATTTTCAACCTTCATGAATTAGAATCACTTTGGCTATTTCATTTTCCCAATAATATTTTACTTTAACAACTAATTTCTTTAACAAAATCGATATCATTTATTTTAGTCTTTATCCTTTTCGAACGATACATTCAAATGGACAGCTATACGTTAAATTAAGAAACTTAATCTAAATTTTGACAAATTAAGTTATAGCTAAATACTGACTAAAATTAAGTACAAAAGACTAACCTTTTTGGGGTGAAATCCCTCAAGTACCAGCTATCGCGAAGTTATTTAAAAACAGTGAATGAAATTGTAATAAGTGGATTGTTAATTATAACTCAATCTCACAAAATTACAATTACATGCATGTTTTATTTGAAATCGCTGCATACGGCTGGCTGCCCATCGTCGATTTGCAGAACGCATGCCGTGATATCGCAAATCAACTCGGCTGTTGAAAGAAACTACCGTAATCCCACAGCACTTCGGATCGTCCACACACACGCATCGAGGCGAATTGAGAAAATAACTTTATCAATATTGCTATCTACCCCTTTACCGATAACAGATAACAAACCCCACGTGCTAGTATTATTCACCACCTGGCCTACGTCTTTCAAGTGATGTCACTGTTTCTGACCAATTAAAATTAGTTCACGTTTCTCAAATATCAAGCACATAGATCGGCAATAGCCTGATGTCAGGTTTTTCCAAACAAAATTTTAGATTTTAATTCGTAGTTTCGAATTAATTTCTTTTTCATTTCAAACTTATAAAAAAAAATTTCCAGCTTGTAAGAATATTTCTTTCAAAAACAGATTTTTGATTCAAAACAGTATTTTTTCAAACTTGTAATATTTTTCTACTTAGAAAATGAAATCAAAAATTTTTGTTTTCTTTAATCATATAAAATGTTTTTAAGAAATAATTTCTCAAACTTGTAATATTTTTCCACTAATTAAAAAAAAATCAATTTTTTTTTTCAATCATATAAAAATAAATTTTTAATCTTACAACAGTAAATTTTTCCGCAAAAATATTTTTTTCAAATCAAAATAATAATAATATTTTTGTAACATATTGTTTTTTTTTTCCTTTCAATCTTTTTTTTTTTTTTTTTCAAAAATTTTCAAACTTACGAAATAAAATTTTTTCAACTGAATCTTCAAACGAAATGCTTTAATTAAATTTAAAACTCAATATCACTTTACTCTTAGTATTAATAACCAATAGCACTTAACCATTTACTCTTTGCACTCTAAGTATTAATTAACACACACGCATTAGAAATAATAATAATAATGTTTAAGATACTTACAAATCACTTACTCAAGCTTTCAAATATCCATCTAGCATGTTATTGTTCATTCGTGTGAGGGAACTTGTAATAAAACTTTACTTATCAACCGAAATTATAAGCGAAAATATCGCATTTTTTAGCACTTAATATAATCCTACAATTAACAAATTGGTTTTAACTTTGAATTTAAGAAAAATAAAAACTATTACACACTTAGTAACATATCTATCGATGTATATTATTTCATGACAAATCACAAATAGGTGAGGATCTTTTATCGATCATGTGACCAACTAAGTTAAGAAAGAGCGTTCTTATCTCATATGAGAATTTATAAGTCTTTAATATTTCTCTTTAATGTAAGTGTATTGATACGTACGAGTTTGTGTATGTGAATATAACTGTGTATTGTTTTCAAACCATTGTCATGTTTAAGCTTTACGGTTCTAATTTTGACTTTCCACTTAGCATTATTTGAAGTCCTTCGCATGCATTAAACTATAGAAATATTACAAAAATTATATTTTCATTCAGTCTTAATTACAAAACCATACAATAAGATGAAGACAACACCGATAGTATAAAGATTACTTACAATAAAGTGCATATAAAAAATATATGTAAGAGTGATTTCAAAGTATAATCCATCAACCATATTCAACAACTCAATCAAAACACAAGTCTCTTTTAAAATGATAAACACAATTTATTCACACACACAGTAAAAGACAATTAAAAAAACTTTCATCTTTAAGTAAAACTCTTCAAAACTTTCAAGCGTATTTTTAACATCGATTGCATCAAATAAATCAGACACATGACATTTTAAACATGGACTATCAACATTCAAAGCAACGAAGTCACGAGTCAAGTTTTCCCAATTAACATTAAAAAGAGCCCGTTCGAAAAAAAGTGTCGAACTTTCGACCCCTTGTTAATGATTCACATTCATGCACTCTCATGTAAAAAATGAATCCATTTTTACAATCCACACATTCTTTTTTAGAAAGGTAGTTTATGTTGCATATGAGCTCATCAAATAGTCACTTACGTAGAGAATCAGCCAGTTTACGAACTTCTTGTGATGTATATGTGCTGATTTTATCACATCGACAATCACAGGGATATTTTTTCTCAATTTCCGAAAGGATGTACTCTTTTAGAGTATAAGTCATAAGTTTGTCTTTGACACTACGTGAGATACAAGGGGATGCGTAGCACAATTTGTCAATCTGGCTTTCCAAAAGTAGAACTCTATCAGGCATCAACTGGAACACTTCTCGTTTCAGTTTGAACAATCTTTGCACACTAACACAGATGTTACCATTCGCACTCGACTCTCCTTTTTTATAACAAAAGCGAAATCACGGTCTTCGATTAATTTTTGATTTACATTTTTACGTAGGCTTGAAATAAGTGATCTCCACACATCTGGTTCTAAGGAAATACCATCCATAGTTGGTCGAAAAATACCATCTTTCCCACACGTATATCTTCTAATATGCACGCGTGTACGTTTCCGAAAAGTATTCACCTAAAGTGAAAATACAATCACCCAAGTGTATCATATCATCAGGCTGTGGAGAAGCCTCAATGTTCATTTTCATGTTCGTTGCATCCCATCTGTTCATCTTCAGGCTTCAAAGTTTCAGAATGATTTTCACCAGCGTTAGTCATTCTTAACTCTCATAGGATTAGGAGTCACAATACTAAAACAACTTCCTGTGAACTTAAAAAATAAATCAAACTAGGTTTTAACACTAGCTGGTGAAGAAAAATCCTAAGTACATAGAATAAAATTTCACGATCTCTTTCAAAGCTCAGAATCACCCTGAAAATGATTCTCCAAACATCCACTATAAACCAATGAATATTCACTTTAACCAATGAGAAGTGTACATAAATCTCTTGCTACTAACGTCATAGAATATCACATGAACTTTTGAGCAGAATTGAGTTGTTTTACACAGTATTCAGATTTTTAGAAAATGCCAACACTTTGACTTCCAAATTCATCCTGACCTACTACGAGTAATTTTAAGATGGTAGCAGGTTTTCACATCACATCGAATGCCGATGACGGTTTCGCATCTCATGCAAATTGACATGATCAATTACACGTGATTGATCATGTCATGCGTGAGATGCGAAACCGTCATCGGCATTCGATGTGATGTGAAAACCTGCTACCATCTTAAAATTACTCGTAGTAGGTCAGGATGAATTTGGAAGTCAAAGTGTTGGCATTTTCTAAAAATCTGAATACTGTGTAAAACAACTCAATTCTGCTCAAAAGTTCATGTGATATTCTATGACGTTAGTAGCAAGAGATTTATGTACACTTCTCATTGGTTAAAGTGAATATTCATTGGTTTATAGTGGATGTTTGGAGAATCATTTTCAGGGTGATTCTGAGCTTTGAAAGAGATCGTGAAATTTTATTCTATGTACTTAGGATTTTTCTTCACCAGCTAGTGTTAAAACCTAGTTTGATTTATTTTTTAAGTTCACAGGAAGTTGTTTTAGTATTGTGACTCCTAATCCTATGAGAGTTAAGAATGACTAACGCTGGTGAAAATCATTCTGAAACTTTGAAGCCTGAAGATGAACAGATGGGATGCAACGAACATGAAAATGAACATTGAGGCTTCTCCACAGCCTGATGATATGATACACTTGGGTGATTGTATTTTCACTTTAGGTGAATACTTTTCGGAAACGTACACGCGTGCATATTAGAAGATATACGTGTGGGAAAGATGGTATTTTTCGACCAACTATGGATGGTATTTCCTTAGAACCAGATGTGTGGAGATCACTTATTTCAAGCCTACGTAAAAATGTAAATCAAAAATTAATCGAAGACCGTGATTTCGCTTTTGTTATAAAAAAGGAGAGTCGAGTGCGAATGGTAACATCTGTGTTAGTGTGCAAAGATTGTTCAAACTGAAACGAGAAGTGTTCCAGTTGATGCCTGATAGAGTTCTACTTTTGGAAAGCCAGATTGACAAATTGTGCTACGCATCCCCTTGTATCTCACGTAGTGTCAAAGACAAACTTATGACTTATACTCTAAAAGAGTACATCCTTTCGGAAATTGAGAAAAAATATCCCTGTGATTGTCGATGTGATAAAATCAGCACATATACATCACAAGAAGTTCGTAAACTGGCTGATTCTCTACGTAAGTGACTATTTGATGAGCTCATATGCAACATAAACTACCTTTCTAAAAAAGAATGTGTGGATTGTAAAAATGGATTCATTTTTTACATGAGAGTGCATGAATGTGAATCATTAACAAGGGGTCGAAAGTTCGACACTTTTTTTCGAACGGGCTCTTTTTAATGTTAATTGGGAAAACTTGACTCGTGACTTCGTTGCTTTGAATGTTGATAGTCCATGTTTAAAATGTCATGTGTCTGATTTATTTGATGCAATCGATGTTAAAAATACGCTTGAAAGTTTTGAAGAGTTTTACTTAAAGATGAAAGTTTTTTTAATTGTCTTTTACTGTGTGTGTGAATAAATTGTGTTTATCATTTTAAAAGAGACTTGTGTTTTGATTGAGTTGTTGAATATGGTTGATGGATTATACTTTGAAATCACTCTTACATATATTTTTTATATGCACTTTATTGTAAGTAATCTTTATACTATCGGTGTTGTCTTCATCTTATTGTATGGTTTTGTAATTAAGACTGAATGAAAATATAATTTTTGTAATATTTCTATAGTTTAATGCATGCGAAGGACTTCAAATAATGCTAAGTGGAAAGTCAAAATTAGAACCGTAAAGCTTAAACATGACAATGGTTTGAAAACAATACACAGTTATATTCACATACACAAACTCGTACGTATCAATACACTTACATTAAAGAGAAATATTAAAGACTTATAAATTCTCATATGAGATAAGAACGCTCTTTCTTAACTTAGTTGGTCACATGATCGATAAAAGATCCTCACCTATTTGTGATTTGTCATGAAATAATATACATCGATAGATATGTTACTAAGTGTGTAATAGTTTTTATTTTTCTTAAATTCAAAGTTAAAACCAATTTGTTAATTGTAGGATTATATTAAGTGCTAAAAAATGCGATATTTTCGCTTATAATTTCGGTTGATAAGTAAAGTTTTATTACAAGTTCCCTCACACGAATGAACAATAACATGCTAGATGGATATTTGAAAGCTTGAGTAAGTGATTTGTAAGTATCTTAAACATTATTATTATTATTTCTAATGCGTGTGTGTTAATTAATACTTAGAGTGCAAAGAGTAAATGGTTAAGTGCTATTGGTTATTAATACTAAGAGTAAAGTGATATTGAGTTTTAAATTTAATTAAAGCATTTCGTTTGAAGATTCAGTTGAAAAAATTTTATTTCGTAAGTTTGAAAATTTTTGAAAAAAAAAAAAAAAGATTGAAAGGAAAAAAAAAACAATATGTTACAAAAATATTATTATTATTTTGATTTGAAAAAAATATTTTTGCGGAAAAATTTACTGTTGTAAGATTAAAAATTTATTTTTATATGATTGAAAAAAAAAATTGATTTTTTTTTAATTAGTGGAAAAATATTACAAGTTTGAGAAATTATTTCTTAAAAACATTTTATATGATTAAAGAAAACAAAAATTTTTGATTTCATTTTCTAAGTAGAAAAATATTACAAGTTTGAAAAAATACTGTTTTGAATCAAAAATCTGTTTTTGAAAGAAATATTCTTACAAGCTGGAAATTTTTTTTTATAAGTTTGAAATGAAAAAGAAATTAATTCGAAACTACGAATTAAAATCTAAAATTTTGTTTGGAAAAACCTGACATCAGGCTATTGCCGATCTATGTGCTTGATATTTGAGAAACGTGAACTAATTTTAATTGGTCAGAAACAGTGACATCACTTGAAAGACGTAGGCCAGGTGGTGAATAATACTAGCACGTGGGGTTTGTTATCTGTTATCGGTAAAGGGGTAGATAGCAATATTGATAAAGTCATTTTCTCAATTCGCCTCGATGCGTGTGTGTGGACGATCCGAAGTGCTGTGGGATTACGGTAGTTTCTTTCAACAGCCGAGTTGATTTGCGATATCACGGCATGCGTTCTGCAAATCGACGATGGGCAGCCAGCCGTATGCAGCGATTTCAAATAAAACATGCATGTAATTGTAATTTTGTGAGATTGAGTTATAATTAACAATCCACTTATTACAATTTCATTCACTGTTTTTAAATAACTTCGCGATAGCTGGTACTTGAGGGATTTCACCCCAAAAAGGTTAGTCTTTTGTACTTAATTTTAGTCAGTATTTAGCTATAACTTAATTTGTCAAAATTTAGATTAAGTTTCTTAATTTAACGTATAGCTGTCCATTTGAATGTATCGTTCGAAAAGGATAAAGACTAAAATAAATGATATCGATTTTGTTAAAGAAATTAGTTGTTAAAGTAAAATATTATTGGGAAAATGAAATAGCCAAAGTGATTCTAATTCATGAAGGTTGAAAATTTTGTTTTATTCTAACAAGAGTGCTTGTATGAAAAAAAAAAAAATAATAAAGTAAAACACTATGCGATAAAATGACTAAGTTAAATACTAATCAAAAAAATAATTAATAGAGTTGATTAAATAAAATGTGATAAATTAAATGAAACTCTTGAAAAGCATATAAAGTGATGAAATGTAACTTGAGTGCGAAATTTGCTTACTGGAAAAAAATTAAATAAGTTGATTTTTAAAATCCATGAAAATTTCTTAATGATAAGTGTTTATTAATGCTAAGAGTAAATTGATTCCAAGTTTTGAAATGAATTTCAGTAGAAGTTATTTTTCGGTAAGTCTATTTTTAAAATTTGCTGACATGAAGTTTTGATACTCGACTTATAATTTTAACATTTCTTGGGTACTTCATTGATGTTTAACATTTTTGTGTTATGTGTTTTATTTTACCGTAGGTAAAAATAATTAAATAAAAGTGAAATTTATAAATTGTAATGAAAATTCTGTTAATGAAATTGGTTGGTTGTAAAGTAATATTTTGGAAAAGCTGTAATGAATGATAAATAGTAAAACGCAGTAAGTAAAATAGTAAAGTATGGTAAAGTAAAATAAAATATTCAGAGGGGATTTAATTCATGAAAGTTGAAAATTTTGTTTTATTCCATCAAGAGTGTTTGCATGAAAAAAAAAATAAAGAAAGGAAAATATGATTAACTTAAATATCGATGATAAAAAATAATTATTAGAGTTAATTAAATGAAATGCGATAAATTAAGTGAAACTCATGAAAAGCATATGTAGTGATAAAATATAACTTGAGTGGGAAATTTGGTTACAGTAAAAAATTATTTAAGAAGATAATTTTTTAAAATTCATGAAAATATTTGATAGTGATAAGTGTTAATTAATACGAAAAGTAAATTGATTGTAGATTTTCGAAAATTAAATGGATAAATGTATAAAAATAATAACGTATGTGATAATTTAAAATATAAACAATGAAAAAAGAATCAAAGACGATTAAATGAATCTAAATCGTAAATGAGTTGCTATTTTAGTAAACTCAAACTAGAGTGAAAAGCATTTTAGTAGGAACATGTTAAAATCTCTTGTGCTAAGAAAAATAAATAACTTTTAAGCATAATTTTGTAACTGGAATAAATGTATGATAAAATGATTAAGTTAAGTATTAATGAAAAAGTAATTATTAGAGTTAATTAAATGGAATGTGATAAATTCAATGAAACTCTTGAAACATATATGCAGTGTTGGAATGTAACTTGAGTGCGCAATTTGCTTACTGGAAAAAATTAATTAAGTTGATTTTTTTAAAATCTGAGAAAATTTGTTAATGATAAGTGTTAATTACTACTACGAGTAAATTGATTGCAAGTTTGACATGATTGCAAAAATTGAAGACATGATAACGTTTTGAAAAATTTGAAGGTTCGATTCCTGTCACTACTTGTGAAAAATTTCTAAGTTTAAAAATATCGGGAAAAAAAAAAAAACGATAAAGTAAAAACAAGCGAGAAAATGATCAAACTCTAAAATATACTAAAAAAAAAATCGAAATCACGAAAAAATAATCTAAGTCTGAAATGCTTGAAATTAGTTAAAGACTAAAAAGTTAAGAAAATAGTTAAAGACTGAAAATAATTGAAAAACGCTAAAATAGTGAAAAAAAAAATCAAAGTGCTAAATGACAGGAAAAAAACGTTAAAGTTCAAAATGTGTGAAAGAATATTTAAGTTAATTATTTCTTCGAAAATTTAACAAGTAAGAAAAAATATTTTGTTGTATGAAAGTCAAAAAAAAATTAGTTAAGAAAATTATTTCTTCGAAATTTTTACAAGTTAGAAAAAATATTTGTCAATTTGACAAAGAAAAAAGAAATTAGTTAAGAAAATTTAACAAGTTAGAAAAAATAAAAATGATAAAGTTTGAAATGCATGAAAAAGAAAATCAAAGTTTAAAATATATTTCAAGTCCACAAAGCATTGAACCAAATCTAAAATCTCGAATGGGTTGTATTTAAATAAATCTTTACTTAAGTGAAAACTTTGTTATTATGAAAAATAATAATAATGATGATAGTTTCAATTATGAGCTGAAATACAGTTAATGATATGCCATGATTAGTACTAAAGAGTAAATTAACTGATGATTTTAAAATTAATTTAATTGTAATATTCGTTGTCATGGTACAGATTCACATTAAGACTGAAAGAGTAATGAAAAATATAGCATAGTGGTTAGCATACGTTTTTGCTAACTCAAAGTTTGGGTGTTCGATTCCCAACTTCAACACTCTGTAAAAATAAAAATAATTAAATTCGCGAAACTTTGGTTGTCTTGACAACCATTCGTCGAAATTATTCAAAGTCCGGAAATAAAAAATCAACCTCTCAATAGATGGCGCCACCGACGTTAAACATAGCATAAGTTAAAACATAGCAACAAGTGTTGCCAACCGAAAACTAAAAACTCTGGTTGTCATGACAACAAGTGTTGCCATTCCAAAACCGAAACTCAAACAAGTGTTGCCATCCAAAAAGTAAAAACTTTGTGGATACCATGACAACAAGTTCAAAATATTCTAAGTCCGAAAACGCGGGAAAAATATCTAAAACGCGGGAAAAACCCTCGTCACCTTCTACGGGTTCTCGCGGCGGCCCCGGTCGTGGGGAGGGTCAACCCCAAGGTCAACCCCAAGGTCGGAGGGGGAGTGGGAGGCGCAATCGGGGAGATGGACGGCGCAGCTGGCTGCGGGCTGCGCCGGCTGTCGCAGAACTGTCCTTTTTCCCCTACTAGTATGTGTGACAAAAATAACTGTGTTTATTTTCCGCTCTGCGATTTTTTTCTAATGAAGTGTTAACACAAGAAAACAGGATTTAATCACTTTTTGTGTATTTTGAGCTTAGTTAACCTACTGAAGCACAATTTTGACTCAGAAATGGGGGGTCCGAAGAAATTTTCGAAATTATTGTTTTATAAACTCAGTTTTAGACGATTTTTGGTGATGTTTGAAAGAAGAGAGATTCCGGTGCCGTTTCCGGAATTTTTTCGTTGTCGAAGTTTTAAAAACACAATTGCAGGTCATGTTTGAGAACAAACAGTTTTTTTTAGTTGAAGATCCGAAAAAGTTGAATTTATATAGTTGACTTTCGATAGTGCAGGGAAAAGGAATTTCAAGGCTTCTTTCCCAAACTTTTTTCGAAAGTTAATGTATAAACGCGAAGCTTTAGACGCTCTTTGGTTAGGAAGAAAGGTTCAGGGATCTTAGAAATATTTTCACAGTTGAAGCTCTGAAGACGAAAGTCAAGAGATCTCTGATAGTGGGGAGTGGGCGTTTTTCCAATATTACGGTGAGGGCCCTCTCCTGGTAGTTTTTCGAGATTGAAATTGTAAATATGCAAATTTAGGCTATCGTTGCTGACGTTAGGGGAAGAAATGGTATTTAGATACTCTCCCTTGCTTTCAAAATAAAAGTTTCAAAAACACAATTTTATGCGACTTCTTATGAAGTCCTGAAGGGATAAGGATTTAGGTTAGTCTTTTTCAAAATCATTTGACTGCTATGGTTTTCTATACAGAAATTTTCAATTTACTGCCGGATATTTATTTGAAATACGTCTGCGACTTCAGTAAAAGCACTTTTAACATTTTGGACTAGTGTAATGTACTTAACAACCAGTGACGTCGCTATTGAGAATGGGACGAGGCGGTAGCCTTCGGGTGACACCCGTATGTATGTTGAAACAAAAAGTGAAATGTAAAATTTCATGTTTTTGAAAAATATGAAGCTAAAGTGCATTCTTAAGACTACAAATTTAAAAATTTTCTGTGGGGAAAACTCCCGGACCGCCCATTTCCCCTTTTCCTACTTTTCAT